>NC_143480.1:25571126-26171126 GCF_027475165.1 Benincasa hispida | reverse complement strand
CTTAAAGCAATAAAATTGGAAAAGTCAAATGCCTGATAAGTATATGCAAGAAGGAGAATTAGTTGGGCACCTGAGAAGGTTGACAAATCCAGCTCCTCTTGCATCAACCAAACTTGACCGTCGACCAACAGACAATGCCTAAACAACGGCATCTTATGATGCCTCTTCTGGCAGTGCATTCAAAATGTATACTTTCCTATTACGGAAGATGATTGGAAAAAATATATTTATTATTAAATCTTGCCATTCAAATATACATGTACACCTGTACGATGTGGAAATGCCAAAACAATATCAGCAGCAAAAAATTTCATGGAAGCTCTTGGTTTTCTAATCAATTCAGTGTTGTGACCAACTTTCTATCTTGTCGTGGCAACGTTTTGTAGTAGAGAGTCTAAGTCCTTCAATCTGCATTTATGGTGCCAAGGTAGAAATTAGAATTATGGCAAGTGATTAAATGGAGAAGAAAACGTGATAGAGAAACTTAGCTTACGTACCTTACGTCACTCAAGTCTGGATAGGTTGCTATCGCTTCTTTAAAATCCTAATTTCAATAAATTGAGATAGTGTCAGCCCATCAGGGATATACTTGGCTAAGATTTCAGACAAGGGAAAACAGAATGCATTCGATTCTATTAGGCGTCTGGGAACATAACACATAACCTTCGCAGCACATTCTTACCTGGTTAGCTGTGGAAGTTGTGTAGGTTATGACACACTGCATTCCAGCCTTTGTAGCAGCCTAAAAATGCAAACAAAGTTTTGAGATGATTTTTATATAGAAATTTTGGTTTTCATTCTTGAAGTTCTCAATTGATAACATAATAGCTAAAGGACAATTGATATACCTGCAAGCCAATGACACTGTCCTCAACCACTAGACAATCTTTTTCTGACACGCCCAGCTTCTGCAAGGATTAGGAATACGTTACAGTTAAAATAACAATGCATTCCCGCTACATGTGAAGAGAAGTTTTGGAAGTCATTAACTACGTATTAGTTACTTTTGAAGCTGTTATATAAATGGATGGATCAGGCTTCTTTTCCTTCACATCATCACCTACAAATAAACAAAACAATCTAAAAATCAATTGACTAGCAGGACCAACTGAACAGAAACAAATGGATATCATCGTTGATTTTTAAGGCAAACCTATCGGCTATAAAACAGGACAAAGGAAACCGTTTGTAATTCACTCACTGCATGGATGGACATTCAATTATCCTACAGCAAAGGCTCTAATATATTCTTTCAAGCTTATCACCCTCACCCACATGCTTTCAGTTTTGTCCTTGCTTTTTATTAGGCATACTTCATGTAATGGACAAGAATAGTGCACGGTAGTCATACATACCATGAGAAAGTATTACACGAGAAAAGCAGTAAGCTTACCAGCAAGGAAGCAATCAAGATTTTGAAACCGATCCTAAAATCAGAGAAGCACATTAAATAATTACCTCGATAAGGACAATTTGATTCTGAATATATTAAACAAAGTCTGAAGGCTTACAATTCCAATAAGATTTTCAAGGCAAAGAATAACTGAACTTTTGGTAGCTGCAGAGCATACAGCAAGTTTCCTGCCCTACAAAACATTATAATATTTTACCTTAAATATTCATATGCAGAAGAAAATTAAGTAATGAGTCAATGACACACGTACAGATTAAATGAGATGACGCAAAGAAATATTATAAAATAGGTTAATGATGAAATGAACAGAGAAATGCGCCAACTCATTGGCACATGTTTTAGGGATTGAACCACCATAGATGATATTAAGCAAAAAAACAGTAGTAGGTAATTGTAAGATGATATCTTCCCAAATGAGATAAGATAATTCAAATTTTGGAACTTCATACAAAGAAAAAGCATGAGATTGCTAACTTCAATTACTTACGGCAGACTTTGCCTCATCCATCAATCTTAGTACTCCAGGCCTGGGATTCACCTGGTAGAGTGAAAGCAATCTGTGTTACAAGCCATTCAAGAACCGCAATTTGTAAAAGTTGCATAAATGATATCAATGAAGCCTAATTATTTGCTTACAGTTCCAGATTTGATTATTTCTTTGTATCTTTCCGTTTTCCAATCCTACAAGATCAAAGAAAGGGCATCATAAAATCTCAGAGAATCAAAGCACAAAGTGTGTCACGAACTTGCTTAAGGATCACAGCCTTCGAAGCAATATATCAGTTTAAACAGATAAGCCTATGCCAATACTAATATTTTCCTTGGAATGCACAAGTACGCTTGAACATTACATATGTACCATACTAATCTAGCATAAAAAGAATCAGATACTAAGATAGCCCATTATATTAAACTAACACAAAATAAGGATGCGCGCATAGCCTAGTGGCCAAAGGATAATTACATCAGCATCACTTCAAGATAACAACAGTATCAATGTAAGTAAGGAAATAATGAATATGCCTGAAGAATATCAATCAACTTTGCTCTGTCCTCATCATCTTCCGGAGCCTTCTCGAAGATCGTTGAAGATGGCCATCCATTCTCCTTGAAGTACCTAACGGATGCCAAAACACAAACCACCAATAAGCCGCCGTGAACAAACACAAAACATATTACTAACAATAACAGTAGAAATGATAAAACGAGAACAATACCATCGCATTTTAGGTTTACCGCCACCAATGCGGTTCTGGAGCTCGTCGTAGAACTCGATGCTCCAATTAAGAGGCTCTGACGTCGAATTCGGACAACGAACGTCAAAATGTGCAAACGCATCGTTATATGCTTGGCGGTGCAAGTGCTCGGACTCAAGGATCACCCCATCGCAGTCGAATATTAGAGCTTGTAAAGCAGCTGAGACTGAAAGGGGGAAACGTTTATGAGTGGTGGATTTTCTGGAGGTCCGGAAGCGGATAGCTGCGGGAGGAAGAGATCGACGGAGAGGAGGGGAAACCAGATCGGAAGAAGAGGGCATTAGATTGGGACGAACGAGCATTGTAGTGATGCTCGCCATTGCTCTGAGACAGACTCTGAGTTTCTGTGGCGCGGAATGCTCCCGGCAACTTAACGGATTTTGCAACCGTTATAGACCTCAACAATGAATCTGTTCCTCTTCTACTCTTATCACTTGGTCACAAGTTCACTATGAAGGGATTATTGGTGAGCGATGAGCCCTCTCTCTCACAATGCTCTGAGCTTTTAGGTGGATATGATAATAATTTTAGTTATGGGTTTCATTATTTTTTTTCTTAATTTACGTCGTTATTTTGATCGATATTTCACATTTGTATAAATTTGACATCGATGTTAGAGGTGAATTGATATTTTCAAAAAATCGTACAAAACACACAAAATAATCATCAAAATACTACTAGCATAAATAATAGACGTATTACCTTGTTTGAAAATCATAAGTTGTTTATTTATTAATTTTAATTGAATATTTAATTTTTATAATTTTTTTAGAAATATCAATCGAAATCGATATTTCCATCAAAATTTTTGTAAAATTAAGACCTTGATATTTCTGTTGACATCAACATTTTAAACTTTGCTCACAATATAAAGTGGGTGATTTTTTCTATCTTTAATATATGAAAAATCGAGATTTAGATTACGAGATTGGTATTACAAGCTTACATCTATGTTGATGTTAGCAAGTGGAAGATGTTTAACTTTGGATTTGGTAGAAGATGATAAATGGTGTTATAGTTATAGTAACACTCTCATGTGGGTATCATGTCAAAGGCATACCCTATACACCTGTGATTGGGCACGCATATCAAACATTTGAGAAGATAGCAATCTAACCTCATTTTTTCATTGCACTCTAATCCATTTGACAAATTGTTCTAAGCATGTTAAATTATCCTTTAAATTACAATTTTAATTAAGATTTTTTTACAAAAATACTTAGACTTATATTGTACCTATTTTTGTACAACTCATCTAGTTTACTCATTAAGATTTGACATGTGACAAACAATTTTGCTTGTAAAAAAAGAATAATTATCTTTCTACTATATAATATAATAAATGAGGGTCGGATGGGAGGTTGTACGTAATCATTGTCTTTTTCATTTAACAGTGATAGTTGAGGATTGAACTATCGAATTTTTTTTTTCCGTAGTTGGTGTAATGTGCTCAAGTTCCCATATTTATTTACTATTTAAATCCTTAAAATTTTCATATATGTTTCTTCAATGATTTTATTTATTTATAGTCTTTAACATCATCAATAAAATGTTAATTTGAGTCAAAATAATTTAACTCAACGATAATTAACATGTTCTTCATATCTAGAAGTTGTAGGTTTGATCCTCACTTCCTCCATTGTTATACTAAAAAGACAAATAAATAAATAAATAACATATTGATATGACTTAGACCTAACTCATCAAAGCATATATTCTTCATCAAAAGTTCGTTGATAAATTTTGAATGGTTTTTTAATATATATAAAATTTGAATGATTGAAATTGACTACTTTTATTCCCAATATTTTCTTAGTCACTTTTATTGTATTAGGGTACGGTATTCTTTTTCTTTTTCTTTTTCTTTTTCTTTTTTTCAGTACAAAGGGTACAACATTTGAAAATAAATTTTCATATATAGAAAAATATTGAATTATTACGGAAATAGTAGAAAAAAGAAATATCGATAAACACTGATAGACTTTTATCAGCGTCTATTAGTAATATACTTGTATTAGTTTCTATCACTATAGTATCAATGATAGGCTTCTATCAGTTTCTATCATTAATAGTATCAATGATAGACTTTTATCAGTTTCTATCATTCATAGACACTGATAGATTTCTATCAGTGATGAACTTTTATTAGTTTCTATAACTAATAGTATCAATGATAAACTTCTATCAGTTTCTATCTCTGATAGATACGATAGACTTCAATCAGCGTCTATCTATGATAGACATTGATAACAATGTCTATAACAACTATCTAAAAGCAACAAAACTTAAATCTAGCATCCATCTTCATGGGTAAATTAATTTTAATACTAAAAACTTAATGGGTGTTCAAGAACCAAACAAAATTAATCCAAAATGCCCAAAATCTTGTGTAAACCTCTAAACTCAGGTTATTATCGATGTTATTAGGGATCTCTAAGCAAAAGGGCTCTCTCTCAACTCAGGTTATTAGGGATCGAGCAAAATGACTCTCTCTTAACTCAAGTTATTAGGGATTGAGCAAAAAGGCTCTCTCATATGTTCAAGCAGAGGGGTAAAGGTGCTTTATAGGATAATAGTGAGCTCACTTCAGGGTTTTCATATATGATATGATTTCATGTTTTCAATTTTATCTCCCATCCCTGAAAATGATTATGTAAATATTTTATGAAGAACCACGTCTATATTATTTATGTTGAAGCATGTTTTGTTTTAGATAGTCACTCACTAGACATTTTAATCTCATTCTTTTAAATGTTTTCTCTTCCCAAGTAGCGGTCAATGTGCTAAAGTTGAGTAGATCTGTCAATCAGTCACTATAAAAAATCTCCAGTAATTTGAAGTTTAGGTGGTCCACTTGTCATGTTTTAAACCCTAATTATATTTGTTCATGTCTTGAGATTTTTTGGTAGAATTTTGGATTCAAAGGTTTTGTGTGTAAATGTTTGTTAACTGAATGACTGTAATATAATGGATGTGAATTTTATGTACGGTAGCACCTGTTTAGTTAAGTGAAAGATGAGATGATATATGTAATTATTATAAGCTTCTTAACTGTTATCAGGTCAACAGGTGCTAAGGATAGAGGTTCATTAGTACAAGTTAGACAGTAATTGTCATAAGAGGGTTGTCAACTATTGTCTTCACATCCCTTCTCAGGTTAAGAGGGTAATTTGGGAAGAGTTGTGACATCTTACCCCTAACGACAAAAAATTCGACGAACTCTAGTGTTGGCAGCGATAAGACAGCGACAACGAGGATTTGGTTACACGAATCTAAGAGTTAAAGGAAGAGAGAGAGTGAATCGGGTAGAGAGAGAAAAATCAACTCACCGACAACAACGTACAACCAGATCGACGATGTAGACCCAAATGGTAGTGAATTGACGGTTGGGCATGAGTGTGGTAGCTGCTGGACGTTAGAGTGCGTGGGATAAAGAGAGAGTTTGCGGACTGAAAAAGAAGAATAAAGTGTATGGATTAGAGAGAGATACTGAAATCGAACCAAAGACAGAAAAGGAGAAGAAGGAAGACGATAAGGGAGAAGACAGAGAAGGGAAAGATGATTAAATTTTGCTATTTTGGGTAAATAGACTCCCTTATTTTTATTTTTATTTTTATTTATTTTTTGAAAATCCCCTATATTTGAATGTCTAGTAAATGAGATTTATATATAATTAATAATATTTTTTAGGAATAAATAATTTGATTGCTTTAAAATATAAACCACCCATGAAAACAAGGTTGAGGAAAGTACATTTCTTTTCGGGCAAAATACAATAATTCTTTAAAAAATCCATTAGTGAAATTAATATTTTGAATCAATGAATCTCTCCTCAAAATGAGGGAAGAGACTTTATTTATAGAGAAAGATTACATGTTCGTTCAAAACTAACAAACTAACTATAGTTAAAGTCAAAACTAACAAACTAATTATAGCTAATTAAAGAAGTAAGCTTTCTAGTTACATCAAATCCACCCCCCTCAAGATTGGACTCGTCCACGAGTCAATTAGGATGCTAAATAGAAGCTATCCGGAGCAAAATAAAACTTCAAGTCAGCCACGTTGAATACTGGATTAATGTGCAAATTTGTTGGTAATTCAATGCGATATGCATTAGTGCCATATTTCTCTAATACTTGAAATGGTCTAAGTTGTCTGTCTTTCAATTTATTGTACATACCAGTAGGAAATCGAGTTGTGCATAGGTGGATCATTACTAGGTCTCCTACCTCAAAATTAACTTCTCTTTTAGACTTGTCTCTAGCTTCTTTGTAAGACAAGGTAGTTTTCTCCAAATGATCATGCACTTCTTGATGAAGCTTTTGAATTCTTTCAGCCATACTTTCAGCCTCAATGCTAACATCCACACAGAAGGCAAGTTAGCAAGGTCAAAAGTTAGTTTTGGAGTTCTGATGTATACAACTTCAAAAGGGCATCTTCCTGTTGATCTATTCTTCATATTATTAAAGGAAAACTCTACTTGGGCAAGGGAGAAATCCCATTGTTTCGGTTTTGAGTTACTTAGACAACGTATAAGATTTCCCAATTTTCTATTGGTAACTTCTGTCTGCCCATCAGTTTGAGGGTGTGAGGTAGTGCTAAATTTCAATGTTGTATCAAACTTCTTCCATAGTGTAGGCCAAAAATGGCTAAGGAATTTGACATCCCTATCAGATACAATGGACTTGGACACTCTATGAAGTTGAACAATCTCTTTAAAGGCTATATAAACTACATCATTTATCTTTTTGCAAGCAAGAAAATGAGTCATTTTACTGAAACAATCCACTATCACCATTACTGCATCATACCTCCGTTGGGTTTTTAGAAGACCAAGTACAAAGTCAGTTGATAAGTCTTCCCAAATGGTTGTGGGAATAGGTAATGGTGAATATAGACCCGCATTAGTGCTTGTGCTTTTTCTTTTTGACAAATAGAACATCTCTTAACAAAGTTATATGTGTCCTTCCAAATTTGTGGCCAAACCGAGCAGTCACTAGTTCAAAAGTTTTATTTTGACCAAAATGTCCAATCAATTCTCCCGAGTGTGCTTCTTTTAGAAGAGCTTCTCGAAGGGAAATATGTGGAAAACACAATTGCTCTCCCTTGAATAAGAAACCATCCACTATTTGAAAATCATTAGTCTTTATAAAGTGTGTGCAATTATACCATATCTCAGCAAAATCAACATATTCTTTATATAAGCATGGGAGATGAGAGAAAACAGTTACTTCAGTGGCTAAGATAGTAAGGAGATAATTCTTTCGACTTAGAGCATCAACTACTTTATTCTCCTTACTTGTTTGGTGTTTGATCACAAAGTTAAACCTTTGAATGAAGGAAATCCACCGTGCGTGCATACGACTGATATTCTTTTGAGATTGTAGGTACTTCAACGAAAAGTGATCCGTCAACAAGTGAAAATATTGAGAAAGAAGATAGTGCTCCCATAGTTTCAAAGCTCTAACAAGGGCATACACTTCTTGTTCATAAGTACTCCAGTTCTGCCTTGAATTACTGAGTTTTTTACTAAAGAACTCAATAGGGTGCCCTTGCTGTGATAATACACCTCCAATGCCCACTCCACAGGCATCCACATCTACTTCAAATGGTAAAGAGAAGTCTGGTAGCTTAAGAACCAGGCTGGAACTCAACTTTCCTTTGATACATTCAAAGCTATTGGTTAACATCCCGAATTTAAGAAAAATTTAAGTTAATTATCTAAAATTATTGAGTTTAAATTTCCCTTTCATTTGGAAAATTGGGATTAAATTGAAATAATTGAAAAACTTTTATTGATTAAATTGAATTTAATTGATTAGATATTCGAAATATTGAATCTTGTTTCCCTTTGATTTTGGATTTTAGGGCCAACTTAAAAAAAAAAAAAAAAAAAAGAGATAATTAATTTCATGTGGTTTAATTGATTTAAATATTTGGAAGGATTTAATTTGAATCAAATTGATGGATCTTATGCCCTTTAATTTTGGTTTTTGAAGCCTAAATTAAGATAAATTGAAAAATTAATTGATTTCTAAATTTAATAGAATCTTTGAAGATTTTGGAGATATTTTGATAAAATATTTTATTTATTTTTTCAAATTTTGAAAAAAATAAAAGAATTGAGATTTTTTTTTAAATCAAATGAGAGTGAAAAGAGGTCAAAAATTGGGGAGAAAGCAATTCATTTTTTCAGCAACCTCCACAAAATTATCGATTTCCAGAGTTTGAACCGTTGGATCCGCTCAAATTTGGTCTGTTCGAGACATATAGAATTTCATTTTGAACGGTTGGATCGTTGTTTGAAGCTCTTGTTTGTTCGTAATCGCTGCTGAATAAAATCTGTAAAACTAAAAATTCTCTTTCTCTCTCACTATCGCAAACCCTCCTCATACAAGACCCTCACTACTAGTCGTGAGCCTAAACAATTTATGCCATCCGACAGTAACACCCGCTGCCTATCTATGGTAGCCACGAGCTGACGTGCCACCAGCCGCCACTGCCCGATCTTTGTCGGAATCTTGAGAAAAATCTTGGATTCAAGATTTGGAAGTTTTGAGGAATTAACCATCAAGCTAGAGACCATTTTTCGTTTTGCAAAAAATTGGTAAAGATCGGTAAGTTTTGGGTAAGTTGTTGGTTGGTTATTCTTTTGGATTGAGAGTAATAGTGAAAAAATTAAGTTATTGATTTTGGATTTAATTCTTGATCAGATTGGCTAATTGAATCAAGTTTTGGAATTTGTCTTGGACCAAGCCACAACTTTGGGTTGATTCAAATTTTCCAAAGGTTTTAAGGAATTATTTGTGTGGACTTTTGTGACCAAGTTAAGGTAAGTGGTACTATTACCAGTGCCTTTGTGCCAGGCGACCTAGTCTAGAATTATAAAGTTAACTGATGGACTCTTGAAACATGATTTTGTCATTATGTTTTACTTATTGCATGACTGTTATAAGTATTATGAGCATGTTTGAATTTATAATCAGTACTGATATTATGTATGTAATGCATGAATAGACCAGTAGAGCGGTTTATTGTCTCGCCTTGACGCATGTTTTATTTTAGAAGACCTACGGGTCTAGTTTCATGTTTGACGGTGTACCTATGGGCCGCTAGACATGCGTGAACTGACAGGTTTACGTTCATGTTATTATCATGTTTGACGGTATGCCTACGGGCCGCTAGACATGCATGGGCCGACAGGTTTACGTTCATGTTATTATCATGTTTGACGGTGTGCCTACGGGTCGCTAGACATATGTGAGCCGACAGTTTACGTTCATGTTACTTTTATTTTCATGTTTCATGTTTTGACGGCGAGCCTACGGGCCGCTAGACATGCATGAACCGACAGGTTTACGTTCATGTTATTATCATGTTTGATGGTGTGCCTACGGGCTGCTAGAAATGCATGAGTCGATGGGTTAATGTTCATGTTATTATCGTGTTTGACAGTGTGCCTACGGGCCGCTAGACATGCATATCAAGGCAAGACAGTACGTCTTTTGGTTTTCCTTTCATCATCAAAAACCAATGTAGCTGTATGAGCCACGGGCTATCTTTCTTTGCTCGTGGATGCATAGCCTGATCCCGGTAATGGGATCACTTACTGAGTATTTTATACTCAACCTTTCTTAATTTATGTTTTTCAGGTAATGATAGGAACGGACCGGCTGGTGACAAAAGGGACCTGTGATTGTGTCATATAGAACATGTAAATCGCTTCCGCTCAGTTTACGTTTTCAAGCTACTTAAAAGTTTTGATTTGAAACTCAATGTTGGTCAAAATTTTATTTGTTTAAGTTATTTTTTTTCTTTATTATTTTAGGGGCCCCAAATAAAGGTTTTATTTATTTGTTATTTATTTTAGAAAACTGTATTTATTATTTTAATGAAATTTATTTTCCTCAATGGTCGAAATATTTTGAATGTAAATGTGTAGTTATGAGTAACGACCCTTATTAGAGTACTCAAAAAAGTCGAGTCATTACATATTGTGTTGTTTCTCTCCCCAATGGAAATTACCTTTCTTTAGACAATTAGTAATAGATGCTACGATAGAGCTGAAATCTTTGATAAATTTTATGTAAAATGAAGCCAAACCAAGGAAGGCTTGAATGTCTTTTACCGAGTATGGAGTTGGCCATTGGGTAATATCTTCAATCTTCTTTGGATCAACTTTAATTTGATGGTGACCAATTAAGAAGCCAAGAAATGTAATTTCCTTTACTAGAAAAAGACATTTCTTATGCTTGATATAGAGCTTGTCGGTTGTTAATGCTTGAAAAAGGCTTCGAAGGTGCTGTAAATGCTCCTCAATGTTCCTGCCATACACCAAAATATCATCAAAATACATTACGATAAATTTGTTAAGGCAAGAATGGAGTACTTGATTCATGAGTCTCATAAAAGTGCTTGGAGCATTGATAGCCCAAAGGGCATGACTAGCCATTCGAACAATCCTTTATTGGTCTTAAAAGCCATCTTCCATTCATCACCCGGTCGTATTCTTATTTGGTGATATCCACTCTTCAAATCTACCCTAGAAAAGATCAATGCTCCTCCAAGTTGGTGAAGTAGATCACTTATACGAGGGATTGGAAAACGGTATTTCACGGTGATTCGATTAATGGCTCTACTGTCTATACACATTCTCTAGCTTCCATCTTTCTTTGGAGTTAGTAGGGCCGGGACCGCACACGGGCTTAAACTTGGTTGAATGTGCCCTTTGTTGAGTAACTCCTCGTTGTGTTGGTGAAGGATTCCGTATTCCTTAGGACTCATTCTATAGTGAGGCAAGTTTGGTAGTGTAGCTCCTGGGATTAGGTCAACGTGGTGTTGAATATTTCTCAATGGGGGCAGCCCCTCGAGTTCTCCTTTAAGGAGGGGGAATTCATCGAACAATTCTTGTATCACCGTAGGGTTCCCATTCTCTTGTATTTCCTCGAACTTATCAACAACAACAAGTCCTAATATATCTTCTTCTCTTTCTTTAATCAAAGTTTTCCACTAATTGTTATAAACAAGTGGTTGCTGTCTTCCTTTTTCACCTTTACGCCTTTATCATTCTTCTTGTTTAGTGAAAGTAAGACCACTTTCTTGCCCATCTAATTAAACTTGTATGTATTCTCTCTCCCCTTGTGTAAGGTTCGAGTATCATATTGTCATGGTCTCCCTAATAATATGTGACATACATCCATTTCCAATACATCGCATACTATTTGGTCCTTGTAGCTATTACCAATTGAAAGAGGAATAGTGCAAATTTCACTTACTTGTGCCTCGCCACCTTTCTTTACCCATGTTATCTTGTATGGGTTTGGATGAGTCTCCACCTTGAGATTTAGAGCCGTCACTAGCTTTTTGGAGACAAAATTCTCGCTACTTCCACTGTCTATGATGACATTGCATACCTTATTGTTGATTGTACACCTTGTTTTGAAAAGACAATGCCTTTGGGGTTGAAATCCTTTTTAGGAGTGCTTAACATTCTTTGAAGAACACAAGAAAGTCTATCACCATCATCTGGTTCAATGAACTCGCCTTCCTCATTTTCTTCTTCACTGTTTTCAGCCATCATTTCTTTTTCCTCTTCTATGTAAGCTACTATTTTTCGTTAGGGGCTTGCATTAGATAGATGACCAACTTGGCCACATAGAAAACATTTGCCCAAAGAAGGCCTATTGTAGGGATTTTGAGCTCTCTTCTTGAATGTGGTCCCAGTCTTCTTCTCTTCACTTCCTTCTTGATTTTCTTTATCTTTGTCTTTGGTCAATACTGGTGAATTTGGAGGATTTGGTGCTTTACTTGTAGCACTAACCCTTTTGCTTGTGGAGGCTTCCCAATCGGACATTCTTGATGAATTCTTGATTCGGATTTCGTTCATCTCCTCCACAGTTTCAACAAAAGAGATAGCTTTAGTAAAAGAGTGGAAAGGTTATAGTTTTACCTTTTCTTTGATATCCATGCATAGACCTCCAATAAACCTTACAATCAAATGTTGCACACCCTCCATAAGGCTTGTTCTTGCTCCTAGTTGATGGAATTCTTCAATGTAATCAGCCACTGATCGTCCTCTTTGTCTACAATTTTGATATGACTATACAAGGTTTGTTCGTAATTAGGAGGTAGGAAGTGTTCCTTCATTAACCTTTTCATCTTCTCCCACAAATGAATCGGTCTTCTGCCAATTCTTCTCCGATTGATCTCAAGTTGGTCCCACCAAGCCGAGGCGCCAGCTTTTAACTTTAGTACCACGAGATGCACTTTTTTGTGCTCGGGAGTGTTCATGTATGTGAAAAAAGTTTCTGTGTTCTTGATCCAATCAAGAAATGCTTCAATGTCTCGCTTCCCATTGTAACTTGGCAAACCAATTTTCATCTTGAAATCATTGTCCTCACGTCTCTCGCCCCTTCCTTTTCTTGGCACAAAGAATTCTTGATCATATTCACTAGATGAATCCCAATCTTGGTTTTCTTGATACATTTCTTGGCCAATTGGTTGTCTTCTTAGATTTTCATGGTGCTGCCTTTGAATTGTTGAATGTCTTTCTTGAAATATTTCTTGCCCATCCGCCGCCTCTTCTTCCTCTTCCTCCCCATTCTTGATCAACTGGTTGAATATTCTCTCGATTTTGATGTGCGATTGCAAGCATTTCAACTATTATAGGAAGGGTTTTCATGTTTTCTTGAAGGTTTGTTAAGGTGCCATGAATTCCCTTCAATGAGTTCTCAACGGACAACAAGCGTCGGGTTGAGGTTCTTAGAGAGAGGGTGGGAGTATCTTCCACCTCTTGTTCTTGCCCGTGTACATCTCCTTTGATTGGTTGATGGGCTCTCCTTCCCGCAATCGTTTCCCAAATCTTGGAGTGCTTTAATACCAATTTTGATGTGAAACAAAAAATCTAATATTTTGAATCAATGAATCTCTTCTCAAAATGAGGAAAGAGACTTTATTTAAAGAGAAAGATTACAAGTTTGCTCAAAACTAACAAACTAACTATAGCTAATTAAAGAAGTAAGCCTTCTAGTTACATCAAATTTGGCCGAACTGAAAATTTTCTTGTTCGAAAAAGGAACATGGTTTTGAAAAAAGCTTACAAACCATTTCAAGTTCTCCGAAAATGAGAACTTGATGAATTTCAAGTTCTCATTTTTTTTTTTCTCTTTACTTATTAATTATGTTCCTTAATTTTATAAAAAGATAAAATTCCTTAAATTGGCACCATTCTTTTAAACATATTGGTTAAATCATAGAAAATGACTTTAAACTTTCAAATGTTTAAATAATACCTTTAGAAGTCGTTTGTTTGGTAGGAATTTAAGATTTTCATGAAGTGATCATATGAGTTAACGTGTTTTTTTTCTGGTAATGGAATATGCTCGAATATATGAAGATCCCCAAGCATCTAGGAAGTTCTTACAAAGCATATCTCGAAAATTTTGGATGTTATCCTTAAAAATAGGTTTTTTGGAATTTCATGTTGAGGACTAAGGGTATTAAAAAAACCTGATGACCCGAAAAATCGATCAACCCAACCTAACCCGTGCGGATTGGATTGGGTTCAAATAAATGAAAATTTTATAGATTAGGTTAGTTCATGGGTACATCTAATATAACTCAAACCAACCCAATTTTATTATTAACTTTAAAATATATTTTTTTATGGAAATTCTTATAAATAAAAAAATCCCAAAATATTTACATTTTATAGCAAAAAGTTCCAAAACTACGTACTTTTGAAACTTTTTGCTATAAAATGTAAATATTTTTAAATATTTTTTATATTTAAAAAAATCTCATTTTTTTTATTACTTGCAACACAATTATTTATACATATATTGATTTTAGTTATTTAATTTCAATATTTTTGTATAATTCATTATTCAATAACTCTTAAATTATTATTTTTTTTTTGCACTTTAAAAAGAAAATTTTCACTATATAAATTGAAATTGAATTGTTAATTTTAATTCAATATATGAAAATAATTAAATAAGTTTTTTACATATTTACGTTTTGCTCTTTTTAAAACAAAATTTTAAATAAATGACTTTATCAAACCTACCCAATTCAAATATTTCATGTTTGTATGTGGTTCATTTTTTAATAAAGGTTATTTGGATTGAAAAAATTTACAACTCGAACAATTGGATTAGGCTAAAAAATATTTCAATCCAATTCAACCCAACACAACCCATGAACATCCGTTGAGGACATCAATTTTTTAAATTTTTAACCCCTTTCTTCAAACATATATATTATATTACTTTCTTTTGTTTTCATTTTATAATTAAAATAAATATTATATACTATATATTTCACTCCTTTTAGTTATATGTAGTTGTTTTTATTTTTTTAGAAAGATATTCAAATTCAAATGTAAATTAATATTATAAAAAAATCTTAAATTAATATAATACTATTTTGTTTAGAAAAATAACAAATAAAATAATTAAAATACATTAATTTTATAAAAAAAAAAATTTGATGTATTATATAAGTTTAAATTATATTAAATTAATTAATATTCTGTAAGGACATTCCTAAAATATTACATACATTTAAGACATTATCTAATAAAAATCGTAGAAAACAAAAATTATTGTTAAGTATTCAGAAATGTCTTAAAAATTCTCATATGAAACTAACATAACCATCTATAAATATGGGAGATCTATAATTCCAAACGTTTAAATATTCAAGTTATCTAACTTTCCTTAAATCAAACTGCCCTTGAAAACAACAAAAGAATTGAAGACAAAATCTTGTGGTTTAGTTGCATATTATAATGCAAGGCATTTGGATGGAGTCCAATCAGATGGGATGGTTGCAGGAAGCAGAGAGAGGCAAAAAGATCTTAACTCACTCATCAAAAGAGTCCGAAAATGTATCAGATGATTTGATCTGTGGCTGAGACTTGTTGTGTCAGAACTTTATGTAAATCCCAAGAAGATAAGAAAAAGCCAAGCGATGTCCCATACTCAAAAATAATTTACAAAGAAAAACACCAAACAAAGGAGTTTCTATATCATCTAGTTTAGATGTTTTTCCTCAAAAAGAAAAATCAATAAAAAAAAATGTAACCATGTAGGTAGAACTAGAAGTAAAAGTAGGGAAAATGTTGATCTCACTAGGTCATAGATAGTATAGGGTTGGAGTATATGTACAATAAATGCAAAAACCGAACAAACTACTTATCTCTGAACAAAGAATTCCAACTTTATAATAAAAGAAACAATAAAATGTCATTTACAAAACCAGAAGAATGGAAGGAAGACCAACCCTCTAGACTGGACATGCAAATTTGGTCTAAGGATTGAAGAAGTGGTTTCCACAGCGGCATTTCCAACCCAATGGCTTGTAAAATGAGTATCTGTTCCCTTGAGAAGACGAGTCAAAAAATCTCATAGGCAAGGCCGAGTGAGAATCCAACCGGCTGGCGCGGCCGGGCATGCTAGGCACTTGAACGGCCATGCATGGGTGGCACTCGTTGCATTTGTTATGGCAGCTTGGTGGGGTGGATCCAAGCCTGGTTTTGTCTTCAAAAAATATACCCTGATGAAACCAGGAGAAGAAAAAACTCAGAAACAGTCACTAAAAAGAAATAGCAAACATGGAAAGATTGAGAAAGCCATGGAAGAGAGAGAGAAGGCATACTCTGGGAGGAGAAGAGGCGGAGAGAAGAAGAAGAAGATGCAGAAGCAGAATAAGTAATGAGGTGGCCCAAACAGTAGGCAAATTCATGGTAGTCATCAAGTCATTGATGCCCGGAACTAATGGATCCAACGAAGCAAAGGAGTAAAAATCATACGCAATAAAGACCCATTTGCCAGATTTTTCTGTTACTTTGTTCCACTTCCACCCACTGCACCACAACCACAAAGTGGCTAGGGGAGAGGAAGAGAGAGAGAGAGAGAGAAGAGATGAGCATTTAATAGAGGCAAGTGCAAGGGGAAACAGAAAGAGAGAGACGAGAGAGAGATAGCATAAATTGGTGTAGGAAAGGGTGGGTGAGTCATAAGTTATCCGACAGGAACGAGAGAGGAGAGAGCAGAGAAGTTCTGAGTAAGAGGGCAGATTGCAGCAGAACAGTGAAAGGAACAATACAATGGGGGAAAACAAATTTGGAGTATCCACATCACATACAAAGGACGACCTATTCTTCCATTCTACAGCCTTAGACTGTCCATCACTAGCCTGGCTGCTGTAAAGGGACCGCATTTACTCACCCACTCTCCCCTTTGCATTTGTTTCACTCTTCTCCAATCTTCACTGCCATTGATTTTACATTTCAACGCTGCGCTGATGGGCATGCAGCGACTACATCATCTCATCTCATCTCATCTCCCAAGCAACCAATAGTGGCTGATGGAATGGATTGGACCCATTGAGATTTCTTTTCTTTTCTATTGCCTTGCCTCTCTCTCTCCGTATTCCTTTTGACTGTGGACCAAATTTTTTGGTTATTCTTGTTAATAAAACCATTATCTTCATTTACCAAGGTACGCCAATGTCTAAGAATAATGAGCACAAGATAAATCAATAAAATCCAAACTAGCATATTTTCAATTGCTCTTTCCTTAAATGTTTCATTGCGCCAAAGTTGCTCATAAACGAGATTTATTTATCTCTGGCCTATAACTTCAAGTATTTACCAAGCTAGCTTTTCTTCCAATTTATAATTCAAATCTCTCGTGATCCTATGTATATAACAATTACTTATGACTGGGAAAGTAGGACACTATTTTTTGGGGGAGGGGTTGTTCAAAATAATAAGTAAGGACGAGGATTTAATCTTCTAACTTTATGATCGATAACTTGATCATATATGACTAAACTAATTTAAATATACTCAAGTTGGCAAATCTAAATTAAGAATGCAAGTGGATTAGCTAGGTTTGATTCAAAACTTTGAACCAACTACCAAATGAAGAGGGGGGAAGCCTCTATTGAAATCTACCAACATTCAACTGGAAAAAATAATCAAATATTGAAAATTCTACAGAACTCAAGCGACCATGGTTGATCCAAATGAATAAAAAAGTGTCAAGTTAGAAGATCAAGTCGCCCTAAATACAAAGAATATGTAGTGTTTGCTCGTTAAAGGCGAAAAAAATGTTGCAAATACTCTGCCACACTCCTCGACTGTCTCTCCAGATCTGTTGATTTATTTTTAAAAGGCAATTAGTCAACTAAATTATCAACCATGCATCAGATCATTCCGAAACATTACCAACTCCAAGAAAAAGAGCCTGAGACGGCAGTGAGCAAACTCAACCTCAAGAACCCCTAGTCTGATCTGATGGCCAACTTCAGAAGACTCTTTCACGAAAGTTGAAAGCCTTATTCACACGGAGAAGGAATAAAGATTTATTTATTTATTCACACGGGGGGGGGGAAGGGAATTGTATTTTCTACATATGTACAATTAAATTTTCTTTGTTTGTTCTCCTTTTTTGTTTTGCGAATTTTATTTTCAATTTTTTCCTTACATTTATTGTTACCTTTCAGCTTGAACGTATGAACCTCTCATCAACATAAATATGATAACTGTTTTCTGAGTTCATTTGGAATTCAACAGTGAATCAGTCAGCACTGAGCAGAAAAAAGGAAACTTTCTCTGCATCTGAACTCTCTTAGCCTAACCAGTCTCTTTTTCCCATAAATCAACGAAAATACAAAAACATGTATGAGAAAAGTGTACCTGAGACTGCTTGGTTCCAGTGCCATGGAGTTGTTAAGTCTCGGTAAAAATCACAATGTACTTTACAGACTATTGATCAGACCATTATAAAGACTGCATCCTTGTGAACAAATCAAAACCCTCCAAAGTCCAAACCCTACTCTATTTCTCGCAATATTACGACTTCAATGATCTTCTTTTTCTTTGATCGTGTTTCACTGCTTTTAAATTCTTTAGACGCAAAGAGAGAGCAATAAACTGCACCTGACGAACTTGGCTGTTTCATTCCTCTGTCTGAACACCAGCTTGCTTACCTTCCGTAGCCACCAAATTGTATGGTTTTGATAGGGCAAGTGTTACATGTAGCTTCCATGACATGAAAAAAGTAAGTTGCAGGTTCCCAGCTTGACGTCTCTCTATTTGAATTAATGTCCTCGTTGCCCGTGTAAAAGCTCCCGAAACTACTCCACAGAAGCTCAGCTACGACTGAACCTGTTGACTAGTTCTTATTCAGAAAAAAATAGAGAGGATAAAGTTGAATGAAAAACTGCATACAAAGCAAACCGATCGAAGTTAAAGACCCCCAGTTATCCAGGATGAATAGTGCACGCTCAGGCTGCAACTCTGCATTTACTGTAGGCCTGCAGACGACATGGACGAGAATGAGAAGTTAAAATTATGGTAGTTGAGCAGAATGGATGCTAAGTGCGCGGGGGAAGGGAGGTGTTTCCGAAGCAAATAGCTTAAGAAGATGGAAGTGGATGTGAACCACCGTAATACAATGAAAAATCAAAATTACAATGGCTAAACAGAATGTTTATTACATTAACACAATGACCATAACAAATACATTTCTCTGATTACACTTCCCCTGCCGCTTTACACTCTCTCTCGGTGCAACTTTAGTTTCCCATTAAATTGCACATTATGGAAACCAAAAATCTTTTATGACTAGAAGTATCAAGTGTGATAAATGTCAACATCTTAACTGCCATAAAAATTACATCCCATGCTTCTATTCTGTCATTGTGCAACAACTACCAGCCTAATTTGTATCAAAAGAATCCTAAGCTATCTCCACTTTCTTCTCCAAAGAGCTCAAACATCCTGGACTTCCTTTTGATTTAAGCGTTCGTCAATCAGATCATGCCTCCCAATAGAACTTTGTCCTCCTCCACTATGCTCCTGTCTGCTTTCCCACATCTTTCCTGACTTCCCTATTGCTAGAATCAACTCAAGTTGCTTTTGTTGTTGTTCCTACAATCCTCACTCGAACAAAAAATTAAAATCAGATTCGATGTAGAGCACTCCTATATGAAGAAAAACCTTGTAGAATATGTGATATCTGTCCATAGTAACGTAGTAATTGACATTGTTCTATCTTGCATTCTATTGTATCCTCTTGAGTTTCAAATTATAACTTCTAAAACACTAATACATGATGCTTTATCTGTAATCACTTAGTTCACTCCTAAAAAGACTTAAAACCATTGAATTTACATTGAATGGAAGATTTAATGCACCTGCATAGCCAATAAGACCTTCTGGATTTCAGCAAGCTCCTTCTCCAAAATATCTCCCCGAACTGCTAATGCTCGAGTGGCCTCAGAAGTTTTTTGAGCTAAAGCTGCAGTCTTCAGAAAGTGATCAATACTTAGGGGCTATGGGAAATGGCATCTCATCTTACCAAAATGAAAGCAATGAAGTTATTAAGCCTCATTATAAAGGATAAAAGTTTGCTTTCATCACATTCTGATGTCCACTCTCACCTTCTCAACATGTTATTTCACATTGTAACCAAACCCCTGCAGCACATAAATTTTCTTCACCACCACACATCCATGTATTCCAATACAATTCACTCATTAGAGTCACAATTTCGTATGTGTTGTGGAGTATGTTTGCCACGCAAGAAAACGCAGCCTACTTATGTATTTCAGGATGTTATTGCTTCTTATGACTAACATTGCTCTTTGGGTTTTGTTCGAGTTCATTGCCAAAAGTTTCAGTACTAGATCCTCTCCTTGTCTTTTTCCATATTTAGAGCATTCACTTTTCAAAGGCCGTCCAAATCTCTATGAAATCAGAGTTCACTACAACCGGAATTACTATTCAGATATCATCTTTCTTTGAGGCACTTTTTCTCGTTAACTATCTTTAAATTCTATGTTATTTAACCTATTTAGAGAAACACATTCACTTTTTTTTTTTTTTTTTTTTTCTGTTTTGCAAAATTATAGTAATCCTTCACTTGTTATAACAAATTTCTAAGGTTGCAGAATATTTTGATCATCCATCGTTACTCAATTTCTTTTTCAGTATCATGTTAGTGTCTGCAGGGACCATCATTTACTTTGTTAAATATCATTTCGAGATTAAGTAATAAAGAAACAGCCTCCAAATTTCTGAGAACTACAATTACCTCCTCGACGGGCTTCTTCAGAGCCTTTCGAGTAACTCTAAACCTAATCCCTAGCTTCTCCAGCTGCCTCGACAAGACTCGGATAAGCGTTGCCGAGCTCCTCAAATCCTCCTCCAGCCTGTTAGTCTTTTCCATCAAATTCACCCCTAACACACCCTTCGCTGTCTCTCGAAAAATTCGATTCCACTGCCGCCTACGAATCCAAGCACCAATTGCAACCCCAGCTACCAGAAACAAAATTGCGCCAACGAAAATCCCGTCACCGAACACCGCCAAGAACACGCTCTTAGACCTGGCTTTCGCCCAATTCAGAGCAAAACCAACAGAACCAATCAATGACGTAACGAGGCAAAACAACTCGGCAGCTGAAAGTAAGGAATCGATATCGAAATCACCATCACCACCGTGTTTCCGGCCTACTCCTCCAGATGTAGAAACTCGAGGACAGAACTGATGAGCATTGATGGAACCAAAATTAAAGGGGCTTCGAAACTTGTGTTCGAGAATTTGGAAATGCAGGGTGTTTGGGAAACGGCTAGGAGCGAATCGAAGAGACAAGCAGGGATTCCTGGAAAAGAATGTGGAAAAGCACAAGGTTGAAGGGGGAGGGGAAGGAGAAGGTGAAGTGAGTGAAAGGGATTGGAAAGCAAGCGACATCGTCTTGGAGTGCAAACACTTCAGAGCGTCTAATTCAAGAATCTAGGGTTTTTTTTTTACAGACATGGGAAGCGGGACATAGGTCCCTTCTTCAGATTTCAGAATAGAAAATGGAAGTGGAGAAAGATTTGACTTCACACGGAAAGGGGAAAGAGACGGACTTCGAACTGGAAGGGAAAACCGCGATTAATTCAATGAATTACGCGCGAGTTTTATCCGATCTATTAGTTTATAACTGTAACCGTTAAACTGGATAACCAACAGGGTCCATGTCTAGGGCCTTCTTGGTCTCCTACTTTGGGCCTCGGCCTTCTCTTACGTGGATAAATGTGTGTTTCTCATTCTTCATTTTCTTGAAATAATTCTCCTAACAATAAGTTTTTCTTCTTATTATTATTTAAATTGACACAATTTTTTTTTTTTTTTTTTTTATAGTATATCCATTTACAACCTTCTTTAAACTTGTATAGTCAATATTATGTGAAAATTATAATTTCAGTCAATTAAAATTCTAAATTTTTATAAGACAATCAATTTAAACCATTCGTTGGATTACCTTTAAAAACTATCCATGTATTCAATTTCAAACATGTGTACACTTTTTCATATGCCGATTTTACAAGATAGACGATTAAAGTTAATGTGTTAATGACTATTAATGAAAATTATGACTAGCCAAATCGAGCATAGTTCAATTGGCATACGAGTGTGTTAATAACCATGATGTTCGTGTTCAAATCCCTTTACCCCCAATTGTATTTTTTTTTTAGTTCATGATTTTAATTGATATAATTGTTAATTCAATGTTTTAATTGATACAATCTTTAAAAAATTAAAATTTATGGGTATAAATTGATATTTTTTAAAAAAAAATTAAAATTATTTAAATAATGTATTCTTTAAAGAGATGTTTTCAAATATAGTAAAATGAATCAAAATATTTACATATTATATCGTAAATCTTCCATATCAATAACAGATAATAATATTTTATTATATTTAAAAATATTTACAATATTTTTTAAGTGGTTTCCCTCTTTGAAAATTGTGCTCAACTTAAAAAAAAAAAAAAAAAAAAAAAAAAAAAAAAAAAAAAAAAAAAAAAAACCGCTTTTCAGGGGGAAAAAATGCAATAGTTGATTGTTTTCTTAAACAACTGGCTTCTGTTTTCTTCAATTGACGTGTGTGATGTGATACCATTACAATTTTAAAGAAACACTTATTTCTAATTATTTCCAAGGTTCGCCTGTGATTCTTTTCTTTTTTAAAAAAACAAATTTCAAGTGATGTATAAAATATAATTCAACTAGCTTTATATATATATATATATCATCCCACATTATTGAACTAATCAAATCAAAGTTAAGGATGTAGGAAGTAATGTTAAATCTTACAAAATATCCTTAAACTTTCGGATAATTTTCAGTTACAATATTTATAATCTCCATTCTTAAAATTCTTTCCAGATAACTATCTTGACAACTTTTTTCATCAAAATAAAAATAAAACACATGGTCAAATGGTAAGTTGTATTAAAAAAAATATATAATATCACTTTGAGAAACATATTTGTGATTATGTTAACTAACACACATAGATACAAAAATACACACATATAATTGAATCATCATCCTCGTATTATTGAACTAACTAAACCAAAATTAAGTTAAATGACGTAGAAAGTAAGATTAAATCTTATAAAATACCTTTAAATTTTAGGATAATTTTCAATTACACTCTCATCACTTCAAAAGTTTCATTTCCACTTTCAATCCTTAAAATTTTTTCAAATCGTCAACTTTTTTCATTAAATAGAAACAAAAAATATGATCAAATGGTAAGTTGTATAAAAAAAAAGTAATATCACTTTGAGAAAGATATTTGTGATTATGTTAAAATAAAAAATTTGGGTGGAGACAATTTTAAAAGGGGTAATGAAAACACAAGCAACAAATGGACTTTGTGGTCTCCTTCAAACAACTAAATGATTGAATAATAAGGCAAAGACTCGCTCCAAGGTTGGAAGAGACAAATAAAGAAAAACAGGACAATATAATCTACTAACCGTTATCTACTTTTTATCAATAATTTTAAAAATTTTAAAAAATAAATTTTAAAATTTTATTTTTATTTTTAGAGTTTGACTAAAAATTCAATCAAAACACACAAATCATGGTAAGAAATTAAAGAGAAATATACTTAATTTCAAACAACAAAATGGTTACCAAACGAACTCTATATTATTCGATAAATTTCTTACCTTTAATCATGGAAATTGACTGTCGCACAAAGAAAAAAAATAAATAAATAATGTTTTTTTTACTATCCATCAACGTTTTACCCCCAAACTTTTACAAACACATTGTTTCCATGTATCATATGTTTCCACAATTTTTATCTTATAAACATATTCCTTGCCTTTCTCTCTTAATTTCACTGTTCTGTTTTAACTAATCTTTCGAATTTTACCATGACCTTTTTTATATATACAGTTGATGGTTTTTTCCATTAAAGAACGCAATTTCAACTAAAACTCTAAACCTTAACAAAACAAACAAACAAACCAACCTACCAACAAAAATATTCCAATTTTCTTCCCTCCCCAACTACTACTATTTCATATGTGAGTAAAATCTTCCAACACGGTATTTATACTGACAAGAAATTTTCATTCTTTAATTTCATCGCTCGTCATATTTAATTTGGACATTCATTTTATTGAAAATTCAATAGATATATTTTCTTAAACAATTTTAAGGTTAAGACTTAAAATAAAACTTAAAAAGAAACTTATCCTAAATTTTAGAGACATAATTGAAACCTTAATTCTCGGACTATCACATTTTTTTTCTTCATTTTAACATAAAATTTGACAAAATAATTATTTTAAAACAATCATAAAAACTGAATAAAAATAAAACATACGATGTGATCGAGACATAATGAAATCTATCACAAAAAATTTAAGAAATTTTTATACATAAAAAAGATGTGAAACTATTTATAAAAATAACAAAAAAAAAAAAAATACTAATATATCAATGATAGACCTCTATCAATTTTTATCTGATAGACACAGATAGACTTCTATCAACATCTATCAAATAAGATTAAATTTTACTATTTTGTATAAATAGTTTTTCTTATTTTTCTATTTTTTAAAATTCCCAAAGTTTAATTTACATAATCCATAAATCTGGAAAATGTTACTTTGGTAATTATCAAGTGATGAATGGGTCAATTAGTTGGTATCAATCAATTTATTAATCAAGACTATAACATCAGCCCCTCCTTACCGGAGTTAGGTAAGATGGAATCAGTAATTGTTTAAGAACTAAATTAATTAATCAAACTCTTTGTTAAAATAATAATAACAATATATAATAATTAAACAACTCTATCGGGCTGACTTCTACGTTCATACAAGTAGGTAAAAGACCATTTTGGCCTAGAATGGGAATGCGGGGCACTCATTTAAATACCTTATAGTCTTATACCTACCACACCTAACTGAAGTTTAGTGTCATATAAAAATAGTTCAATTAATTAATAAAAAAACAATTGGTCAATAATAACCTTCTCAGTTTTAATTGTTTTGTTAAGGAAAAATTCCTTTATTTAGTCTCCGAATTGAAAGGTGTCTTTTTGGTCTAGAGTTTTTAAAAGGAAGATTTTCAAAAATAGGAATATAAGAAAAACTATTTACATATAATAGTAAAGTTTAATCTTACAAGAACAAAAGTCTATCATTTTTTTTTTTTTTGGCTATTTCTGTAAATAGTTTGACATTTTTCTATCTATGAAAATTTTCATTTCTAAAGATGTATCTTTTTAGTATTCGATTTTTTAAAAAATTTATGTGTTTGTTCTCTAAATTTTCTAAGATATACTCTTTTAACTTTGGAAAGTTTAAGAGTAGATTTAAAATGTCTCTAAATTAATTTTTATTATTTTAAATAATTATATGAAATTTTAAATTAAAAATTATAATTTTAAATAAAATAAATAATTTTTTTTACATTGATTTTATCTCAAAATCAATTGACATTTAGAAGAATAACTCATATATATTATAAAAAGTGTGAAGTCTCTATTTTTTCAACGTGAAATTCTCAATATTCACGTAATCTTCATTGGCAAAAAGAGATCTTTAGTTTAATTCAACTTGTTTAGACTATTTTTTTTATTTTAAAAAATGGTGTAACGCCATCTGTTTATTAGTAACTTACGGAAGAATTGATAGAGAACAAAAAAAAACTACTAAAATACAATTTTTAAGGATAAATTGTTTAGTTTGTAAATTCAATTACCTAAATGCAATTTATACAAAACCTCATAAAAGAACAAAAGAAAAATGTAATTTTTTTTCTTTTTTAATTTGTTTTCTCCATCCTTCAAGGATGCAGCACAAGGAAAATTAGTCGGCAAAAAGTTTGAGACTAATGTTTTGATGTTTTTTAAATTTGATTTTTAAAGTTTAAAAGGTTTTAATTTAGTCCATACTGAAGTAGGAGAAAACGGCAAAATTCGGGGTCCTTTGGATTTATATAAAAAATCGAAAATAATAATAATTTTGACAAAATATGTGTCGTTCATGTGACGTCCACTTTTATAATAACGAATTTGTCCTTAGTATGATCAGCTAACAACATTATTGAATACATTATAATTGTTATGGTGTGTATCAATTATAAATAGAAATACAATGTAGATAGGAAGAGTTGGTTATGAGATTCCAACTACACAGATTCAAGAAAAAAAGGTGGAACATTTTTTTGGCCAATTTGAATTTTGAATGGCTATAACTATTTTTCTAATTTGTTCAAAACGAATCAATATCTGATTTGTATATCTCCATTGGTTTTAATTTATATGTCTTCAAATTTACAATCTTATTATTTTTTTATTATTGTATATTCGTATTAATATATTTCTTCCATTAAGATTTTACTCATTATTGTATACATATTATCATCAAATAAACTATATATTTCATTCAAATTTTCCTACTTTTCATTTTTTATCATGTTTTATCACTTATCATCTTATTATATTATTATATCATGTTAAAATTTTTATATACACTTCTTTTTATCAGTATCTAAAAAAATTAGGTCTTTTTTACAAACAAGTAAGTAGATACTATTTCAATCTTTATGTTTTTACTATGGATCTACATCGAGTAAAGACTTTTTTTTATGGTAAATGGGATGAAATTCACACTATCATGATTGTGTTGTTAAGGCTTACATTCCATCAAATTCGTCCTTTCAACAATTTGTTGATTATATTCAAGGTAAGTTTTTTTCGTCTTCCAATCTCTCTATGACATTGTACTGGGTGAATGATCCCAAATTGAAGAGAACCTTCAACAGAAGCGGATCATTCCAAACACCATTCTTTAAAGAAATTAATTATTACAAAAAAAAAAAAAAACAAGATATCCATTTACATAAATTACAGCATGCTAAGTTAAAGGGTTTCAGAAACCCTTACCTTTGAAGACTTTCTTTAAGTATCCCTTGATTAAGATCCGAACAATACCACGATGACTTCCTCGGTATTCTCAGACAAAGAACCTAGGAGTTGTGGGCTCGGACTATTTTGGAATGAGCAAATATAGATTTGAAGAGAGACGAGGAAGAATTAAGATTATTCACTAACAACCCAATACTCACATAACAACTTTTGTCTTTCTCACCATATATCTATTTAAGAAGGAGACTCTCTCCTCTCTTTTGAAAAGCCAAAAAACAGCAAGCACTCACTTACGTGGGTGGAGAGAAAAGAGGAGTAAGTTGTAACTCTCTCCTTCATTTAAAACAACAAATAATATATATATATATATATATATATATATATATGATAACTAACTTATCATATAATATATGTATTTATATGTTATATCAAATATAACATATAATCTATAGTTTTAATATTGTATCATATACAATATATCCTATAGATTCTTTTCTCTCTCATATGACATTTAATATAAATCATATTTATACTAAATTTAACAATTATGAATCCAATTCATATAATTAATATTTGAATCATATTAAAAAAAAATTCCTCTCACTGAAGCTATAATGTATCAAAACATTATAATAATTATATCCATATAGTTAAAATAACTTAATTATATCATATATAATTAAATCACTCAATTAATTTGAACAATTCAAATTAATCCAAAAATTGATTCTCATTTAATTCTATTGAGCTACCAAGGGGACCTCATGGACCTGTAGCTTGAAGCTCCAACGGTATATGAATAATTAATCAAATTCCTTAATTAAATTATTCATCATCCATTAACTGTCGGGCACTCCACTAAAGATCGACAACTGCACTCTTCGTACTACATAAATTTTTTCGTATCCATTGGATATAACCAATCAATAGTATAATGACCCTTCACAAATTGCTCATAAGTACAACTGAGCCAAAAATACCGTTTTGTCTTTGTAGTTACATACAACTTCTTAAGTACCACCGATCACTCTAATGAATAATAGATCATAGTTCAACTATGACTAAACCCCTCTCGGGCCAGGAGAGGATAGAGGGTGTGGCGCCACATTGTTCAAGCCCCGGAATTAGCCCTTAAGGGAATAATTTATCTACTTACCCAAACCTCGGGGAATGAATGAATTTCTTCTTGTGTAGTTGTGTTCCTAGCTCCCCAATTAGACGAATTCCCAAAATGGTAAGCTTGTTAAGTCAGCGATCTGACCACTCTCACCCATACAAATCAAAGGACCACTCTCATAGGAAGGAGTTCACAACTCACTCAAGATTCAGGTCATGTTACTTATGGTCATCCTAATGAAATGTAAGTCTCTATTATGAATGACGTTATATAATGAGACTAAACATTTTGTTGTCCTGTCTTATACAAACTATTTTGTATAGAATACCCCGTTCACATGTCTATACATGAATGATCAGGATCAGATCATTTGTAACACTTTACAACAATTGTAACACCCACAAAGTGGGTCATACTCGTAGTATCACTAGGATAAAGTATCCAGCCTTATCCATCTACTACAGACCATTTAGGTTATCACTTAAACATGATCCACTCGTATGTCTCTACAGGCATGTTTAAGCTACAAAATAATCTTGGATGTCAGTTTATTGGTTTGTGATTAATGCAACTAAAATATGGAATAAAATATCATATATTTTATTAAATAGACAATGAGTTTGTTCAATAACATTTACAAACTATAGGACCCTGCGAGATTTAGGGTATCAACCCCAACAATCTCCCACTTAACCTAAAGCTAATAGGGTGTATAATATAGTCAAAATAGAAAGTATACAATTAATAAACTAGGGTATAACATGCGCCCAGTACAAATCTTCCACTTGCCTAGTCTAGATGTGGCCTGTCCCATAGACTCATACTCTTCAGGTGACTCTCAAACACCTTAGCCGTGAGGGCCTTTGTAAACGGATCAACAATGTTGTGTTCTGAAGCTATCTGCTTGACAATCACTTCCCCTCAAACACCTTAGCCATGAGAGCATATGTGCATGTAGAAATGCCTCCAAAAGGCTAAACACCCTAACACACGTCCCAAAGCCTATATGTGTGCAAAGTGGGTCCCAAAGACCATCATATACATGTAGATAATGAATTCCTTAGATACCTTCATCCCTTCAGTATCAAGGTCCCAGATACCTTCACCTCCTTGAATATCAGGAATTAGAGTACTTAAAACATTCCTACTGTGAACATAAAATCATTGGGAATTCCATAAATACTTAGCATTGAAAATGATAAACATAACATGAACTTTGAATAATACATTAGGAATGCCTACTAAAACCATACTTTGAATATTAAATTTTGCCCATTGTATGTGTATATTCCAAAACCCACCAAATGCCACTATTTATAGGCAATATGATAAGTAGAAGGTAGATTATATGAAATGTTGAGACATATGGACAACACTTTGGAAAATGAAGGCATAACGCGGTTGGAATGTGGAAGCATGCAACGAAAGCAATCAGAATCAATAAGCACTCTAATTACACTTAATTTGAGTTTTAAAAGCATGCAAACATCAGTTTTTATAGAATATGGTTTCAAGAAGTTATACCTTTGGTGAAACTTCCAAATCCGAGTTGCTCTCCACGTAAATGAGCTTCAAATCAACAGTAACTCACAAAGAGATCTTTTTTACTATTCTCCAACTTGGATTTGAGTGGTGGAACTTTAGATTGAAGTCAATTGAGTGAGGGAATGTAGATGGTTTTTGAGAAAGAGAGAGTTTCAGCAGAATTTTCCAAATTCTAGAAATTTATTCCCTTTAATATGAGAAATTTGAGCTTTTTATGTAACAATTACATGCAAACACTAAAGAATAATGCTTATTGACACTTCAAAATGAATAATCTTAGTGGCTACGTGCTGGCATTTGGGATTAATCCACTGTCAAACCCAAAATGTGGATTTTTCCACTAACTTCAATCAATTTCCTATTTTCAATTTTATTAAAATATATTTAATTTAAAATTCAACTAAATACAATGTAAAATTTAATTTCTTAAAATGAATTTCTCAAAAAATGAAATTATTTAAATTAAATAAATTTAATTAATAATTTAATATCAAATATTAAATTAATAAAACACATATTTCATACACGAATCCTATTCATGTAATTTAATATTTAAATCAACATTTAAACATTTTAAACTCTCTAATTATGTTTAATTTTGATAAATTAAATGTTAATTATATCAAATATAATTGTCCACACCCTGATTTGAAATTGAACAATTCAAATTCAAATCTTAATTTAGAATTTGAACATTTCAAATTTAATTCCTAAATTGAATTTGAACGCTTCAAATTCACTCAATATACTAATCCAAGATTTACGAGCTAGTAGAGAGACCTTATAGACCTACAGATCATGAGCTTCAACGATTTAAGATTAATTGGCTAAAACCCTTTAGACCGAATTAATCAATATTAGTTAACTATCGAGTCACACCACTATAGCTCGATAGTTACACTTTCCTCACTGTAAATATATTTGTGTCGACTTGATTTAACCATAATTAATAAGTCGGCCTTTCACCGGTTGCTCTAATAACGGTTGGATCAAATGCTATTTTACCTCCGAAATTACATCTTGCTTCTTAAGTTCCACTGATCCTCTAATGAACAACTGGTTTTTTATCCAATCACTAAACCGAGTCCCTCTCGGGCTTATGAGAAGGTGTGGCTCATTGTTCAAGACCTGGATTCAACATTTAAGAGAACAATCTTCCTCCTATCCCTAAATCGGGTAGGCGTGAATTCCATCTTGTACCTTATGTCCTCAACTATTTACCCGATCTTACCCCTGAAATAGGAGACTTATTGAGCTGACGTTGTTGAGCCAACTCTCACCTATGCAAATCTAAGGATAATCCCGAATAAACAAGAGTTCATAGTTAGCTCAGTATTAAGATCAAGTTACCTAAGTCATCTAAGCAAAATAGTCAATCTTAAACAGTAAACAACGTTATAAAATAAGAGTGCATGGCTTATTTCTTGATCTGATCTTATGCAAACTCATTGCATAGGACGCTTCCACTTCTCATGTCAACACATGAACGAATTAGGATCACTACGTTTATAACACCTTATAACAAATTGTAACAACTACAGAGTGGGCCGCATCCGATAGTGTTACCAGAATAAGGCACTCAACCTTATTCGTATATTGTAGACCGTTTTGGCTATTTACTCAAACTTGATCTATTTTTATGTCTCCACATAAAGTTCAAGTATTCATATAATAGCCATGGATCTTAGTTTATTGGATTTAGCCTTTACAAGTACAACTCAATAACAACTTTACTGAATATGTCAAATAACATATTTATTGATAATATAAAATGTTTAACTTTATAAACTACGAGTTTTAGGACGTACAATCCAACAGATGCATGGTCAATAGACATTAAACATGAGTATCTAATGAACATTAGTTATCATAATATTTATACTAGTTTTCTTTCTTTGTATTTTTTAATAAAAAAGTTGTCTTCTTTGGTTCATTATTTTGAAAAAGATTTAATATGATTTTTAAACTTCCAAATTTTCTGTTCAATTGCCTCTAAGATTTTAAAAGTAGCTATTAAGCCTTCAAACTTAAGTTATGAACTTTCAAATTTTTTTCTCTAATTGATCTTTCATCTATATGATATTTTTTAAAAACTCACATCATTAAATATAAAATTGAAAGTTTTGTGATCTATTAAATAGAAAATTATAATTTATATATCTAATTGATTAAGTAATTTTTAAACCTTTTGAATATAGTGACCTATTAGACACGAATTTTATAAGTAATTGATCTTTCATCTATATGATATTTTTTAAAAACTCACATCACTAAATATAAAATTGAAAGTTTTGTGATCTATTAAATAGAAAATTCTAATTTATATATCTAATTGATTAAGTAATTTTTAAACCTTTTGAATATAGTGACCTATTAGATACGAACTTTATAGTTTATGGATTTATTAGACATTTTCAAAATTTAATGATTAAATAAGTATAAATTTGAAAATTCAATGACTAAGGTGTAATAAGCAATTTTTTTTTAGAAAAAAAAAAATTAAATGACACCTGTTTCAAACCATCTAAAATGGTACATACTGTTTAGACACTTGCAACTTTCACGATTTTTGCCTTTTAAAATAAAAGGGAATGACACAATATATCCTTTGAAGTTTTAATTTGAGTAATTGTTTTCTACGGTTATGATTTTTTTTTTTTTTTTTTTTAAAAAAAACCATGCATTATCTTTTTTTTAGAAGAAAATCAATTTTAAAAAATTACAACATGACATATTTTTATTGAGGGATGTCTGGACTTTGCACAATCAAACTCAAGTTTTTTTTTTTCAAATATAAAATATAAGATTTAGAGGTGTTTTAGTGTCTAGGCTTTACCAGAGAACTCTAATACTTTAAGGACAATTTAGGGGCTCTAACATAATTAGTATTATTGGGAATCAGATCACGAGACGGTTTACTGGAATGTAATCAGGATTACTGTGAATCAGATCAGAATGTAAGGTTGAATTTGCTGTGTTATTGATTACTTGGATTGCAGAGTTGGAATTGGGTTGGATTTGACTATTTTTTTTCCTTTAATTAATTTTTACTAATTTTTAAATCTATTTTATATGTCGTACTAAAAAGAATTATATCATATAAATCATAATTTCCTAAATTTTAAAGTACTTTCTAAATAAAAAAATATCACATATAAATTATAATTTTTTAAATTCTAAAGTACTTTCTAAATAAAAAAAAATACCATATATAAATCATAATTTCCTAAATTCTACGGTACTTTCTAAATAAAAAAATTATCACATACGAATCATAATTTCTAATTTCCCACATTCTTGCATTGATAGGTTAAGAGAGGAGAAAACAGAAGAAGGAGAAAGCGTGTGAGAGGAGAAGACCAAATGAAAAGAGAGAAAGATGAGTCTATGAAATGGTGGGAAAAGCAAAATGAGATTAACGCTGGTGGATAGAAATTGGGGGAAGTGAAATGGTGGAATGTGAAGCCGGGGAAGTGAAACGCATGCGCCGAAAATCGGAGAATTGAAACATAGGATTTGAAATGGTGGGAATCCGAAATCGGGGATAGTGAGAAGGATTACAAACAAACCTTTAAATCCAAACAAACACCAAACGTGGGCTTTCAAGCTTAACCCATTCCAAACCCATTTACCAAATGGCCCCTAAGAATTTATATTTTTAGTATGATAATAGTAGTAGTACTTTTGGGTGATTTAGGTACATTTTTGGAATCACTACAAGAAACTATACTTTAAAAAAGAATCTTCGGAAAAAGTAAAAAAAGTGTCGAAAAAGGCTTTTTTGATGTTTTTTGACCGTCGACAAGGTCTTCGGGAAAAGCCTCGTCGAGAAAACCCTATCCCGATGCAAAACTGTTCCTTCGTCGGGAAAAAAATGATTTCGCGATGGTTGGAATTGGGAGGAGATATGTTGATCCTAAAATGGTGGTGTAGGCAAAAGTCACCTTTCACGACGCCAAAAATTGGTTTATTGGTGTCGGGATAAATACCTTATGCCGACACCACTTCTTTGGCATCGACAAAGGATTGGATAGGTGGGGAAAAAAATATTTTCCAACACCCATCTAATTTAGCATCGGGAAAGAGGACACCAATCTAATTTAGAGTTAGGAGTGGTTACCTTTTCTGACGTCAATCTAGTTGACATCGAGAAATGTTTCAAAATTTTTACAATCTTTAAGTTGTTTTTCCTGATGCCTTAAAATTTGGCGTCGGGAATGATTTTTTTATATATAAATTTTATAAATTTACTAAAAAACAAACCTATTAATTTTTTTAAAGCAACAATTGAAACCTACTTTAATCTTACAAATTTAAGTAAATGAACTAAAACAACTTTTACGTTTAATTAGTTTTCTTACATAACATACAATTTAGTTTTACAAAGTTAATTACGATTACATAATATCCACAAAATATAAACCCTGCAAAATCTACAAAATACAAATCTACATTATATAATATCCACAAAACATATCTTGATTCTTCTTTACTTTTTTGCTTGAACATAAACCTTGAGATGCCTACAAAATACAAATAGCAACATTGATAACAAAACTTATACATAGATATGTATTTATCTGTATACCAATCTCAAGCTCATTATAAAACTTAAACATAATAATATTAATAACTTCAAATAAAATCTCAAACTTCTGGAAAAAAAAATCTAACTCAATCTGATTTCAAATTCAAACTTAAATTTAGAAACTATATTTTAGACACACCCCACACACACATAATTTAATCTCAAGCTTAAATTTAGAAACTAAACAATAAAGGTATTATAATTCAACTCAAACTTAAACATAACTATGCATTTACCCTTATACCAATTTCAAACTCATTATAAAACTTTAAATTCAACCTAAAAACGTTATATAATATTTTTCAATAATATAAGTACGCTTAAGAACACTATAATGAAAATCTTGCCTTCCTCCTTGGCTTCTTAATAACAACATTGTATACAAGCCATTTTTCTTTCATTGCCACCTCAGCCCCAAACTGAAGAATGCACGTATAGCTACACATTAAGTTTGTTATATACATTCAAGGCCAAAAATAAAAGACCATAAAATTGTAAATCAATAAAATTAGTAAACAAATTACTTCAACTTCACAATAGTAATATTCAACCTCATTTAAATCAGATTAAATTTCTAAAATAAACAAAATTAAGGTAAAATGGTAAAATTCTTATACCATTAAAGAAAAAAATGTAACACAACCATAGTCATGAATGATAAACCTAAGCATATGATTCAATAAAAGAGCTGAAGTTAGTTCATTAATGATTTAATAAAAGTGAGAAAAAGAATGACAAATGAAAAGTGAATGTGATAGCCAAGAAGACCAGATGAAGAAAGAAGATTTGAAAAAAGGACTTTGTATGGACCGAATTCATGCAGTTTGAAGCTAAAAATAGCCAATTAAAGGCTATGGTCCAGATACCTTAAATCTCACATTATTACACAAATTCAATCCCCCTCCTCCCCTTTAAAGAAAAACAAATAAGAATATTAATATTTATGTTGTTCCATTTAATTTAACAAAAAATAAAATGATGGAAAATATATTGTAAAACCTTCCAATTGACCACATTACCAAACAAACGAAAAATGTGACCTGATAGAGATTTTCTTTTGTCAAGGTTTGCAGCGTAATCTGCATCTGTGAAGCATTCCAACAGTGTTGATTTATCACAGTCCTTGCTAAAACACAATGATACACTGTCATTACCTTTCAAATATCGAAGTACCCATTTAACTGCATTCCAATGCTCCTTCCCAGGATTTGACATAAACCTACTTATCATACTCATAATATATCCCAAGTCAGGCCTAATACAAATCATCAAATACATAATACTTCCAACAGCATTACAATAGGAAATATTAGCCATCTCTAACCTTTCTTGTTCAGTAACAGGACATTGAGACAAAGAAAGCCTAAAATGAGATGCTAAGGGTGTCGAAACTGCCTTACAACCAGACATATTATACTTCTCAAGCAGTTTATGTACATAACTCTCATGCGAAATGGTTAACAAACCTTTCTCCCTATCTCTTTTCACATCCATGCTTAGGATCTTTTCAGTTCACCTAAATCTTTCGTCTCAAATTCACTACTCAATCGTTTCTTAAGATCACAGATTTCAGAATAATCCTTAGACACCAGAATCATATCATCTACATGCAGAAGTAGATAAGTATATGTATCTTTCTGAGATAGTTTCTAGTACACGCAGACATCATATGAGCTCCTGTGAAACCCCTGCTTTAGAATAAAGGTGTTAAACCTGATATACCATTGTCTTGGCAATTGCTTCAGTCCATAGATGGACCTGTGAAGACGAAAAACTATGTCTTCCTTTCCTTTCACCTCATAGCCCTTAGGTTGAGCCATTAGATCACTTCCTCCAATTCACTATGAAGGAAAGTTGTGGTGACGTCCATCTGTTCAACAAACATATCAAAGTGAACAACAATAGATAAAATTAATCGAATGGACAAATGCCTCACAACCGGAGAGAAAATTTCATGAAAGTCAACTCCCTCCTTTTGAGTGTAGCCCTTGGCTACCAGTCTAGCCTTATACCTAGGCTTGCTGTCACCTCCTATACTTAGCTTGATTTTATAAATCCACTTTGACCGAATGAGTTTCTTATTAGAAGGCTTTGGAACCAATGACCATGTCTGATTTTTCAGCAACGAGAACAACTTTGCTTCCATAGCATCCTTCCATTGTTCCTTCGAATCAGATACAATAGCCTCCTCAAAAGTAAAAGGCTCTGCTTCAATACTATCAGCTGCACAAGTAAGAGCATAAGCAACTAAATCAGTATAACTATACCTTGTAGAAGCCTGCCTCACCCGCTGAGGCCTGTCATGTGTAAGCTGATAGTTCTGTAGGTCACTGCTACTTGAGCTTTCTTCACCAAAAGTTCCCTCATCAATCAAAGTCCTCTGCAGTTGAGGCTATCTACCATCAAAACTGGATGACTGATCACTGGAATCACTTAAACTAACTAATGGTCGTGCTTTAGAATCAATTCTAAACTTTGCCTCAACCTAATCAACTATCTCCTATTTCTGTTACTCTTTGACAGGAAATAACATCTCTGTTTCATTAAAGGTCACATCTCTGTTAATAATGCATTTATTTCTACCCTCTTCCAAGCACAAAAGTTTATATCCTTTAACACCCTGAGGATAGCCAATAAACATACATTTCAGTGCCCTCTTATTCAGCTTCCCTTCCTTAACATGAGTATAAGCTGAACACCCAAACACTCTGAGATGATCCAAGCTTGGTGCTTTTTCTGTCCATATCTCCTGAGGAGTCTTTAGGCTTAAAGCGGAAGACGGACTCCTGTTAATAAGATAACAGGCTGTTTGGGCAGCTTCCCCCCAAAACTTCAAGGGTAATAAAGCATTTGTCAAGAGACATCTTGTACGCTCCATAATTGTTCTGTTGAATCTCTCAGCTAAACCATTCTGCTGTCGAGTGTATGTAACAGTGAAATGCCTCGTAGTTCCCTCAGATTTGCAAAATTTATCAAATTTGTGATTCACAAATTCTAAACCATTATCTGTCCTCAGATACTTTACCTTTCTGCTTGTCTGGTTTTCAACCTGCTTTTTCCATTTAAGAAATTTCCTAAAAGTTTCATCCTTCTGTTTCAGTGGATACATCCATACCTTTCTTGAAAAATCATCAATGATCGACATAAAGTATCTCGAACCTCTCATAGAAGGTACCTTTGTAGGACCCCACAAATCTGAATGAACATAATCCAAAATTCTTTTGGCAGAATGCTTCCCTTTCCCAAACTGTAAACTTTCCCATTATGCAAGGTTTTCAAAATGGGAGTTCAATGTCTTTAACTTCTCCAAGCAAACCTTATTCTGGAAGAGTTTGAAGACCTCTTTAATTGACATGAGCTAGTATGTTATGCCATAACATAGATTTATCTGTTTCTTTCCCAGATGCAACAGCAGCACTACCTGAAACTGTAGTATCCTCCAACATATAAAGACCATTCCTCAAGGTCCCCTTCAGCTTAACCAAAGAACCCTTGATAACCTTCAAAACTCCATTCTTAGATTTATAGGAATAACTCGTTTTATCTAATTCGCCCAGAGAAATTAGATTTCGTTTGAGTTCTGGAACATATCTTACATTCGTAAGAATTCTGATCATACTATCGATGTTGCAATTCGAACTGACTCAATTTCTTTTACATCACAAGCACCATTATCACCAAGTAAAATTGACCCCCCATCATTTTCCTGAAAGTAATCAAGAAATCCCGATTAGGAGTCATCTGAAATGTGCACCTTGAATCCATGATCCAAGCATTCTGAATGTTCCTGCTGGACACCATCAAAACCTTTGCTGAATCATACCCATCAGTAAAATTTGCTGCACTAGAATCCTCTATATTCTTGCTACTTGATGCTTCCTTGCTCTTATTCAAAGGGCAATTTTTTTCTAAAGTATTAGGAAACACTTTTTGGTTTTTCCCTTTATTTTCGACCTGGATTTCGACTCTTTTCCTTTTTCGTTCTTTTTCTCACTTCTGCCTCGGGCCATGAGTAACTCTCCATCCTTGCGTTCCTTTTTAATCTCGAGATTTCTCGTTTTCAATGTATCCAACACTATATCCATGGACAATGAATCCTGTCCATATTTAATAGCTGCCTTAACTTCTCGATAAGATTCTGGCAAAGAATTCAGAATAATAACTATTTGATTTTTATCCGACATCTTCTCACCGATGTTATTAAGATCAACTATAATCTTCTGGAATTCATCTACGTTCTCTTCTAAGCCTTTACTTGAGTCCATCTTATATCCAAAGAATGTCTCCTTTAGATATAATTTATTTGGAAAGGACTTAGTCAAATAAAGACTTTCTAATTTCTTCCACAACTCTGCTATAGTAGTGGCCTCATTTACTAGCCTAAGCACCCCATCTGACAGATACAGAATTATCGTTGAATAAGCCATCTCATCCATATCTCTTTTTTCAGCTTCTGTAATTGTTGGTGGAAGGTTATTTTCGTCTAAGATTTTGGCTACCTTTTTTGTACCAGAATAGCCCTAATCTTTTTCATCCATAAACCGAAATCACCTTTCCCATCAAATTTAACAACTTCAAACCGTATAGACATCGAAACCATCTGTCAAATTAATTCCAACAAAAAATATCCTGAACAAAGAATATGTCAGCACTACCACACACCCTCCTTGGATCAACTGGAGCTCTGATACCACTTGTGAGAGTTTCTGAACCTAACTTAGTTGGCCAAACAGAACGCAAACAATCAGTAGAAATAAATTGAAAGCAGTAAAGAACACCAAGATATATAGTAGTTCGACCAATTTGGTCTACATCCACTTTGAGAACCAGCTTGAATTAATTTTATTAATGAGTAATAAAGGACTTTACAAATTATAGATAATCAACGAATCACCAATCTGTAATTTCAATATCCATTGATATCGAGAGATCCGCACACAAAAAACTGAAAACAACCCCTTCTGACCGACGAACCACGCACAGACCCGTGCGTCTCTCTCACTGACAAGGGTCCTGAACCAACCGCTGTCGGACGCAACCACCATGTCGAAACTGAACTGGCAAACCATGCTCGAACCCGACAGACGAACCGCCGCCCACGCCGCAAACTAATTTGCAAGTACCACACAGCTGCTACGATCGGCGACCTTGCGCGGACACCCACGCTGAACCCGAGGACAAACGCCCATCGATCGATCGTGATCGACTTCCATCGGCGACCGCTTTCCTTTCAGTCTCGGCTACTGCCTGAAAGTTTCCCTAGGCGGCTTTTTTTCTCTCTCTCTCTCTCTTCAGCGGCTACAACCTGCTCTTGCAAAAGGTCACGCGAAATTCTGCCCTAAGTGGAGAAGAAAGGGATAATTACAAAATTGCCACTGCTCATAATTACAAGAATGCTATTGGGCTTTTAAATTCACCAAAAATCCAATAAAACCCACTTAAATTCCTTGTTATTTTCTACAAAATCGATGATCCAAAGATCATCACTATTAATCCAATTTCCCTCCTCCAACTTTACACAACGTGTATTGGGATTGGTGTCCTAAATCTCTTGTGTTCTCGTAGTTTGTAAACATTGTATAAACAAATTGTTATTAATAAAATAAATTTTATTTTATGAGCATACACTTAATCCAATAAATTAAGATTCTAAGTTATCTTATGTAATTTAAACAAGTATGTAGAGACATATAATTGTATCTTACTTAAATAATAACTTAAACGGTCTGTAATAGATGAATAAGGTTGGGTACCTTATCTTGGTGACACTACGGATACGACCTATTTTGTAGATGTTACAAATGTTGTAAAGTGCTACAAATGATCTAATCCTTATCATGTGGAGATATGTGAGCGGGAGTATCTTATACAAAGAGTTTGTATAAAATCAGACCATGAAATGGTTAATCTCATTATATAACGCCGCTAATAATGGAGACTTACATTTCACTAGGATGACCATAGGTGACATTATCTGAATCCAGGGTGAGTTATGAACTCTTGCTCATGAAGGTGGTTCTTTGATTTGTATGGGTGAGAGTGGTCAGATTGCCAACTCAATAAGCCTACCATTTTGGGAATTTGTTTGATTGGGGAGCTGGAAACACAACTATACAAAATGGAATTCATTCCTTCCCTAATGTCGGGGTAAGTAGATAAATTGCTCCCTGAAAGACTAATTCCGAGCTTGAATAATGTGGCCACGTTCTCTCCTGGCCTAAGAGGGGCTTGATCATAGTTGGACTATGACTTATTGTTTATTAGAGGAATCAGTGGTACTAAAGGAGTTAGATGTAACTATAGGGGCAAAACAGTAATTTTGGCCCAACTATACTTACGAGCAATTTGTGAAGGGTCATCGCATTGTTAATTCGTTATATACAATGGACACAGAAATATATCTATAGAGCAAAGAGTGCAACTGTCGGTTTTTAGTAGAGTGATCGATTGTTAATGGAAATTAGGTAATTTAACTAAAAAGTTTAATTAATTATCCAAGTACCAATGGAGCTTTAATCTATAGATCCACGAGATCCCCTCTATAGCTAAATAGGGATTTAATTGAGTATTAATTTTTAGATTAATTTGAATTGTTTAAATTAATTGAGAGAATTAATTATATATGAAATAATTAATTAAATAAATTATATGTGATATAATTAATATAATATGTTTGATACATTATAATATAATATATTTTGAGAGGAATTTAAATACGATTCAAGTACTAATTACATGGATGAGATTCATATAATTGAATTTAATATAAATATAATTTATATTAAATACTATAAATAGTTGAGAGGAACTAAATATCTGGATATGATTCAAATATTAATTATATGGATGAGATTCATATAATTGAATTTAGTATTAATATGATTTATACTAAATGTCACACATTGTTGAAAGAAAATAAAACTATAGGTTATATGTTGTAGTTTGATATAATATATATAATTATTTTATTTTAATTATTTTTATTTATAATTTAATTAAAGGCAGAGAGTTACAACTCCTTCCCCTAATTTCTCTCAAGAAACGTACAGGGAATGAAAATTCATTCGTCTTCTTCCATTTTGTGTGGATCTAAAAGAAAAACTCTCTCCGTTTACTCCCAAAAATTCACAGAGAAGAAAGGTTCCTCTCCTCCCTCTCAATCTCTCCCCCCTTCCAAATCTAGAGGAGAGCCCACCACTCCTGTATTTTATCAATCACAAGGAGTATATAGAAGGTTCGTTTTGTGGTGGTGTCCTGATCGGAGAAGAGATTGTGATCTAGATCGGGGGAAATCGTGAAGAAGTGTTCTTCAAGGATATGTATGTTTCTTCCTCCTTTTCCCATAAAAAGCATGCTATAAATTTAGGTTCATTAATACATAATCTTCTTCTTGTTATTCTATAATTGTGAAATTATGTGAAAACGAAAATATAGGATCGATGTCACTGGTTTTCCTTCAATTGGTATCAGAGCGGTGGTTTCATTCCCAATTTTTTTATTCCAGAATTTAATTGCAGAATTTATTTCATATGATGAATGTTTTGTGGAATATGGTTTGCAATTTGGATGGTTTCAGGATTGGATTCTTAATTTTACAGATTTCCATTTACAAATTTTGATTTGTAAGAGCCCTTTGTTTTTTGGCATAAATGCTCTCTAGTCTATAAATTTGATGGAGTCAATCGTTTTGTTCCCGACTATTTTCTGGTGAAAACGGGGCTCAAATCGGACAGAATTCGAAGAAGATCGAATTTGTATAGGAGGCGACTGTATAGTAGTATCGCGACGCTGTGCCGTGACGCTACGATGCCACGAACGGAGATCTTCTCTGTAGTGTCGCGACGCTCTGAGACAAAGAAGAAACGCAGTTCAGCACTGGTTCGTGCGCAATTCGATTTGATTTGGAGCTCATTCGGGTTCGATTCGTTTGGTTCGAGCGGTTTAAGGGCAGTTCGATTGTTGAATGGTCTGGTTCGAGCTGTTTCAAGACCCGATTCACTTGTTTCAAACCAGTTAAGCTATTTATTAATGTAATAGGTAGTTTTTGATTAATTAAATTAATATAAACATTATATTAATATAATTAATAGTTTTAAGAGTCAAATCCCGATCCATAATTGTTGTTTAAATTATGCATATGATGTATAGTTTAATTGTTTTATATATGTCATATAGTAAAATCGCACCATAGGTTATGCATCATTTATATTATAAATGTTATAATATATGTCTGCATGATTTAATTTTATAGCATGCGCATGCATCATATAATATAAGTGTTATGCTTGCATGCATAAATAATATAGTCATGTATCATCTATATTATAATAGTTATAATATATAGTTTGGATGTATGGATGCACTGTATGTTATTTATTTTATTACTTTAGTATATAAGTGTTATATATATATAGTAATGAAATGGGAATTGCATGATGCATGACATTACTTTATATATTTTTATAAACGTTATAATTTTATAAAGTATGTCCTTCGATACAATATATGATTTTAATCTGTTTTAATTTTTTGTTTAAAATCGTTATAACAAATTGAAATTAGAAATTTAAATCAATAATTCAGAATTGCATGCAAACTTAGATAAAATCATTTTTTAAAATAGTTTTAAAATTTGATTCACATAGACCTAAGATCACAAATTTCTAATGAGATTAGAAAGTTTAATCTTTTAATCAGTTTAATATGATTAAATTAGTTTTAATAAAAGATTAAATTTGTAGCAAATGTAACTAAGGGACCTTTTGTCTAAGACTAGTTCTGTCTAGGCTAGGGTATTTAAGTTGATGAAAACGTAACACCCCTACCTAGAAGCTGATATGGAAAGGTGAATTATATAAATTTGCTACATGCAATTGTTGATTGACGTTTGTTAAAGTGTTTAATGAACATTAATAAAAAAAAAATTGTTTAACTATCCAAAGTAAGTGTTACTTTTGGGCAAACTTAAACAATCACTTAGTAAAAATAATTAGTCGTATTTTTCCTAAGTAAAATAAACCCTAGGTTATTAAAATACTCAGTGGGAGGAAAAGATGTATATGATACATCATTTTTTCTACTCACGTTTCTCTTTTAATGTTCACACCGTGAGACTCATGCTTGGCCTTGAGACGCCCTAGGAGCATCTCCCTTCAGATGGTGTTTGCATGGGTCAATATCAATGTGAATGGAGAGAGTATTTATAGTAAGCGGGAGAGGAATGTATGTCAACATGTCTTGCGGTCTCCTTCATTGGTTTGCACCATGAGATCTTCTTGCACGACCTCGAGGCACCATGAGAGCGTCCTTCTTCGGATGGTTTGTGCAGTAGATCAATATCAAGGTGAACTCCAGAAATGGGGAGGGTCGCTTTAGTTTTTATCCTAGTCAATTTTTCCCTTCGGTTGGCTCATTGGAGCGGAACTCTAGGGTCTAAAATGAAGGGTCATACTTACGAGAATTTGTTAAGCTAGGTAATGATTTCTTGACCAAATAAATGATGACTGATTGTTATAGAAATAAGAGTTATTCTAGTGTAATGATTGGTTGAGAGTGTCTTAATTCAATGAAGGGACAACTGACTGGTGGCTTTTGTCGTAAATCACTGAAGCATTATTGCAAAATTAGATGTTAAGTGAGGTTTATTTAGATTTTTCTAAACTTGATTGGATGTTTTAAAGTTATGCTAATCTAATATAGATCAATTTGTTTATTTTTTAGGAAAAATGTCAAACATTACTTTTCTATGAGTTATCTTTTCTAGTTTGACCGACTTTAATTATACGACGTGGAAAAAATCACTTAAAACCTATTTTTTGGTTAACGACCTAAACATTGTCATGACTGAGGATTATCCTCAAGTTCAAATATCTTGAAATGAAGGTCCAAAGTGCTATTTATAGAGTTTAAATGCCGACAGCAATCATGATTGCGTTATGTCTCACTGCTGCATTTGTCGCGGTATGGGCAATGTCCCATCATCTTATCTTGTTGATACTCCCAAAGTATGCGTTCGAGCTTGATTTAACTGAAGTATCAACGCATTCTACCCATCTTGCAATCATCCTTCTATTATGATTATAACTTTATAGTCGCAACATCCATGCGATGATCGCATTCGCTCGATGACCGCAACTTCTCGTTGATGACCGCATTCGCTTGATTACCGCAACTTCTATGCGATGGACTCATGCGATCACTGCATGCGTGCGTCTATGCGATAGCTCAGCTTTCACCGAATGCATTTGTCTTTGCGATCGCCTGGTTTCAGCGCATATGTTTGATTGCAATTACTTATTTCCAGCGCATGCGTTTGATGCTTGCGATAGCTGAAAAAAATACACTTTGGCACCGAGTAACGCATAATATTGGGATCAGTGAGAATTTAGGTGCTAATCAACGCAAAACTCAAATTTTCACAAATTCTAAGTATTATCACCGTATTTTCTACTTGTTATCCCTCATAATTCTAAATAAAAGGCTTATAATAACTGACATTTCTGCCAGTTATCAGTTCCTTCAAAGAGTGTTTCTGAAACACATTTTGAGTTATGGAGAGGTTGTAAAGGTAGTTTACGCCACTTCAGAATTTGGGGATGTCCAACCCATGTGCTAATCACAGACCCCAAAAAGTTGGAACCTCATTCAAAAGTATGCTTATTTGTAGGCTACCCCAAGGAAACGAGAGGTGGGTACTTCTTTGATCCAAGTGAGAATAAAATGTTTGTATCGACAAACGCTACTTTATTGGAAGAAGACCACATAAGGGATCACAAGCCATGAAATACAATTGTTTTAACTGAAATTTCTAATGAATCTACTTAGACTTCAACAATGGTTGTTAAAGAGGTTGATACATCAATAAGAGTTGTTGATGTGGGTTCATCTAGTCATCCATCTCAAGAGTTGAGATTGCCTCAACGTAGTGGAAAGGTTATGAACCCACCTGTACAGTACATAGGTTTAACAATAGCCCAAGACATCATAGTTGATGATGGAGTTGATGATCCTTTGTCTTATAAATAAGCAATGGAAGATGTTGACAGGGATGAATAGATTAAAGCCATGAATCAAAAAATGGAGTCCATGTACTTCAGTTCTGTTTGGGAGCTTGTAGATTAACCTGGTGGGGTAAAACTTGGTTGTAAATGGATCTACAAGAGGAAAAGAGGTGTAGATGGAAAGGTACAGACCTTTAACGCTAAACTTGTGGCAAATGGTTATACCCAGGTTGAGGGAGTGGACTATGAAGAAACTTTCTCACCTATTGTCATGCTAAAGTTTATCAGAATTCTTGTCTATAGCCACATATTATAACTATGAAATATGGCAAATGAACATCAAGACTGCCTTTTTTAATGGTAATCTTGAAGAGACCATCTACATGAATCAACCAGAAGAATTCATTGAACAAGATCAAGAGAAAAGGGTTTGAAAGCTTAATCGGTCCATTTATGGACCGAAACAAGCATTTCGATCTTAGAATATAAGATTTGAATAAACATTTTGTGATGTAATAATATGAGATATTTTATTCACTACAGTCTTTGAAATATGAGATTTTTTAGTTGCATTAACCACAAACCAATATACTAAGATTCCTGGTTATTGTTGTAACTTAAGCATGTATATGGAGACATACAAGTGGATCGTGCTTTAAGTGATAACCTTGTTGGGATTCGTGTCCTAATTCTCCTGGAGTCTCGTAGTTTGTAATCTATAAACATTGTTATGAATAAAAATAAGTTATTTTATTCGACATTTACTCATATCCAATAAACAAAGCTCCATGGTTATTGTATATAAACTTAAGCATGTATATGAGATATACAAGTGGATCATGTCTTAAGTGATAATCTAAATAGGTCTTTAGTATAAGAATTAAGGAGGGATACCTGATCATAGTGATAATACTGATACGATCTGCTTTGTAGAGGTTTACAAGTGTTGTGAACTACTACAGGTGGTAGATCCTGACCATTCATGTGGAGACATGTGAGCGGGAGTGTCCTATACAAAGAGTTTGTATAAGACCGGACCATGAGATGACTAGTCTCTGTACATAACGCCGTTGATACTTGAGACTTACATCTTACCTAAACGACCATAGGTGACATGACCTAGGCTCGGGCTTTTTCGTTCACCCTTACCCACATATTATAAACATCCCGAACATTTCGGGTCGTCGTTGAACTGGGAACTGGAGGACGCTCCTTCGTTAACACAAACCTCAAGTCATCCGCTACTAATATTGTATTGATATTTGATTTCCAATTCGAGTAACCGTCTCCGTTAAATTTGTCAGAAGCAAGCAGTTATATAATCAAGTTTGACATTGTTGAAACATTTTAAACACATTCTATTAAATATGCATCTAAATCCATTTTAGCAAAGCTAATAAAGTACCTAATAAATCTTTATTTATTTGCAACGATATTTAAGTGATTTAGAACAAGTGCTATCATGGAGCAGTCAAGAATTTCTTCACAGAAGAAAAACAGTTCTTAACCAAATACTATTATATAGAATAACTCATATCCCAATAGTTCTTTTGGTTATCATTTCCGGTCAAGATTTGTACTAACACTTAATAATTCTTGTAAGTGTGACCCGCCATTTTCAGATCTTATAGGACGGTATAATATGCCTCCGAGATAGAAGACAATATCCAAGACGGAACTATAAGACCCTATTCATTTTATTGAAGCTTAGGTTGTTCCAAATCCTATGTTATAACCCTCCATAGGGATTGCCGCAGTTAACAACTAGCTAGTGCCGCATAAAAACGACAGCAAGCGCAACATAGGAATCTTAAGGTTCAAACTAATGGAGGAGACCGTAGGACAATATTGACATATTTCCTTTACCCACTTACTGTGAACCACTTCCCTCATTCACCTTGTTATTGACCCATACAAACACTTTCCGTATGGAGCAGTCGAGGTAAAATCGATAAGAAGTCGAGCATGGATCTCACGGTGTGAACTCTTGAGGATGTGAGAGCTAATAACTATATATCAAATATATTGTTAATCTCTCACTGAAGTGTTCTAAATATTTGGGTTGATTACTTAGGCATGATGACTAATTTTATACAACCTAAGTCTAAATGGTTTATCCAAATATAACTTTTATAATTGGATTTAACCTACAGTGTCTAGGTGATAGACCATTTTATTACCTCACATCGCTCACACAAGCTCATAAAATTAGTTAACAACTCTCAATTATTCGGTCATAATCCCCAGGTAGGAGGTGTTTCGTAAGCCGTCAACTTAAGTAACCCTAACCTTATACAAATTTATGAACAGATGAGTTTGTAACCGTATTTTATAAGACAACAATCTATTTTAACGTTTAAAATTAGTTGTTAACCTAAGTAAGCATGCAACTGTTCTTTGTTATAGATTTTAAATGTCTAACCAATTTTATAAGAACTTACAAAAGTTAGACATGCTTAACATCCACAACATTCAACAAAGATATCTAATATAACTATTATATTAAACATAACCCTAACATGCATATTATATATTATAATAATTATAACATACTGTCAATGCATGTAACATGCTTCCTACGGTGGGGTTTTAAATCTACATGGCATACTGTATGCATATACATGAATTTATATAATTATCACATACATCTCATGCATAAACAATTAAATACTAACTGTTATGGTTTTCGTTTTGGCATAAACAAGTAAATAGATAGCTAACTATTACAAATAGCTTCATAACCGAACCCAAAACAACTTGAATTGTGCCGGACGAGTCTGAACCAGACCAACAAATTCTAAATTGGACCAACCACAACCATTTGAGGCTAAACCAGATTGAACCTTGAGTAAACCGTCGAACCGGTTGCTCTCGGTCCAACCTCAATATGATGCTAAGACCGATTGTGTAACGCCTGGATGTAATTGTCTAGTGTCATTGCCTGGGGTTGAGAGGAAGTACACGATCGTATAGTATTTGCTGAAAGCTAGACGATCGTTTAGCTCTATCACATAGGACTAGGCGATCGTTTAGTTCCATCGCAGTACAATCGCTTAGCTCCATCGCATAGTACTAAACGATCGCATAACACCATCGTCCGACGCATTGAAGTCATCGTTTAGTATCTGCCGTAGCTAAACAATCGCATAGCTCCATCGTATAGAACATCATCGCGTCGCATAGAACTTATCTACACGATCGCTTAGCTCCGCAACCAAACGAACGCTCAGTGGAATCGCGTAACACTTCATCGCATCGTTTAGCGCGCATCGTTACTAAACGATCGTATAGTGCCATCGTTTAGCAAAATCAACGTATCGTCTAGTTCCCATGACAAAACTAAACGATCGCATAATGCTATCGTATAGCAAATGAATGCATCGCTTAGCTCTCGCACGTACACGATCGTTTAACGTTCAATATCACAACAACCAGTGCATATTACTAAACGATCGTCTAGCTTTTCTTCTCATCGTGTAATGTCTGGAGCTAAACGATCGTTTAGCAACTGGACCTCAGCAACAAATTTAAGCAGAAGCTGAAAAATCTGAAACAACAGCTCAACCTCCTTCGCTTGTTTCTTTAATTACATCTTAATTTCAACTCTAATGACTCCAAATAAATTACAGACTCTTGCTAACACATAAAGCTCATCAAACAAGAGCCAATTACAAATTTAATTTAGAGATTAAAGAGAATTAAAATGCCAAAACAGATAAAACCATAGCAGTGCATCAGTTTCATATATCTCATGAAAAAAACACCCACCTTGCCAAAATTAGACCGAATTAAAAGCTTAAAATATACTCTAATACCAATTGAAAGATTTAAACAACATGCAGCAGAAGTATCAAAGATCCATAAGCATTCTAATTCACTAATTTTGGCAAAAACTAAAGCATGTTCTTCTTAAAAAGTGGGTTTTCAGAACATACCTTTGATGAATTCTTCAAGAAAATGTCTGTTCAGCTGCTATCTTCACTTGATATCAACGTGAACCACCTCAAAGCCTTCCCTACTATGCTCTTGGAGCTTTAGGCAGAGTTGTGGGACTCAAGAACAGCTTGAAGAAGTGATCACAGCTAGGTCAAAAAATACCGTTTTACAGCTAAATCGATCTTTCACAGGTTGTTCGTAATCACAACTAGGTCAAAAATACCGTTTTACCCCTGTGACTACATCTTGTTCTTTAAGTTTCTACTGATTCTCTAATGAATAATTCTGATTCATAATCTCTATGAATCAAATCCTTTCTTTATCATGAGAAGGCGAGGCCCCGATTGTTCAAGACCTGGAATCAGTACTTAAGAGAACAACCTATCTGCTAATCCTAAATAGAGTAGGAGTGAATTTCATCTTGCAAGGCCATGTCTCCAACTATTCATCCGGTCTTATCCCAAAATGGTAAGCTTATTGAGCAGTGCTGTTGAACTACTCTCACGTTTGCAGATCAAAGGATAATCCTGAAAAACAGGAGTTCATAGCTAGCTCAGGATTAAGATCGAGTTAAACTAGGTTATATAATAAATGAAATAGTCAGTTTTAACAGTGAACGGTCGTTATAAAGAAAAGTGACTAATTTTGTGGTCCAGTCTATATGCAAGCTCATTGCATAGGATGCCACCACTCTCATGTCTTAACATGAACGATTTGTGGATCACATCGTTTGTAGCACCTTACAACTTCTTGTAACAATTACAGAGTGGGCCACATCTAATAGTGTTACCAGGATAAGATACCCAATTTCATCCATATACTCATTAGACCATTTAGGCTATATACTGTCAACTTGATCCTGTTTATGTCACTACATAAAGTTACAGCATTCAGACTATAACCAAGGATGCGTTTATTAGATTTTCATAATAAGATGCAAAATCAACAAGTCATTGTTATTGATAAAATAGAATGTTTAACAGAACTATGAGTTCTAGGACATTCCTAACACACACTTTATTGTGATAATATTGGTGCTGTAGCAGATTCTAAGGAACCTATGAGTCATCGAAAAGGCAAATACATTGAACAAAAATATCAATTGATTCGGGAGATTGTGCCTCGAGGTGACGTGACTGTCATGAAGGTTGTTTGGGAGCACACTGTTGCGTATCTGTTTACAAAGGCTCTCACGGCTAAACTGTTTGAGGATTATCTAGAAAGTCTGGGTCTACGGGATATGCGGCATATTGTCTAGGGCAAATGGGAGATGCTACTGGGGTATAGTACATACTTTAGTTTATTGTATTTTGTACTTTATTTGTATTGTACATCAGGCTCCCTAAGCTTTAGGACAAGTGGAGATTGTTAGGATTGGTATCCTAAATCTCTTGTATTCTCATAGTTTGTAAACATTGTATAACAAATGGTTATTAATAAAATAATTGTTATTTATGAGCATACATTCAATCCAATAAACTAAGATCCTAGGTTATTTTATGTAATTTAAACAAGTATGTAGAGACATATATGTGGATCTTATTTAAATAATAACCTAAACGGTCTGTAGTAGATGGATAAGGTTGGGTACTTTATCCTGGTGACACTACGATACAACCTGCTTTTTAGATGTTATAAGTGTTGTAAAGTGCTACAAATGATTTGATCCTAATCATTCATGTGGAGACATGTGAACGGAGGTATCCTATACAAAGAGTTTGTATAAGACCGGACTACGAAATGGTTAGTCTCATTATATAACACTGTTAATAATGGAGACTTACATTTCATTAGGATGACCATAGGTGATAAATTGGCCACACCTTCTCCTGGCCCAAGAGGGGCTTGATCATAGTTGAACTATGACTTATTGTTTATTAGAGAAATCAGTGGTACTTAAGGAGTTAGATGTAACTACAAGGAAAAAACAGTAATTTTGGCTCAGCTGTACTTACGAGCAATTTGTGAAGGGTCATCGCACTATTGATTGGTTATATCCAATGAACACAGAAATATATCTATAGTGCGAAGAGTGCAACTATCAGTCTTTAGTGGGGTGACCGATAGTTAATGGATGTTAGGTAATTTAATTAAAAAGTTTAATTAATTATCCAAGTTCCACTAGAGCTTCAATCGTCCATGAGGTCCCATCTGTAGCTCAATAGAGATTTAGTTGAGAATTAATTTTTGGATTAATTTGAATTGTTCAAATTAATTGAGGGAATTAATTAAATTAATTATATGTGATATAATTAATATAATGTATTTGATACATTATAACATAAAATATTTTGACAGGAATTTGAATATGATTCAAGAACTGATTATATGAGTGAGATTCATATAATTACATTCAATATAAATATGATTTATATTAAATACTATAAATAGTTTAGAGGAATTAAATATTTGGATATGATTCAAATATTAATTGTATGGATGAGATTCATATAATTGAATTTAGTATAAATATGATTTATATTAAATGTCATGCATTGTTAAGAGAAAATAAAACTATATGTTATATTGTATTTGATACAATATAAAACTATAGGTTATATGTTGTATTTGATATAACATATAGTATATGTGTGTATATATATATATATATATTATTTTAATTAAATTAAATTTATTTTATTTTTAATTTAGTTAAAGGGAGGGAGTTAACTCCCTCTAATTTCTCTCGAGAAACATGTAGGGAGTGAAAATTCATTCGTCTTCTTCCATTTTCTGTGGATCTAAAAAAATTTCTCTCAATTTACTCCAAAAAAATTCACAGAGAAGAAAGGTTATTCTTCTCCCTCTTAAGCTCTTCCCCCTCTTCCAAATCTAGGGCAGTGCCCATCAATCCTGTTTTTTCTCAATCCCAAGAAGTATACAAAAGGTTCGTTTTGTGGTGGTGTCGTGATCGTAGAAGAGATCGTGATCTTGATCGAGGAAAATTGTGAAGAAGTGTTCTTCGAGGGTATGTATGTTTCTTCATCTTTTCCCCCCAAAAAAAAGCATGTTGTAAATTTAGGTTTATTGATGCATAATCGTCTTCTTGTTATTCTGTAATTATGAAATTCTATGAAAACGAAAAAATGGGATTGATCCCTGCTTCCACTGTGAAACTATCACTGGCTTTCCTTCAACTTGTTCCTAAGAAAATAAACAAAATGATATGATAGATTTAGCCAAACAAAAATGAAAACTCCCTAATAGAATTGGAAATCAGATCGAGAAAAATTCATAAAATCGAGAAAAACAAGAAAAAAAAATACCCATCAGAACCACTAGGATTAACAATCTTGATTGAAAATTGTTGAGAATCAAAGAAAAGAAGCTTACAAGAAGGTTAAAAACTTATGATAAGATGCGTACTTTGAGGAGAATTCCTTGTACAATGAATTGAGGATCAATAGAAATAGAAGAACTCGGAAGATGGAGGAAAGGAAATAGTGGAATTGGAGTATTGAGGGAAGGGGGTTAGGCGATTGGGAGAAGGGGAAAAGAAAGGGGGTTGGGGTTCCCGCAAAAAGAGGGAAAGCAAGGGGAGCTGGGGTTCTGGTGGCTAGGGGAAAGGAAGGGTTAGGGTAAAAGGGAAAAGAAGGTGAAAAGGGAAAAACCCATTATCGAGCTTAAAATGAGATTTTTAACAAATCTCTCTGGATGCTATAGATGGTGTCGGGGAAACGCAACTCTTCCGACAGTTTTTTAAAACCACCGAGATATGTGTGGAAGATAATTAAATTTTTTAGTTAACATATCCTGATGTCGTATTGCGTCGAGAAAAGGGATCTATCCTGACGTCCATTATATAGCGTACCCACAGTTTTTGCCCACCCAACACCAACAAAATTCGAATGGAATTTGGAACGATCATTTCGTTGCTCATGGAAATCTTCATGTCTGATTTCCTTCATGTTATCCATTTTCTACCTATGTTTTCAAAAAATAATTCAATTTTTAAAATATGATGTCGTTACAAACTTATTTCAGTTTTTAGATTTTGACTAAGAAATCATTAAAGAAATGTGAAAACCATGGTAAAGAAATTGGAAAAAAATAATATAAAATTTTAAAACATGAAACTATAAATGAAATTTGGTTATCAAATAATTGATAAGTTTATAGAGAAGGCAGATATAAATGGAGGTGGATACATTAAGGTTTCAACCACAATTACTAAGGGATTGAAAATGATCTTAAATACTAAGCCTACGCTCAATAGACTTTTACATAAGGAAATAAACTAACACTAATTAATATAATACAAAATGTATTTACATCAATATAAATACTCTAATATTCATTAACTTTGAAGTTAATTGCTTAAAGGTTAAATTATAAATTTAGATGTTTTATTTTTAAAATTGAATGATTGTGTCTATTTAATCTTTATATTTTAAAGAGTTATCAATATGTCTCATACTTTTAAGGTGTAATAAATCGTTGTCATTAACTTTGTCAATTTACACTTATGCCATGAAGTGTCTAATTTTTTTTTTTTTTTTTTGAAAGATATTGTAATTAAAGTGTGGGATAGGGGAATCGAACCTCAAGTCTTGAGGTCGATAATATGAACACTATGCCACTGCTATACTCTTGTTAGCACTAAGTGTCTAAATTTGTCCAAAACTAATCCCATCCTTAAATAGTAAAATGAGTATATTAATATAGATATATTAGATACAAAATTGAAAAGTCTCTTATCTATTAGATTCATTTTAAAATGGTGTTTTGAGATGAGAACATTACAAGTCTAAAAGTCTAGTTTAAACGAGAATTTAGATAGCTTAAATTTATATAAAATGAGGGAATGGAGAGTCGAATCTAAAATCCATCAATTAATTATATGTATTTTAATTAGTTGGACTAAATTCAGATTAACAAAGTGTGTTATTTCATCTATAAAAATGAAAATACAACCATAAAACCCTGAATTTTCAATTATTCTCCTACTATCATAAATTGTAAAAGCAATCACTATGGCCTTTTATCCAACTTGCCTACCCCATCCCTACCCCCCAATATCCCTTGCACAACTATGTTTCCTACGATCATCTTTCTCCTTTTTTATTTTTCCCCACTAAATCTCTTCCTTCATCATGAGCCCCAATTCTATCGTCACGTTTTTTTTTTCATTTTTTTTTTTTAACATTGATGAAAAGCTGTGAAACTTGAACTTGAAACTATGGAGATAAATAATACATGGAGTGTTGTTTCTTTATGCCCCATCACAAACATTCATTAAGTGGAAGAAGATATACAAAAGTCAAGTATAAGACCGATGGATCTATAGAAAGATACAAAGTTTGTTTTGTTGTTAAAGGGTATTCCCAACGAGGGGGTTTAGATTTTATTGAGATTTTTTGTCGAAAAGCTAGTGTTGTGCGTGTTCTTCTATGGTTGTTTCTTTGAATTGGTCCCTTATTCATCTTGATGTGAACAACGATTTTCTTCGTGGTGATTTGTTTGAAGAAGTCTACATGAATCTACCCTTGGGTTACTCACCAAAAGGACATGTTTTAAGTCAAGGAGAGCATCATGTGTTTAAATTACATAAGTCCATATATGGTTTCAAGTAAGTTTCTTGTCAATAGTTTGGTTTCTCATCAATAGTTTACTAAGTTCTCTTCTACCATTTTATCTCTTGGTTTTCAAAAATTTAAGTACGATTATTCTCTGTTTTTAAAGGGTTTTGATTCTAACTTTATGATTCTTTGGGTGTATGTTGATGATATAATCATCGTTAGAATAAATTCTTCTGTTATTGCTCAACTAAAGTTCATTCTCAACAAAAGTTTTAAGCTTAAGGATTTGGGAGATCTTAAATACTTTTTTGGTCTTGAATTTTCTTGTTCTTCTAAGGGAATATACTTGTCACAAAAGCGTTATCCTTTACAAATTCTTGAAGATGTTGGAGTACTTGGATCTCCCCATAGATCCATCTCAATTTGCGACAAACTCGTGACGATTTGTTAGATGATCATTCATCTTATAGGAGACTAATTGGTAGATTATTATATTTGGCCATCTTTCGACCTAATATTAGTATTTCTGTCAAAAGACTTGATCAGTTTGTATCTAAGTCACAAGTCTCATCTCTCAGCTACTCATCATTTGTTGAAATATTTGAAGACAACACCTCGGCAATATGTTTTACTTCACCCCACAACTAGTGTTTTGAAGACAATACTTGGGCAAGGTAGGATACCTTGATACATAACATTCGACAATTGGATTTTGTGTGTTCATTGGTGTCATGGAAATCTAAGAAACAAACTAATGTTTCTTGATCATCAACGGAAGCTTAGTATAGGACTTTGACGTTGAGTGCTTGTGAACTTGTTTGGTTATCTCCTTTGCAATATGATTTACAAGTTTTGTCATCCTCACCATATATATATATTTTTTTTGTGATAATTAGGTTGGAGTTCATATTGCCTCTAATCCAACATTACATGAAATGGACAAAACATACTGTTGGGAATGACTAGTGGCCCAGGGCCTATAACAAAAGTAAAAGGATTTGGAAGCTCTTGTCGCACATTGGAAGTTTTGATAATGAGGAGTGGGTATAAATATAAAGGAGTCTAAAGGAGCTTCCAAATTGTGATGTGATGGAAGTTAGAGCCTTTCTCCATACGCGCACACCATCAATTTATCCTAACCATTGTATTAATTAATCCAAACGTTTAGCTTGAGTCTATTTATTTTTCAGAACATTTTTCAAGGCCATTTAACCTCCAGAAAATTGTTGTGTTTTTCACCTATATATACATAGGCATTTTTGAGTCGGAGATAGAACAATCATCTTCTTCTCTTCTTCTCTGTTTCCTCTCTTCCTAAAACACTGTTATGAGCATTCTTTTCTGGTCGATTCTATTCCTAGTTTCGGTGAGTGCACGCTTGAATTAGGGAGTTGTATTAATCTTGAGGAGCAATCGGCATACACGATTTAGTACCAAGACTGCACCGAAATTTACTTTCAAGATAGTGATTTCTACGACACAAACAATACATATCCAACTTATCAACGACTAACAATAAATTTGTTCCACACTCTAGTTTTACGATTCGAAAGCAAGTCATTTGAAATCTCGGTCGAGATTGGAGTCGAAATCTGAACTAAATTTGTTTTTGGTAAACAATATTCGTCTTTATTTGGTCTGTTGGAAGAGTTGTCTTTGTCTCGATCTTCGTTCTCTCTGCTGGCAAGAGTAAGCAATTTTATTTCTTCTTTAATTTGTTGCCCCTTGGACTAATATGAGGTTTCTTTACTAGAAATTTTAATTTGTTAGCATTTGGAGTATGTGATTGTCTTTTGACTTATCTGAGACTTTTATTTTAATTTGTGTTGTTATCTCTTGAATGTCGATTTGAATTCTAATAACATATGTTAGGGAACTTTCTATTTTGCTTAATAGAAATCAATGAGTTTATTCTTGATAAATTGAATAGGAAAATTTAAATCTCTTTGGAATTTTGAAGCTTGTCTTTGGAGATATTGAATGTTTCTGCAGGGGATGATAAACCTCTTTTGGATCTTTATTTCATTTTTCATTTTGTTGTTGGGAAGAAATTTTGAAAGATTTATTATGATTCTCTAATTTTGAGCTAAGGGATGATATGAAATTAGGAAAGACTTTTCATTCAAAATTGAGAAGAAAAGTAGATATTGGGCATAATAAATTAAGGAAAAAATGATGACTCAAATAAATAAATAAATAATATATGTATGTATATTTTAGCGGTCGGTTCACCTAGGCACTGCAAGTCCCATTGTTAGATCCTAGCTCAATCAACGTTGAGTAAAACAGTATATGAATGGTTGAAAATTTTGCTGAAGAAAATGTAATTTGCAGGCTTCCTAATGTATTGATTAATAGAAGACTTTTAAGTCTATAATGGATGTTTTTCTTAATAAAAAAAAAAAAAAAAAAAAAAAAATCACGAATGGATTTTATTCTAAGCTTATTTTCGAAACGATTTGTTGGTTGAATCATCCAACTGAAAGTATGATTTGAGATAGTTGGAGAGACAACTCAATATATGAAATTTCACTTTGTAAAGAATAAATTAATGGATTGAGTTATGCTCCTTAAATTAGTGGATTGATTTATGCTCATTAAATTAGTGGATTGATTTATGCTTATTGACATATGTGCTTGTGATAGATAGTTTAAGTACTGTTGATTTGGATGATGATGACATTGAGATTTTTTTAAAAAAAATTCAAAGCCATATGTTGAAGATATTATTATTTTCTTAGTTTGTTGAGCATGTTTGCTAGGTTTTTAAAGGATGTATATTTTCTATGTTAATTTTTCCAAAATTGTGTTGATTATTTACTTTAAATGCTAATTTTGTAGGTAAAACGGTTCCCGAGGCATTTAAGAGTTATTAAGAGAAAATTGTGCCAAAAGGATAAAAAATGATAAAAAAAAATCAACAAATTGAAGAGAATCAAGTAATTACTGAAATGCCATCGAGTATCATTGAGTAAGACCATCGAGTAATGCATCAAGTAAATGCCAGTGAATGCTATCGAGTAATCAAGTAATCAAGTAATCAATTAATCGAATAATCGAGTAAATTGTCATCGAGTAATTACTGAAATGTCATCGACTATAATCGAGTAAGGTTGTCGAGTCATCGAGTAATTATTAAAAAGGTAATCGAGTAAATGCTATCGAGTAATCGAGCATCGTGTATCGAGTAAAGGACCATCGAGCATTGAGTATCGAGTTAAAGACAGAACGCTCACTCTTTGCTGCAAAAACTCGATGCATTGCAACGCTCCTCACAGTGTTGCAACACTCCAAATTTTGATGCGATTCATCCCTGTGCCTTGTTCAACCAAGGGTCAGCACAATGTTGCAACGTTAGCCCAGCGCTTCTTGGCTTTTTTACGATTTAACATTGCAATGTTGGCTTTAGACGTTGCATCGCTATCCTTACAACTATAAATATTTTTCTTTCATTTTTGCCGAAGGGAGGAAGCACAATTTCGATGGAGGTTGGAATTTCTCTCTGTATCAATTAATCTCTATGGTAATTTTGTTTCCTATCTAGGTTAGATTTTGATTTCTTTTTTATTTGTAATCAATAACTTGTAGTTCTTCATGAATTTGTCTATCGATTTATGAAGTACTTGAATCTTGTTTCTATTTCAAGAGTTCTTGCAAATTCTTTTGAGTTTTCTAGTTTTCTTTATTATTAGCAATCTGAATTTGAGCATTCTTGAATATGATTTTAATTCTTAAAGCATGTTTAGCCTAGATGCTTGGTTTTGTCACATTCACTCATGATTGAATATGTTGCTTTTAATGTGTTCGATAGAATGTCTAGCCAAGATCTTCAAGAGGCAATAGTAATTGTTTGTTGAATGGTTGTAACCTAGAACGCACTAATGACTAGATTTGGAGAAAAATCAGTTAATTGAGTAAGCTATCTTAACAATTAATTGACGCAATTGAATCCTAAAACTTAATGCGCATGTTTTCTCTTCTATATGACTGCTAAGGAACCCAATAGAGGTAGAAGCATGTAGATAGATTAGGGTTTGGGCTATCCTATCTTAATCGTTGATTAGGACGCTTTCTTGACTAGGTTATGCTAGTTGTCTGCCTTTATAGTGACTAGTTTAATCTAGATTAAGTAAGTAGTTGCATGCTTAATTCCATTGTGAATTAAATTTGTAGAATTCAATGATAAGAATTGCAATGAACGTCTAATTTGGATTAGAAGTAAGATTGTTCTAAACTTGGTTACAACTACCCTTTATCTTTTGATTTTTAGCATGTTTCTTGTCTTAATCAACCCTTCCCCCTCGGTTTTATAGCTTTCATAGTTAAGCTTGGTTAAAGAAATGATTAAATAACATTTTTCGATGGATCAACCTCTTACTTCCACTTTAACTACGAGTTAGTTAGGTTGTTGTTCGAGCTTTATAAATATTGTTTGTTTTGGGTTAGGTAGAACTAACGACACCTACTTAACGTTCGGACAATGTTATTCATCATATATTAGATAAGTATATACTATAATATTTCATGAGTAGTAAATGACATATGCAATAAGAAAATAATAATAATATTATTATTGTATTGCTTTTCATAACTCAAATGAAATGCCATATTGATCAATTTTGAGCAAATTTAATTATCATGTTAGCGTGGATTGGAAATAAACCTGTATGTATTACATTTGACAAAGTTTATTTATGATTCACGCATAAATGGTCATGTTCAAAAATATTATATTTGATCATTAATTCCATGAAGTTGACAAGTGTTGTTGGTACTTTTAATTTAATTTAGCTGCATAACATTACCAAAATACCCAACAAGCATTAGCTCTCCTTGAAAAGGTGTTATTACCTAGCTTGTTGATAGAATGAAAATCTGCAAAATCCATTATTTCTATGTGAACGCATGTAGATTTTGATGGTAGTTAAAATATTGTCTAGCTATAAAATATGTGATATTTAGAGATATCTTTGTAGAGATATTTAGAGGGTCGTTGTCTCTATCAAGTGGTATCTAAGCCATGACCTTGACTTAGCCAAGTGAATAGAATCTTTAGGTGCCAAACAAAGATGTAGTGGAGCCTCAAAGTAGGCCATGGTGTGATTTGTGGTTGAGCTATATAAGATAGGTGGTGTATTACAGTGAAGAGGAGTTAGCCTAAATAAGAGTTAGACAGATGAATGACTATTTGAGGGGAGGCTCTCGATGATTTTGTTCGAGAGGATAATTGGTTAGATAAAAAGATGATCATGGGCACATAGGCGTACTTATATATATATTTTTTCATTTGATTGAAAACATAAAGTTATTCGTCTCTGTTTTATTATGCATGTCTATGATCTCGAAAATAAAAAATGTTGATTGATGATTTATGGTTGTTATGTGATTTTAATAACTGATGAATATGTTTAGAAGGTTTTGAAATATGATCATTATAGGTTATTATGAATCAAATGTGGAATTTAGTAGAACTTTCTATTGGAAATAAACCAAATAAATGTAAGTGGATCTTCAAGAAATAAATTAGACCAAATGGTTCAATTGACAAATTTAAGGCTGGATTAGTGGTTGTGAGATATATGTAAAATAAGATATCGAATATTTTGATGCATATTCTCATATGACTAAAATAGTTGCTTTAGAGCCTTGATAGCATTTGTAGTAATACACGATCTCTAATACATCAGGTGGATGTAAAGGCGACATTCCTCAATTGTAACTTGAAAGAGGAAATGTATATGACACAACCTGAAGTCTATTATTGCTAGTCAAGAAAACAAGGTATATAAGCACACAAAATCTCTTTACAGTCTTAAACAAGCTCTTGAACAATGATATGAAAAATTTAACAAAACTTTAGTAAACAATATTTTAAGAGTGAATGGTTCAAATACATGTGTGTACTCAAAGTTAATTGGAGTTGATGTGATTATTTATTTGTATGTTGATGATACGCTTATTTTTAGAACAAACATAAAAGTGATCAGTAATACCAAGGTGCTACTATCTTCTCATTTTAAAATGAAAGATTTAGGTGAAAATGATATAATACTTGGTGTTAAGATAAGAGAAAACTGAAAATGATTACTCTTTATGTCAATTACACAATATTAAAAAATTGCTAAAGAGATTTGATAGTTTTGATTTTACACCTATAAGAACACTCTATGATTCTAGGATGAGTCTTAAGAAGAATAAGGGTGAAAGTGTTTCTCAATCTGAATATGTAAAAATCATTGGTTGTGTTATGTTTTTAATGAACTATACTAGACCCAATATTGCATATATTGTGAGTAGATTGAGTACATATACCAATAATCCTGATAAAGATCATTGGACAACACTTTGTCATCTGCTAAGGTATCTTAGAGGTACAACGGATTTTTGTTTACATTTCAACAATTTTCCTACAGTGTTAGAAGGATATTATGATGCAAACAAGGTAACAGACAACAACGAAGTAAGTTCAACTAGTGGATACATGTTTTTACTAGGGGGAGGAGCTATTTCATGGAAATCAGCTAAACAAACATGTATAGAACAATCCACCATGGAGTCGGAGTTTATAGAATTGGAGCTAGCTGGACAAGAAGCAGAGTGTCTAAAAAGTCTGCGAGGAGACATGCCATTGTGGGGGGATTCTCGTTTCTATACCAGTATCATTGCATTGTGATTCACAAATTACCATAAGTATTGCCAAGAACAGTGTGTATAATGGTAAAAGGAAGCATATTCGCCTGAGACATGGAGCTGTAAAATAGCTGTTGAAAAAAGGAATTATCTCCTTGTAGTATGTGAGGTCTAAGAGAAATTTAGTAGATCCCCTCACCAAAAGCCTAATAAGGAGAGTAATCCTAAAATCTTCAACTGGTATAGGACTCAAAACCCTCAGTGTGATCCATACCCCTTTATTTAGGGTGGTCTATTGCGATAGACTTGATGGGTAATATGAAATCTTCATAGTTCAGCTTTTTTAGCGTTTTGTTTATGACAGACTTGATGAAGTTGGTCCTAGTAAGGACTAGATAATAGAATCTTCATAGGTCAGATTTGAGTGGTTTGTCTCTGATAGACTTGATGAAACAATAATGTGATTGTGAATGTGTAGGCACCTTCTATGGAAAAATTTCAAAGTCTTTTCCTAGAGCTCTCACGTCGACCCGAGGTTCATGTGCAGGGCCTAAGTAGCACACTTGATATTGCGAAATCAAGGAAATTTAAGGAGTGGAATGTGTTGCGGCGGTTTCAACAATAGTTATTGAAAGTTGAAGAGGTAATTCACTCTCTCTAACAAAGTTATTGCCCTACTTCACTATGCATTAATTCAAATCGTAAGATATTGATGTTTAAGTTCATCCTTCTATCTTGCTCAAAATAGTGTTTATGTTTCTTTTATTTTCAAACTAATTTACTAACCAGTCATTCGTGGGGATTGTTGAAAATGACTAGTGGTCTAAAGCCCATAGCGAAAGTAAAAAGATTTGGGAGCTCTTGTCCCACATTGGAAGTTTTGATAATGGGGAATGGGTATAAACATAAAGGAGTTTCCAAATTGTGGATGTGATGGATTAGAGCCTTTCTCCACACGTGTGCACTGTCGCTCCCGTTTGGTTGGATGATGCTTCACTCACATGAAAAAGTATCTAATTTTGTTTTATTAATTAATTAAAACGTTTAGTCTAATTTTTTTTTCAAAACACTATTAATGAGCATTCTAATTTGCTTTCAATGAAGTAGTTTCTACGGCACAACAATATATATCCGGTTTTGATGACGACTAACAATCAATTTGTTTGACACTCTATTTTTACATACACATCGAGTTCGATTGTCATTTTATTTGGGACAAACTTTCTTCAGATTTTTTAAAGCTTCTTCTCATTTGAACTCATCAACAATTTGCCAATGTGTTTACAAAGACCTTTACATCTAGTGTCTTGTTTCCGCTTTTGTCCAAAATAGGTATATTTAGAATAACATGGTTCTATAAAATAAATTAATATATCATCGTGTCAAACTATGTAGGAGAATAATAGGTATTATAGTAGTAAAAGAAATTTTCCCTCCCTAAGGGAGTATTAAGAAATTTTGTATAGCCGTTGAGTTTTCATTTGTACACGTGTATTTCTCTTGGTTGGTTATAACCATTAATATAGACAAATACATTTTATTATGGAAATGAATAAAAAATCTCCATTTGCCAACTTTACTCGTATTAAAAAAATGACAAACTAAAAATATAAAACGTTTAAAATCTTAAAGATCATGTCTTTGGCAGAGAGATGAGATCAAGTGCTCCACGTTACAAAATAGAAGAAAGGGAGCGAGACAGATGCCTCCATTCCGAAAATATTCAATTACATTCGTTATAAATATCGGGGGAAAACCCACAAACAATCCAATTTTCAGTTTGACCCATCAACCCCTAAATTATTTACATTCTTGCCCCTCAAATTGCACAAACTACCCGAATCTTTGTCATTTTTTTCTTTTCTTTTTTTTGAAAAGCAAAATAAAAAAAAACCACCAACAACATGATGGGTATGTTAAAAATCCTACAATGTCAATGGTTAACTTATTTAGCGACTATATGTTAAAAAGGTAACAGAATTCTAACAACAAGATCAAATTAAGCACTTTTTAAAAATTGAGAGATTAAAATAGAAGTTTTTGAAACCTTAAGAATCAAGATAGAATAAGATTCAAAATTTAGAGACCAAAATAGTATTTAAAAAATATATATATATACAATAAGGTATGGATATAGGTATGACTTTTAAGTCCAAATTATCCATTTCTATATACATAAAAGAAAAAGAAAAACTTCGTGGGTAGATAATGAATGATGAAGTGGATGAAGAGAGCAAGGCAATGGAAGGAGACGAGCGTGAGGAGAGCAGCTTTGCCGCCATTTTCTCAAAGAATTCTTTATTTGTTAATAAAAAATAAAAAATCTATTGCTTCACCTACTCCCCGCATTTTCTAATATTCATGATCGGGACGTTAAATCAGACTTTTCAAAGCAAAGTCCCCGGAAATGGGGTGGAAGGGAAGAGGGAGTTGTTGGATTCGAACCCTTCTCATTTCATTGGTCAAATTTGATGACCCTATTTTTATTTTGTTGTCACTTACTCCCTATTTTTACTTTTTATTTTTTTATTTTATTTTACTTTATTTCCCATTAATTAATGCCGCCTTGCTTTTGGTTTGGTAGCCCAGCCCCTTTGAAAATTGCCTCTCATCTCCACTTCCTCCTTTCATTCTACCTACCATCTTCAACATTTCGGCCTTACCAGACCCTTCCTCCTCCTTCTTCCTTTATAAACAAACCTTCCCTCAGTTCTCTTCCCATCTCACAGTCTCTCCACCATTTTTGAAATACCCTGGTTTCAGATTGGTCAATTGACTCCACAAGAGATCTATCTAAAAAAAACCCTTATTTGTAAACATTACAATGGCCTTTTCCAATGCCGCCCCTCTCTCTTCATCCAAATTGATCTTCAATCCTCTTCTTGAGCCTAAATCTCACCAACCCACTTCGTTTTTTGTTCCATCCAAGACCCATCTCAGGCTTCGCCAACGGATCTCTGCCGTTCACGCTGCAGAGCCGGCCAATGACAAGGTTGTTGTTGAGACCCCACGTAAGAAGACGGTGACGGCGCCGTCTACCAACGAGAAATGGAGTTTGGAGAGCTGGAAATCTAAGAAGGCTTTGCAGCTTCCTGAGTACCCGAATGAAGCTGCTCTTGAGTCTGTTCTTAAAACCATTGAGTCGTTTCCTCCCATTGTGTTTGCTGGTGAGGCTAGGAGCTTGGAGGAGAGGCTCGGTGAGGCTGCCTTGGGCAATGCTTTCCTCTTGCAAGGTGGGGATTGTGCTGAGAGTTTCAAGGAGTTCAGTGCTAATAATATTAGGGATACATTCAGGATTCTTCTCCAGATGGGTGTTGTTCTTATGTTTGGTGGACAAATGCCTGTCATTAAGGTTCAATCCACCTCCACTCTTTCTTTCAGATTCTTTTGTTTTCTGTAGATTTCTGGTTGTCTAATCCTAGTGTTTGCTGTGTAACTTCAATATTGATTTAGGTGGGAAGAATGGCTGGTCAGTTTGCAAAGCCAAGATCAGATCCTTTTGAGGTGAAGGATGGAGTAAGTCTGCCAAGTTACAAGGGAGACAACATTAACGGCGATGATTTTACTGAGAAGTCAAGGATCCCAGACCCTGAGAGGATGATTAGAGCTTACACTCAATCTGCTGCAACTCTCAACCTTCTCAGGTCCTTCGCTACTGGAGGATATGCTGCAATGCAGAGGGTCACCCAATGGAATCTTGATTTTGCTGAAAACAGTGAACAGGGTGATAGGTAAGCCAAGTTCTTCTGTACAGCTTTTAATTGTGTCTTGAGTTTAGAAGCGGCATGAAGCTGTAAGAAGCTTTTAATTATGAATCTTGATCTTGCAAGTTTAATTCAAGTTTTGAGATGAAAAAGAAAAACTGTGTCAAACTTGCCTAGTTTTCAGTTTTGAAGATTATATCACCAACGGTTGAAGTGTATTCTTACATTTCTTAACAGGTATCACGAACTTGCTCGTCGTGTCGATGAGACCCTTGGATTCATGGCTGCTGCAGGACTTACTGTCGACCATCCTATTATGACAACAACTGAGTTCTGGACCTCTCACGAGTGTTTACTTTTGCCTTATGAACAATCACTTACCAGACTGGACTCAACATCTGGCCTTTACTATGACTGCTCAGCTCACATGCTTTGGGTTGGGGAACGAACCCGACAACTCGATGGTGCCCACGTAGAGTTCCTTAGAGGGGTTGCTAACCCTCTTGGAATTAAGGTAGCTTCTTACAGCTTATTACTTTGGCATGATTATCTAATGTTTTATGCATAACAAACAATGATTAATATGGTTTTTTCAATGCAGGTGAGCAACAAAATGGATCCAAATGAGTTGGTTAAACTTATTGAAATCCTCAATCCTGATAACAAGCCAGGAAGGATAACTGTCATCGTAAGAATGGGTGCTGAGAACCAAAGAGTAAAGCTTCCCCATTTGATTAGAGCCGTACGAAAGGCAGGGCAAATTGTGACATGGGTCTGTGATCCAATGCATGGAAACACCATTAAGGCACCATGTGGCCTTAAAACACGTCCATTTGATGCTATTCTGGTAAATCTCTCTTCTATTCCTATTGGCTATATTTGGCTCCTTCATTTTTAGAAACTTTCCTGATTGCTAAAAGTGAGATGCTTGATCATAAAGAGATTGTGATAGTTACTTCTCAAGCCTAGTCTTTACTATGAATCATTAAAACGAAGGGGGAAAATAGTGGTCTTTATGGGAAATCATAGGGGACCAGAAATTTGTTAATTTAAGTAATAGAGCGATGAAGTAGATATAAGATTGTTAAGCCATCATTCTTCAAATACTAGGGGGTGTTTGGGGTAAAAACTATCATAAGACTATAGTAATCACCTCTTGCCACAATAAATACTATTTCAAAACCCCCAATTAACTGCAGTAAACACTATTTCAAAACTCTCATTTGATATAGTTTTTACTATATTACATTTATTATTTTTTTTATTCTTTGCTACAGTATTTACTATTTTTTTCTTAAACTAAAATAGTTTACGTTTCAAACATATACCATTATGACTCAATTATAATAATTTAGGAGTATAATAACCAACTCTTTGTCCTAAATCCCCTTTAAGTGGTTAATCCTTGAACAGATAGCTTCATTACAGAGAGGTAGAATCTTAATATGTACACAGTACATCATCCTACCTAACTTGCGATATCCCTTTTGCATCACAAATCCCCTGATGACTGCTGTCTTCTAAACCCAAGTGTCCAATCGTTTTTCTTATAGGCTGAGGTCCGAGCATTCTTCGACGTGCACGAACAAGAAGGGAGCCACGCCGGAGGAATTCATTTGGAAATGACTGGACAGAATGTGACAGAATGCATTGGAGGATCCCGAACTGTAACATTCGATGACTTATCTTCAAGATACCACACACACTGCGACCCAAGGCTGAACGCTTCCCAGTCGCTTGAGCTTGCTTTCATCATCGCGGAGAGGCTTAGGAAGAAGAGGATTGGAAAGCAAACCCCTCTTTCCCCAGGCTTCTTTTAAATTTCTCAATACCATTTTGTTTTCACTTGTGAATGAGTCTGGAAGAGTTGGTACTTGCCAGAAACTCAATATCCAGTAACCTCATTCTACCAAAATATATAAATGGTAGGAGGTAATGTTGAGGATAATATTTAGTTTTGAAGGATTGGAGTATTTTGCTGTGGAGAATAAGTGAACTCCAACCAAGGGAGCTGGAGGGATCACAAGTTTTAGAATATGTTTTTGACTAGTTTGTCTTTTGAGTTTCATTCATTTATGTACTCTTGAAATTTAATTTCTCCAATTGTGGGGCCGGAATTTAGATTTTTAAGAGTTCCATTGTAAACAAAACCTAATTAATAATTAAAATGAAACTTGGATATTTATCAATTACATAACTTTCTATATATGCTGTCAAGTCCACAGATGAATTCACTTCCAATTTGCAACAGAGCATGGCAGCTATCAAACATTGTTACCCATAGTATATCTTTGATTCAATTCAATTTAATTTACAAAGTTGGAAAAATAGCATAGTAGTAGAATATTGGATAAAAGGGATGGTTTAAAATTTAAATGAGCTTTCACCACATTTTTCAAAATGGTTAAGCATAAAATGGGGGGAAAAAAAATTGCCCCTAAATCCTTGAATGTCATGTAGTCCTTTTTTTTCCCTTAAAATTTCACCTAGTTATGATCGATAGTCTAAAAATTTTAATATCAATTTTTACTCTTGTTTTAATTTGAATTGTGGTTAAAATTAAAGTTTAATTATCAAACTTTCAAGTAGGTATCTAATAGATTCTTAAATTTAAAATTGATTTTTTTTTTTTTTTTTTGTAGAACTCTAGATTTTAAAATTTATCTAAAAGATTTGAATCTTAAGAAATATATCAAATAATGTAAGGATTTATTAATCTGAAAATAATAAAAAAAAATTATAGCTAAACATGAATACGACTCAATTAACAAGAACTTGTACTATCAATATAGAATAAGAAAAAACCGATAAAAACAAACGTGAAAGTCGTGGGACTAAATTTGTTACTTAATTTAATCAAACATTTTGTATACTATTTTAAATTTGAATCTAAGAGGGAACAGTCCGAATATTGCGGTGGTAGGTGGTTATAATTTATTTTTAAACTTTAACAACTGTACTCCATTCAATTTTTCGATGGCTCCTTATTTTTGTTAGGCAGGTGATTCTCGTAGATTTGGCAGGATTTGTGTAAACTTTCTTTAGTTTTTTAAATATATTTAAATATACATGCTGAGATAGTTGTACTAGATAGTAAAATAAGAGAGAGGAAAAAAAAAAAAACAAAAAAGCACTTGCAAGAACGTTAGAATAGTTTATAAAAATTAGGCCCAAACCTCAACCATATAAGTTTTTGCAAAAGTGGTAAAATTAGTCTTCCGCCTGAAATTTGATTGTTATCTGATTACTATCTGATTTGTATTTGATATTGATTGTTATATAATTATTGTCTGATTACTGTATGATATACTAATTGTCAATGATATTAATTGTTACTTGATTTTTGTTAGCTATTTGATACTAGTTGTTATCTAATTGCTATATTATATTGATTTGCTATCTGATTTTTGTTTGATTGCTATTTGATATTGATTTTTATTTGATTATCAATGATACCAATTGTTATTTGATTGATGTCTACTTAATATCTGATATTAATTATCAATTATATTGATTGCTATCTAATTGTTGTTTGATTACTATCGGATACTATTTGCCAATGATGTTAATTGTTGCCTTATTACTATTTGATACTAGTTGTTGCTATTTTATTGTTGTCTAATTACTATTTTATGATGATTATTAAAGATAATGATTGTTATTCGATTGTTGTCTAATTACTAATATTTAGTACTAATTCTTAGTGATATTGATTTCTAGTTGTTAATGATTGCTGATATATTGATTTACTATTTAATTATTATTTGATACTTATTATAATATGATTGATAATGATATAGATTTATATCTGATTGTTATCTAATTACTATCTATACTAATTGTCAATGATATCTATTACTATCTATTTTAACATCGCATAATAGTTAGTTACATGCTTCTTACTTTCTAAATGACTTGCAACTACACATTGCTTGAAGTAATAACAACTGAATGACTTGCAGCTAACTACTTATTTAATTGTTATTTGATGCTTCTTACTTTCTAAATGACATGCAACTAACTCTCAGAATAACATTGCATAGTAGTTAGTTGCATGCGATGAATTACAACTATCTGATACTAATTGTCAAACAAATTAGCTAATTCATCGCATAGTAGTTAGTTGCATGCTTCTTATTTTCTTTCTTTTTTCGTGATTTAGATTCCGCTTCAAACACATTACTTTACAACCGTCTTTAGCTGTAAGTCCTCGTGTTCAACCTCGGATCATTTCAAGAAACTTGTGATCTTGTTATACTTAGCAAGAGAACAAGAAAACTTGTGACAGGAGTACATAATCAACTACATTATCGCACATTCAGATTAGCACATAACCATATTTAACACATATAATCATCACGAACAATGGTCTAATTAGTATTTGATAGTAATTGTCAGTGATATCAATTGTTATATGATTGTTGCTTGATTACTACTTGAATATGATTGCTATTTGATTGTTGTGGATTATTAGATGATGATTATTAACAATACCAGCTTCCTATCTAATTATTATATGATTACTATTCAATACAGACACTTAATGATACTTGTAGCTATTTGATAATGATTACTCTTTGATAATAATTGTTATTTAATTATTATGTTATCTTGTATTGATTACTAATGGTTCGTTGATTTACTATCTAATTGTTACCTAATGATTATTTGATATTGATTATAATATGATTGTTAATGTTGTTGATTGCTATATGGTACTAATTGAGCAATCAAATGACAATCACATTGATATATAATTATATAATACCAAAGATGGTAAATAGATTGAAATCAGATAGCAATCCCATAAAAATCAGATAACAATCACATGATATACCTTATATTGTGTATACTACTTAGCATTCAATGTTACACATAATATAGGATATATCATCTAATTGGGCATCACTCAGCAATCTATCAAAATTATTATACTATTAGCAGTCACTTAACAAATAACAATTACATGACAGTTAAATTGAAATTATTTAGGGGAAATTTGTATGGATGACCCAATTTTTGGGTCCAAAATGTCAAATAACCCATTTTTAAAGAATAATGTCAATTAACCCTCTGCTGACATCATCGCCATACCAAATTACGTAAATTGCCCTTACTTCTTCGTTTTCTTACCTTTTTACTGAGAACGCACTAAAACTAAAAACTCTTCATTCAAATTTTCCAAGGCTAACGGCTTCGCATCACTCATAAACTAAAAAACTATTTTCGACTTGCAAACGATTCTATTGCCGCCAAAAAATCGAATCCGATCGGTAAATCTTTCAATATGTGCCTGAAAATGTCTTGCACTAATCGGTAGTGGGGGCTTTGTGGGTCGTTCTGGGTTTAGAAATACACTGATATGGTTTTTTTTTTTTTTTTTTTGTTTTCTATGTGTTCTGTGGTTGAAGATGAGTAGAAAGAGTTTGTGAGCGAGATAAGTGAGAGTGAAATCGGTAGAGCGACACCGAAGAGAGCAAATGTGAGCGAGATAAGTGAACCTATGATTTTTTTGTTTGTTTTTCTGGTTTTCGATGTGTTATGTGGTTGAAGACAAGTAAAAAGAGAATGTGAGCGAGATAAGTGAGAGCGACACCAGAGAGAGCGATACTGGAGAGAGCGATACTGGAGAGATCGATATCGGAGAGAGTGACACCGAGAGAGCGATACTGGAGAGAGCGACACTAGCGAGAGCGAATCCAACGAGATTTAAACAGAATGTTGTTTTACATTTTTTTTTCTGAAGGAGTTTACTGATTGAATTTTTATTTCATGCAGGAGTGATTTAAGATGGCTACACGTTTCAGAATACCTAAAGCCAACCGATTTCCCGATCAAGTAACTAGCTTAGCCCACATTGCTAATGCAAACAAGATTGTGAAAGAGAAGCTTACGCCAAGGCAGCTAGACATGTTTAAGAGAACAGTCTTTGGGCGATTTGTAGACGTTGAAATGGTGTTTAACAGCCCAATTATCCATCACATGTTGCTTAGAGAAGTGAAGAGGACAAGATCAAACTTAATGTCATTCTCTGTTTGTGGGAAGGTTGTCACTTTTTTGAAGGATGACTTTTTGTTGATGACTAGTTTGTGGCAATTCCCAACACGAGTTGATCAGAACCAGCAGTCCTCGTATGAACTTGCTATCAAGTATTTTGGTAATCAAGTGACGAAGGACACTTTACACCTCTGTCAACTTGAAGAAAAATACAAGGACTTGGAGTTTGAAAATGATGATGATGCTGTGAAGATCAGCCTAGTTTTCTATACTAAGGTCGCAATGATGGGAAAAACAAATAGAAAAATGCAGTGGACCTCAAATGTTTTAAGGACGTTCAAAACTTGGAGTACTACAATAGTCTTGATTGGGGTACTATTATTTGGGAGAGGACATTGGATGCCCTAAAGACTGCGTTGAATGATAAGAGCAATCTATACAAGATGAGAGTCAAAGGAAATAAAAACTACGTTGTGAAGTACTCCTTATGTAGATTTCCACAAGCGTTCCAAGTAAATTTGCTTAACATAATAATTGTGTTGTTTGATCCAACATTACTATTGTTCTTAATATATTTTAAATTTTATTTAGGTATGGACGTACGAGATCCTAGCTTCATCGATAGTTGGGAACATTGCGAAGCAAAGGAGTAAGGTGGCTTTGCCCCGCATATTATGATGGTCATGCTCCCACTCAGTGTCCTTCAAAGTACTCGAGAGAGAGATATTCGAGTCTAACAATGTACGTTTACTCTATGCATAATATGTTTATCTGGTTGTTAAATTGAAACTAACCAGTTTACTGGGTTGTTAATGCAGATAAAGGTTAAAGAGGGCACTATCATGTCAGATGCTGAAAGAGAGTTTCGGGATACTCCAATGGATAGACGACCTATATTTGAGCTAGGTGCGGATGATGATAGTTCTGAAAGTGGAAGTAGGTCGACTAGTGATGGGGGTAGTCCTGAAAGTGAAAGTGTGATGGTGATAATCATCGTGGAGATGACAATGATGAAGTTGTTAGGGTGGAGGAGGGGATGAACCTAAACATTCTGAGCACGAGGATGCTGAATATAGAAGGGTGGAAGGAGGGATATACATACCTAGTGATGATATGTTCCATGATATGATAAGGGACGTATGCGAGGAGGACGAGTTGAACCAACTTAATGTCTATCTTGTGGACTCCGATAGAGAGCGACCTATGGATGAGGAGTGTCCTGAGTGTGCTGCCCACCGAGGGAGGGAGCTAATCCTGACGAGTCTATTTATTCGTACTTGCGGACCATTGACAACTCACTATTGAGATTGGATGGCCGTATATCGAATTTAGATAGTCGTGTATCTAGTATGGAGGAAAACATGACTGACATGAAAGGGCAATTATCGGTCATCCTGTCATTGTTGCAGTCTATGTGCAAGGTTTGCATTTACTATCATTTTATGTCTTTATGTGTTTGTTTGTACGTGTTCGTGAACTCATCATTTTACTTTACTAATTGAAGGGTTCCACAGTGAATGAGGAGACGACCAGGTCATCCATCCCATCTCGGGATCCCGATACCAATAATGTGGCTGCCTCTGACACTCGCATCCCCCCTCGACAGCCTGATACCACCACTTCACCTACTCCCACCCCTCCCCACTGTACAACATGATACTGCCACGACATCACCAATTGGCGTCGAACCTATAGAGGCCGACGACCCACAAACAAAGCCCAACATGTCTGCCTTACTCACCATGCCATATACAGAGGCTGACATGTCTGGCATCCCAGAGGCCGACATTTCTGGGATTGTTACAACCACAAAAAGAGTTCCACTGGTGAGTAATTTATTGATCAGTAATCTTTGTTTCTATTTTTATATTTCTTAATGAGTAACGTTTTGTTATCTTTTTATGTTGGAATCTTGAAGAATTAGTCGTAAGAGAAAACCTGTTGATAAATATATACCCCCAACCCAAGTAAAGAAGAAAAGTGTGGTTAAGCATCATCTCACAAGTATAGCTACGTCACTATCCAGATCGATCATCACATATAACGTAGCACATGATGTTCCACAAAATATCCTTACAGAAATGATGGGCTGGATCTCGGATGACAATACGAACAATAAGGTTCAAGAGAAGTCTTTTAAACCACTCACTAAACAATTCTTCAAGGAATTGATTACCCCGAATTTGTTGATCGAGTGCGATGTAAGTTTCCTAGTCTTTACGTCTTTACATGCTGGCTATCTTGTACTTTTATTGACATATTCATTTTTGGTGAAAACCATAAATACTTTATTTTATTTTATGAAAGATAAATTTTATACCCGGCCCAACATGTGCATGCACAAGTTCACCATCTTGCCAATTGGTGTAACGGTAAATTTTGATACTTCATTTCTTAACTTCTCATTTCGTTAAGTTTCCTAGTCTTTACTTCTTTACTTAATTTCTCATTTTACTTGAGAGAGTCACCTTAATGCTCGTGGCACGGTATTTAAAAGAATAAAGAATAAGTCACTTCTGGAGGTTGCCCTAGCATGGGAAGATGAAGACACGTATAAGGACTACGTCACCGGTAAATTCGATGTCAAATGGGCAGATGTGGATTTCATTTTTACGATGATGAATATCAATGACCACTGGATGGTCCTTGCAATGGACATTAACAGAGGCCACATATTCGTGTTCGATTCACTTCCATCATACACACCAATGACAAAGCTGGTGAATTGGCTAGAGTCATTGACGCTCACAGTACCATCCCTACTTCACTACTGTGACGTGGATCGTTCAAAGTCGGACCTATCCATAGTCCGTTGGAAAATATCGCGACCTATGAACGTCAACATACAACACGGGTCGCTTGATTGTGGCATCTTCGCAATCAAATTACTAGAACACCTGGTGACTAGTGCCAATCCATCCGTAATCACTCAGGAGAAGATGAGTGAATATAGGATGTAGTTAGCGTGTCAACTATGGGCAAACACTCCATATTTTTTATGTGTATAGAACATGTATTTTTTATTGTACTTTTTATGTATGTAAATACATTCATTTATTTTTTATGTATGTAAAAACATTCATTATATAATTGAACATATATTTTTTATGAAAGTTCAAATTTCAAAGTTCAATATCAGAATTTTATCAGAACATGCATTTTTTATGTATAATAGAGCTACTGCTCTTTTCATTGTATAATTGAACATGTATTTTTTTATGTAAATTCAAAGTTCAAAGTTCAATATCAGAATTTTATCAGAACATGAATAATTGAGCTACTGCTCTTTTCATTGTATCAATGGTATGTAGAACATTATATGGTTCAAGTTCAAAGTTCAAAGATTGAGAGAGCGAGATTGTGAGAGAGAGCGAGATTGTGAGAGAGAGTGAGATTGAGAGAGCGAGATTGTGAGAGAGAGCGAGATTGAGAGAGTATAAAGTTATTGTTTTTTGTTACAAGTATGAAGATTGAGAAAGTATAAAGTTATCCATTTTTGTTACAAGTAGATTGAGAGAGTATGAAGATTGCTATTATATAAATACTCCAGCTTGTTATTGTTATTTGTTTACAAGATGAAAGTATGAAGTATGAAGTGTTACAAGTATGAAGTATGAAAGAGTATGAAGTATGTTACAAGTATGAAAAAGTATGAAGTATGTTACAAGTATGTCATAAGTATGACGAATGAAAAAATGATCAATGGTATTTATAACAAATGAAATGTTACAAGTTAGTTGCAAACTAAACTGGATGAGGGGTGTTTATGTTTCGGTCTCTGGCATTTTCAACACGTCGCATGGTTGTAAGCGGTTCAGTACAATTTTGGCGGTTATTTCCATAATTTCCACACCGACCACATTTTATTTGTCTACGAAATTCTCCTCTAAATGGTATTCTTCTCACTCTCCGTTGCCTGGCTTATGGCACAAACTTCGGAGGAAGGATAATCTTTTCTATGTATCCAGAAGGTCTTTTCCATTCAGATATGTGGCCAAGTGGATTTATAGGCTCCGCATACGTAGTCATTAGAGAGTCCATTGTATAAAATCGACTGCAAAGAGTGTGGATGAGTATATTTCTTTCTTTGGCAGCAATAATTGCATGTGAACACGGGATACCAAGTGAGTCAAATTCCTTACACGTGCATTCCTTCATGTGAAGATTGACAATACCGTCCAATCGATTATCTCGCACGTGTACTCGATAACAATCAATAGGCTCCACCCGATATCGTCTACCCTTATCGGATTCACTTGCCAATCGGGTTTCACAGTAGTCAGAGTGTAATGTCGTTCGAGATGCCCAGTAATTCCTCCGTTCGTAGAACCACGATTGGTGCATTCCTCTAACAAGTTCAATTAAGCATACTATGGGCATTAGTCGATACTCTTTAGTTAAGGAATTGGAACACTCTGCACTGTTGGATGTCATGTTATCATATCTTCGTTCTATTTGGTAAACTCGTGCCCACCTTTGAAGACCGATGTCTTCCAAATATTTCATAATAGCACCGTCTCTAAAACTGCAGAGTTCGTCCCATTTTGTCTGGAACTCTGTCATGCGAAATGCCCTTGCTGCATCTCTAAATATCCCAACAACCGTGTTATCCTTAAAGTTTGTAACCAGATTCTGTTCTATATGCATATGCACAATCCATGAAATGTTGTGGGAAAAAATGCACGAATAGAATTGCCGATAGATACTATCCGGTCAGACACAAACACTAGATTATCAGGTTCTCCGATACTGCATTTCAAGTTTGACATAAACCATTTCCATGACCGATCGGTTTCATTGTCCACTATTGCATATGCTAGTAGGTATAATTGATTGTTCCCATCCATAAAAACCGCAACCAACATGGTGCCTTTGTATTTTCCTTTCAAGTGCGGCCTATCAACAATAATACAAGGCCGACAACTTGCAAAACCTCTAATACAAGGCCTTAATGCCATAAACATATACTTGAAATGCACTTCATCTTCAAGTTTGATCTCAAAGACTAGACCTAGATTCTCTATTTTTTGCGCTTCTCTATAAGCATGTAGTATGGAGTATGAGTATTATGGAGTACCTCTAGTGAGATCATACATGGCTTCCCTTGCACGCCACGCTTTATCATAACTTATGTTCACGCCATAATCTCTCCTCATATCCTCAACGATATGAAAAAGTTTATAAATACGTCCTATTCCCGTGAACTTATCTTTAATAAGCTGACAAACAACCGTAACAGTTGCTTGTCTATGGTCGTGATTCAAAATTCCAATGGAACATGTGTTCGAACTGCGGTACTTTGTGATCTTGAATATATCAAACTCTTCCATTTTGACTTCATGAAGGCTCCACTTACATGTCTTCCCAATGCATTTGACAGTGAACAGAGATTTGGTTGATTTCCTAACCTTAAATTCAAAATTTATGTTGATGGACATAATAGATAATCTCATTTTCAAGTCCTTTTTGTTCAAAAATAGTTGACCAACTTCACCGTCCTCTGTCCCAGATGAAGAGGTGTCAAGCATAATCAACTCTGTCCTATGACTTGAAGACACAAATAGTGGAACCACTGAAGCTGCTATAGAACGACGCACATCTCCATGATCACGATCCATTTCATTCAATCCTGCTGGTTGCTCATTCACATCCACCGAAAGACCACAATCCATATAATCGAACGTTGATGGTACAATGTTGGTAGACAATGGAATATCATCCTCTTCCCGACGAAACTGATATGATTCCTCGTATTGTCTGTCCACAGCCGTATCATCATAACTCACATTTCCAAACCCCATTCTAACCCTTTCGTTCTATTTAGACTTCAACGTTACAGCTATCTGAAATCTACTAAGCTCTTCTCGTTAAAGAAGGAAGTGAACATCATTATCATCCTTTATGCATTGTGGAGGGGCTTCAAATTCAAGATTATATTTAACTTTCAGGATAAGATCAAACTTTGAAGAACTGACTTTTGTAACCCTGTAAATGCAAGATTTAAGTTCTTCATAATTCAATGTATGAGGCACAACAATTCCTTTCAACTGTCCCCCATTATACGAACTTTCATCCTCATCCCAATCACCTCCAAATTGAATAAATAGACACTTTTCTTTCATCCTACAAAGAAAGAGAACATTTGTCATTAAGCTTACAAGTAATTGTAAGTGTACTCTCGCTCTCTCTCATAATCTTGCTCTCTCTCTTACTCTTGCTCTCTTCTTACTCTTCCTCTTTCTTACTCTCTCCCAATACAAAATTTCGTAATGCTACATTTCCAGAAATAACACATCAAAAATAATTAAACAGACTCAAAATAATTCATCTTTCTAAAAAACTGTTCCTTTCTGAGAAAGCCTCGTCTTGGAAATCCCCGTTCGAAAAATCTCTGTTCAACAAAACACCGTCGAAAACCAGAGAAGTAATCACCTTTGAAATAAAGTTTAGAGTTTAAAGAAATCACCATTATATTGTGTTTAGGTATTATTGATTTGATTTGAGGCTTCCGTCGTGAAAATTATCAAATCATTCGTACACTAACGAGCAATCATATCAAACCAGGAAATTTCAAACGAGTAAGGGCAATTTACGTAATTTGATATGACGATGATGTCAGCAGAGGGTCAATTGACATTATTTTTTAAAAATAGGTCATTGACATTTTGGACCCAAAAATAGGGTCATCCGTACAAATTTCCCATTATTTAGAAATCAAATAGAAATCAGCTAAGTACAATTTCAACTTCAATTTCCATTAGCTCATAGTAGGATTTATCAATGTTACAACAATTTTCAATAGCCAATTGCCCTTGATAAAGGACGAGAATAAATCTATACAAGTTGAAAATTTCTGACTAATTTCTTCTTTACAAGGAATTTCTAAGAAAGACATTAGTAATTTAAAAAGATGGTGATGTTATTTATACCATCTTATTTAGAATATGTGACAAAAAGAAGGAAAAAGTTGCGTCGAACATATAGAAATTGACTTAGAAATGCAAAAATTGTAAAATGTCGGAAGCACACCCGCTGACCCCATTGCGATGACAAAAAGGGATGTCCAAGTCTTTGTTTTGCAGGAAACAGGTATCTCCGCATGCGACAATTGCTCGAGGACAAAAAGAGCAACGCATTCGCACCACATGTGACAATCGATCGTGGATAAAAAGAGCAACGCATTTGCACCGCATGCAATGATAGCGACGCATTCGCGAGGATTTTTGAAATTGTACAGCTTTTCTGTTGTACGATCTAACAAATTGAATGTGGAGTAGAGCGGACGTTTCCACCAAGCCTCGGCAGAAAAAGTAATTTTTCAGAGTGGGACCACTGACGAAGGAGGTACTAAGGTCTATAAATAGCTACATCAACACCAAAGAAAGGAGGCTGGTCTGAAGAGACATTCATAGAGAGTCTGGGAGATAGACGAGACAAGTCCGAAAGGAAGTCTCCGGAGCTAGAAATTCATTTATAATCCCAAAGAGAAGCTCTGTGCAAGGGTCATTTTCTACCTGGGGAACTATCCTGAGAAGGAAGTCCTCCACCTCATTCCTTCTACACGCCGACAAGAAAAACAACTCCGATCGGGATCCATGTCAAGACATTGACACGCTGTCCTCATTTGTTCTCACTTTCTGTTCATCAACTGTTATTCATTTCTCAAAAACTTGTTGGATTGCAGTGGACATAATGCCACTGCAAGGACTGAGGATGTGTATGATATGCGTTGCATTGTCTCAATCATGCTTCTAGATAATATATGTGATACTACGCTTTAAAATAATGTATACGATGCTGTTGAGATGCGTTCGTAGTATGCGTTCATATAGTATGTGCATGTCACAAGTTTTCTTGCGTTGGAACCAAGTATAATTCCACCGCAAGTTTCTCAGAGTGATCTGAGGTCGAACATGGGGATTGCGATATTGATGTGATACATGCAATCGAAAACAAAATAATAATGTTTTGTGTTGAAAAGTAAAATGCGGCGACAAATAAATAAACAAACAAATAAATGAATAATTGTGAAGTTGTGCAAGTGTATGAAGGAATGCGATGGCAAGTCTTGTAGAAGATATCAGAATGAGAACGGGTTGGGGGAAAGGACATCACAAGTTTGCTAATCCTGTTGAGGCCGCAACTAAGGTTCTGCCTTCCCTTGGCTTACATCTCTCCGTGATCGGCCACGTTCCCATATATCTATGGTGAATAGGATGAACATTGCGAACGCAAGGTTGTTTCCATCTCTGAAAATACTTCTTGCTTTAGTTAACGCATTCTATCAACCTTCTTTCGAGAGATGGATTAACATCTTCACTTCTGCAAGGAATATCTAAGAAAGACATTAGTAATTTAAGAAAGATAGAAAAGTGTTAAAACTAAGTGGAAAAACTAATAAATAACAGGATTAAGAATATGTGATCCTTCTCTCATGTTGAACCCACAATCGATCGATCAAGCCCATCAACAAAAAATAAAAAAGAGAGATGGATTAACATCTTCACTACTACAAGGAATATCTAAGAAAGACATTAGTAATTTAAGAAAGATAGGAAAGTATTAAAACTAAGTGGAAAAACTAATATAAAAGGATTAAGAATACGCGATCCTTCTCTCATGTTGAACCCACAATCGATCGATCAAGCCTATCAATAAAAAATCAAAAAGAAACAAGAACACCGAAATGATGAACAAAAATTGAGACGAACGATTACTCCAAGAATATTTGATTGCCTCTGCAGTTATGAGAAAAATCTTTCAAAACAGATTCAATTCATTTTGAATTAATTAGTTCTGCAACTACTTTTCCATTTATGTTGATAATTCTAAAAGACAGTTTCTCATCCATTTTTGCCAATGAATTAAATCTTTCAAATCTCATACTAATTTCACAAATTGATTGATTTCTCCTCTCGATCCTGATTTGTATAATTTCATCTCTCTAAAATTAGGGCTTTTACTTCTCTTTGATTTGATCTATCAGTATCTTCCCATCAACCAAGAATGGAAATTTTTTGTAGAATTGATTTAAATCTATGATTAATCGAGCAGAATTCGATGATTTAACATCAAAACTAAGAGATTGAAAATTTGAAGAAACAGCTAATTTTGTTTATTTGAGGCTTGACTTACCTTTTTATATATATATGTTGAAGAGAAAATCCATGGGAAATGCTTCACAAGCACATTTTCTACCATAACTTTGTAGAAAGGTGAAGGCAAAGATGATGGAGAAAGTGAGGCCAAAGGAGTACTTTTGGAGTCAGGAGACGAGAAAAAACCTTGCAAGGACTTTAAAAGAAAAAAAAGTTGGAATTCATACGAGGATAATTCTGGAATAAATAATAAACGAAATATGAGATTTAAATTTTTGCCATATTTATAAAATCACAATGTGGAAGGCACACATGCAAAATACTATTTTGAAATTGACACCTAGTGCAATTTTTCAAAAAAAAAAAACAAAATCTAAAAATATAACACATTTTAAAAATATTTGAAATTATTGACTAGTCAATTTTTAAATTTTTTTAATTTCCAATTTTGAGTTTCGTACCAAAGACTTGAAGTACCAAATTCATAAGTGACTTAACACCAGCAAGCCAACCATCAAGGTTGATTATTATAACGAAACATTAAATATAAATAGCAAATGAAAATGAATTTGAAAGAAACTATTTTTTTAGTCCATAAATTTGCACAATTTTTAAAAACATTTCTTAAAAGTTTGCAATAAGAAATGAGAATAGTTAATAAACAAATTTATTTCTCAAAAAGTAAGAAATGTGAATAATATCAGACCGACCAATTTTTTTTTCTTTTATTGAACTTTAAGGGTATAATATCTATCAGAAATAAACTTGAAAAAATGGCATAGATGACCCAAAATGAATGGTACAAATTAAAATATTTGTGTATTTGTGTACCGTAATATTTGTTTACAAAATCAAACGAAGAAGAAGGGTTTAGTTTGGCTATTTGCTGTTTTTATGGAAGTGCCCTTGAGAGGGATCGAAAAGAAAAGAAATCGTATGAATGTTTGGAAAGGACAAGGAAAGGACAAATAAGATGGTCAGTAGCTAATAGAAGCTACCACTTATAACACATTATCGATGATAGAAGCTACCACTAATAGCACGTTATCGATGATAGAAGCTACTATTAATAGTACGTTATTGATGATAGAAGCTACCACCGATAGCATATTATCGGTGATAGAGAGCTATCGCTGATAGCATGATATCAATGAGATCATTGATAGCATCTTATCAGTGATGTTATCAGTGAAATAAGTTATTGCTGATGACCATGATGAAGGAACTCTTATACAAGAGTACCTATGAGCGGAAGTGGATATTTCCAATTTCATTGTGACGGAATTTCCACACATAAATTCTAACATACAGATATGCATGGAAAACACTAATTACTAGCATGCTTTAAAAGATATACAAAAAATCGAGAGACTTACCAGTTGAAGACAGTCTTCACAAGAACTTGGTCCAACAGTGAACGAACTATTCTCGTTCCTATTCGTTCAGGAAACAATCGCCTAGCAGTAACGATCGTCTACACGATCAGCGGCGCATAAACAACAGCGAACGAGGACGACACCATCACTCAAAGTGCTCAGTATTCTCATGCATTTAGTCAATCATATCATATATAATTAACCAGTTCAATTATATCATATATAGTCGAACTCCCTCTTGCCAATTTGAACATTTCAAACTGACCCAAAAATTGATTCTCAACTTTTATCCAAGCTACCAAGGGGACCTTATGGACCTATGGCTCGAAGTTCCAACAATACGTGAATAGCTGACTAAACTCTTCAACCTTGAATTCTTTGAACTTTTCAAAGAATTCAGACTTTTGTTGCATTAGATAAACATACCCATACCTAGAGTAATCATCAGTAAAATTGATAAAATACTCATAGCCACCTCTGGCTCGTACATTCATAAGACCACAAAGATCATAATGTACTAACTGAAGAGGCTCTTTGGCTCGATAACCTTTTTTAGTAAAAGGTCTTTTAATCATCTTACCCTCAAGGCAAGATTCACTCACCAGTAAAGAATTTTCTTCTAATTGACTTAGAAGTCCATTCTTCACCAATCTTTAAATCCTATTGAGATTGATGTACCCTAATCGAAGGTGCCATAGTTGGGCATTTTCTTTTGGAGAAATTCGTTGATGTTTAGATTGAGTTACGACAGTTTTAAACAATTTGTGATATTGAGGGAACTTAAGGCTAACGGTCTTAGCATATACAAGTTACTTTCCAGATATGTTGTACAAATTTGAACACCATCTTTATGAATAAACACTTTATCCACATTAAAAGAAAACGTATTTTTACATTGTAACAGACACTTTACAGAAAAAAAGGTTCCTCTTAAGTTCAGGAACAACATAGACATCATTTAAAACTAGAAACCTATTCTGTAAAGATAAATGGATGCCTCCCACTACCACAGCTGAGACGACGTGCCCGGTGCCTACTCACATCGTCATCTCACTAGCCTCCAGTTGTCACCAGGATCTAATCCCCTGAAAAGAAGAACAAACGTGATTAGTGGCACCCGAATCAATTATCTAGGCAGAATCATCATTCTCCACTAAACATGTTTCTAGTACAAGTAAATCATAATTACCTTTATCTACCTTGGCCTTAGTCTTGGCGGCCTTCCTTTCCTTCAACCAGCGAGGACAATTCCTCTTCTAGTGTCCGTCCTGATTGCAGTGGAAACATTTTTCCTTTTCAACCGGCGGCGGACGCCTTCTTGGGACAATAGGTGGCGGGTTAGCATATGCTTTCCCTTTCCCCTTACCACCCTTCTTCTTCTTCCCCTTTGCAGAGTTAGAAGTAGAAGGTGCAGACTTTGTTCCTGAGGTCAAACCTCGATGGAACGTCCTAGAGGATGAAGCAACATTTGCCTCAGCTTTTTTCCTCTCCTTACTTTTCAGTAAAGATTGGTATGTCTGCAACTCGTTGAAGAGAGTTATAAGGGTGTATTTCACTTTGTTAAGAATCACATTGCTAACAAAGTGCAGGAAGCTCTCTGGCAAAGAATGCAGGATTATGCTAATCTGACTGCCCTCATCGATAATAGACCCATTCAACTCCGCCACATTGAGGTGGACCATCATGTTAAGCACATGTTCACGAACAGAGGTGCCTTCCTCCATTTTGGAGTTGAATATGTATTTAAGAGCCTTGTGTTGAGCTGTTCAGACGGTTGTCCAAACATCCCCCGCAAGGACTCCATGATCTCACGCGCTGAGACCATGGGCTCATGCTTCTTGGCCAACACGTCATTAAGACTTGCCAAGATATAGGCTCGGGCCTTTTCATTTGTCAATGTCCATCGCTCATACGCCTCCCAAACATTTCGAGCGACGTTGGGAGTTGGAATAGGAGGATAGACCTCCGTAAGAGCAAACATGAGATCCTCGATGATTAGAATAGTCATGATCATATGTTTCCATGTTAAAAAGTTGTCGCCAATAAGTTTCTCAGTGTTAAGCAAAGCTAAAGTAGTTGTAGCCATTTTTAAAACTTGTTGCTGAAAAACGAACAAACTTTTATAAGATTTTTCTAAACCACATTTTAACTAATTATTTTAGAAAAACAGTTTCCAAGTACACTAAGTGTTTAAAACTTCTATTTTGCAATGATGCCTCAACGAGGCAGGACAAACGTCACCGGTGGGGTGATCAGATGCTTCTTCACTGGATAAGATTTTCTCAACCATTAGACAGAACCAACTCTTGGAACTGAACCTAACAGCCACCATTTATTTGGTCCAGAACTGTTAACCTTTAACAATTCCGCATAAGTGTGACCCCTCGCTTTCGGCGCCAGAGTCCCACCCTAATGAGCCTACCGTAGGGAAGAAGTAGATTAGGACAAGAGTCTAAGTAACCTTATCCTCTTACAGGATATTAAATAAAGAAACATGCAAAAATGTCATCCTATAGGGGGACACTCCCATGGTGCCTCAAGGCGATGCGCAGAAACTTTATTAAATCCAACGAGGGTGACCGTGGGATATGTTATCGCACTTCCTGCTCCCACTTACTATGAACACTCTCTCCATCCACTTTGATATTGACCTATCCAAATACCATCCTTTAGATCTCACAGTGTGGACTATGTAGGAGAAACGTGAAAGGTTTAAATGAAGCATCATATGCCCCAAGTACCTCCTACTAAATGTTCTACCTAGGGGTTCATTAACTTAGACAATCCAGCTACTGATTTTAGTCTAAGTCATCTTGTTAAGTCTGCTCATAAACTACTTTTGTCTATGAAATATGAACAAGTTCAAGTAGTCACATTTAAACACTTTAATGGACTGTCCTTAACTTGTATGCATGCATCATATCTATCTAATTCACCTTTCCAGTTAGGTTCCCAGGTAGGGGTGTTACGTTTCCGTCAACTTAAATACCCCAGCCTAGACAAAACTCGCCTTAGACAAAAAGGTCCCTTATAGATAGATTTGCTACACTTTAACCTTTTATTAGTCAATTTAATCCTATTAAACTGATTAAAAGATTAAAGCCTAAGGGTTGCTAATCATATTAGAACCATGATCTTAGGTCTATGTCATCCAAGTTTTAAACATTTTAAAACCATGAATTAATCCTAAGTGAGCATGCATGTCTTTCTTATTGCTTTTAATTTTAGTTTCTCTTTAGCCTTTAAAAAGAAAGAACTAAAACACATTGTATATAAAAAAGTATTTATAACGTTTATAAAGAAACCTATGTGTCATGCTTCATGCAATGTCCAGTCATTACTATACATAACTTTTATATACATGTAATAACCAAGCAAACATGTTTTCCATACACCCTTATACTATAACAATTATAATATAAAGATGATGCATGTCAATGCTTTTTATGCATGCATAAATATAACTCTTATATTATATGATGCATGAGCATGCTCTTACATAATTTTAAATCATGCTTCTCTAAATTATAACATTTATAATAAAGAGATGATGCATGGCCAATGCAGAACCTAAGGTGGGATTTTTCTATATGTGCATACCATATGACATATAATAAACATACTTCTCATGTATAAACCAAAGTTTAATGAACCGAGATGAACCTTTACAAAATCGGAATGAAAAAATTCTACCTATTACATTTTTCTCACGAGCAAACCGGTTCACAGGCGAGCCGGGTCTTGAATCGTCGAACGAAGCTCCACTGTTTAGTAAACACCTCCAAGTAAACGATCGCTTAGCACATACTAGACGATAGTGCGAAAAGCTAAACGATCGCTTAGACGACAACGACTTGTGAAGCCTAATCATCTAGACGATCGCTTAACATGCAAAAAGGTAAACGATTTGCTGCGCCTTTACTTTGCAATCGTATAGTCAGTTACTAAGCGATGAGGCTTGCTGAGTTATACAATCGTCTAGTGCGCGCGCATGTTACCCGAGCATCCGATACTCAGCGATTGCCTATCCCATCATCTACACGACCCGACCAACACTTGGTCGTCTTTTTCCTCGAAGAAGAGCAACCCTTGCTCCGATCTTCTTCACGAACGACTCAAAACTCAAACTAACTTTGAAATTACAAACTCGATAGCAATTAATTATGCCAAGAAACGCAGGGGCTTTTACAATTAACTGAAATGTAAAAGAATTATCATACCGAGGTTTCATCTAAAAAAACTCCATTAATCCATACATCCACAAACGATTTAACTATTAAAACAAAAAGAAGATATACTGCACCCACCGAGAATGTATATGCTATACTTTGTATCAATGAAATTGGAATATCAGAAACCTGACTCTGATACCAATTGAAGAAACTCTTATACAAGAGTACTTATGAGCAGAAGCGGATATTTCCAATTTCATTGTGACAGAATTTCCACACATACATTATAATATACAGATATGCATTGAAAACACTAATTACTAACATGCTTTATAAGATAAATATAAAAAACTGAGAGACTTACCAGTTGAAGACAGTCTTCACAAGAACTCGGTTCAATGATGAACGAACTCCTCTCGTTCCTACTCCTCCAGCAAACAATCGCCTAGCAGCACTACGGTCGTCTACACAATTAGCAGCACACGAACAACAGCAACCGGGGACGACACCCCACTCGAAGCCCTCAGTATTCTCGGAGTGAAAATCCAAAGGGTGGACTTTAATGGAATTGGTAGAGGGGAGGAGGAAAAGCAATTGTATACTACAAAAGCAAGTGGGAGAAAAGGAATGACTATCGTATAGTCAGGTGCTTGATCATCTAGGTTGAGGTACACAATCGTGTAGTAAATGCTAACAATCGTCTAGCAAAGGTAAGCGATCGTTTAGATAATCGTGGGCGATCAATTAGAAACGCAGGCGTGCGATCGTTTAGGAAGGCGGGCACTATCATAGGCTCTCAACACTAAGTGATACAAGGATTTCACACCGTGAGCAAATTAGCATGTGTAGCAAAATGAAAACTATTTTCATTTTATTCTTCAGTTACAAGAACTGAATTCAACTTCCAACTTTTGCACGAATCCAGAGAAAATTTCGGTCAATTATCTCAAAATCGCCTTATTAATAAAATAATGAATATAATCATATTATACTCTTAACCTATAGTTTGATATCATATGTCAACTGTAGTGTTTTCTTCTCTACTTGATATAAATCATATTTATATTCAATTTTCTTCAAAATAATATATCTCATACAATTAGTCAATCATATCATATATAATTAACCAGTTCAATTATATCATATATAATCGAACTTCCTCTTGTCAATTTAAACATTTCAAACTGACCCAAAAACTAATTCTCAACTTTTATCCAAGCTACCAAGGGGATCCTATGGACTTATGGCTCGAAACTCCAATAGTACGTGAATAGTTGACTAAAATTTTTAGCCACGAGATCCATCGTCCGTTAACTGTCAGGCATTCCACTAAAGAATATACAGTTGAACTCTTCTTACCACAGATATATTTCTGCGTCCATCGGGTATAACCAATCATGAGTACGATAATCCTTCATAGATGCTCGTAAGTACAGTTGGGCCAATTTACCATTTTACCCGTGTAGTTATATCTTACTCGTTAAGTACGACTGATCCCTTTAATGAACAATACAACATAGTCCAACTATGTCTGAACACCTCTTGGACCAGGAGAAGATGTGTGGCGTCACATCGTTCAAGCCCTGAAATCAACCCTTAAGGGAGCTATCTATCTACTTACCTTTGCTTCGGGAAAGGAGTGAATTCCATCTTGTGTAGTTGAGTTCCCAGCTCCCAAATCAGATGAATCCCCAAAGTGGTAGGTTTGAGTCGGCGGCCTGGCCACTCATACCCATGCCAATCAAAGGACCGCCCTCAATGGCAGGAGTTCCCAACTCACTCAGGATTGAGGTCATGTTACCTATGCTCATCTTAGTGAAGTGAAGTCTCTATCATGAACGGTGTTATATAACGTGGTTAGGTCTTATACAAACTCTTTGTATAGGACTCCCCCGTTCGCATGTCCCCTACACGAATGATCAGGATCGGATCATCTGTGACAAGTCACAACACTTGTAACTATTCCATAAAGCAGGCCGCATTCATAGTGTTACCAGGATAAGGTTTCCCTCCTATATCCATAAACTACAGATCATTATGGTTATCACTTAAGACATGATCTACTTGTATGTCACCACATACATGCTTAAGTTGCATAAAGATAACCAGAGATTTTAGTTTATTGGTTTGTGGTAAAGCAAATAAAATATTCAGATGAGCAAAATCAAGAAGTGAAGTAAATATCATATATTATACATCACAAGCGTTCATACAAACTATTTACGAACTACAGGACATGAGACTTTAAGGCATCAATCCTAACACATGATACAAGTGATATTACTAATATCGGTGATAGAAGTTAGGTGAAATCTATATATCGAGTTTCTTTGAAAGTTCATAACTAGTTATAGAAGTCTATCATTGCTAGCCTTAAGTGTAATTATTTCAAGGTTGATTCTAATTTATGAAAGTTTATCAATGATGGCGACTGATAGCTACTATCAGTGAAGCCACGTTAGAAGATTATTAGTGATAGTTACCGTGTTAATCTTTCAAAAGTTTATAGTGATTTATGAAAGTTTATCAGTGATAGCCACTGATAGTTTTCCATCACCGGTATAGCTCAATCTTTCAAAATTACTGGTTTTCTTTCAATGTTGATAACTACTTAATAAAAGTCTATAATTGATAGCCACCGATAGTCTTAACTGTTAATATTTCAAAATTGATTCCAATTAATAAAAGTGTATTAATGATAGTCATTGATAACTTATAGCAAATTAAAAGCTAATATTTGAAGATTGTATTAATATTTATCAAATTGAAAGTTAACACTGATAGCAACTATCAATGATAGCAATTGATAGTAGCTATCAGTGTCTATCATTGATAGCAGCTATCAATGATAGCTTTCAATTTGAGAAAATCGGGAAGAAGCGAGCAAAATGGTGGCCAGGTGTGGTCTTTTTAGTCTTTTACCATTTTTTGTTCTATATATGCAATTATTTTATTTTTGTACTACATATTCTATTATTTTCAGCTTGAATTCTATTTATGCAGCAAGCCATTTTTTTTATGAGAAAATTTTACAGATAGAAAAAATGTCAAACTATTTATAGAAATAGCAAAAAGACACTGATGAACTTCTATCACTTTCTATCACCGATAGACTCTGATAAACTTCTACCAACATTTATCAACCTCTATTAAAGAAAATTAAAATTTTTCTATTTTGTGTAAATAATTTTCCTTATTTTTACAATTTTTGAAAATTTCCTTTTTTTTTTTTTATTTTAGTACAATAAAAGCGGAGATTCCACCAAATTATTAATACGAGATATATGAGTTGAATGTTCACTTTGACTAAGTATACATAATTAAAAAATAGACCAATGAAATTTAATATTGATATTACATCGAATTTGCCTATTTATCCTATATATTATATTTATGAATAATAAGTTTTTGGTATATTAATGATAAATATGGCAAGTGCGTGTCTCTATCATTGAAAGATATTTAGGTGATGAATTGTTTGCTTTTTGTTTTTTGTTTTTTGTTGTCTTTTTTATTTTTATTTTTATTTTTTATCATGCACTTGGCTTTCATATCTTTCAATCATTTTGTTGTCTAATTCAGTATATTGGCATATCTATCATTGCTATAATTTATTTACCACATAATTTTGGAATATTGTAGACTTCTCCAATTTATTTCTGAGAAAAAAAAAATGGAATTCTTATTTTTTTTTTTTTTTTTGGGTAAAATATCATGAATTTTTTTGGGACTTTTATTGTTCCAAATCAAGCCTGTCTATATTTCTATGTTTTGAATTTTTGTTTTTATGAAGAAATTGTTTATATATAAACTTAAGATATATATTTAGATTTATCGTCTATTGCATCCATTCTTATGTAGCACACTTAATTATCCAACACAGTTTAATATATGACAAAAAAAAAATTAAATAATTTTTGTTATAACAAATAATTATTCTTTTTATTCTAATTTTTACACTTGTACCCATTAGTATTTCACTAATGTTCACCATTAGTCTTAGATATAACTTTTAATTAATTAACTAAAAATAATTATCGTATGATCTTTTTAGAAGAAATTATCATATGATTTTTGTTAGTACAATTGTTGAAATGTTCAAATCATAGACTTCTTGATCACTAACATATATAATATGTTAGTTGAACTATGATCACTTTAACATCATATGAAAATTTTTAATTAACTTTAATAGTGGCAAAATATTTGGGGACTCATTATCCTATCTCACTTATTTGAATTGTTTGTGGACTCATTTTCCTTCCATGTTTCGTGTTCACCATTTTATTTTCCTCCACGTATCGTATGTCACATTTCATTTTCCTTCCACTTCACGTGTATCGGTAGTCCTCTCTCTCACGTCTCTCTCAATCATATTCGATCATACTCGATCGTTCATACTCGATCGTTCATACTCAATCATGCTTGAACATACTCGACCATACCCGATCATACTCGATCATTCATACTTGATTATACTCGATCATATTTGTTCATACTTGATCATAGCAGAATTAAATTCGATCATACTCGATCGTTCATACTCGATCATGCTTGAATATACTCGATCATATTCGATAGTTCATACTCGATCATGCGTGATCATACTTGGTCATACTCAATTTTACCCGATCGTTCATACTTGATCAATATTGCATGCATTTATTAGGCAAGACTAACTAATTACATTCTTGGTATTTACAAGTTGGTTTGTTATTATTTTTTATAACTTCTCCTAATCTCTTATTCCATATCATATATTTGTTGATTTTTTGTGACATACAAATGGCACGTGACATGTGGCCATAGATATAAATACAAATATTATTTTGTAAAACCATTTAACTTTCTTAATGAAAAGTTTGGAATGAATAATATAAAATCGAACTGTATACCATATCTTGATATTGGAAAGAATTAATAAAAAAAACAATCAATGTATTATTCCAAATAGAATTGATATAATAATTGGATTATAATTTTTTTTTTTAAAAAATAATATTCATCCAGGCAAATTATTCTAAAGTACAAAAATTGAACTAGATAATACTGACATATAGACCCTGCAGACCCAAATACAGACATGAACTCAGATATAACAACTCTTCTGCACACCCAAACACAAACATATCAACTCAAACATAACAACTCTACACACCAAAACACAGACATCAAAACTCCTAACATCCTATATCATCTCAACACCCCAAACAATTCTTAATGATAAACTATATCACTGGTAAGAGTGATTATCTCGCAATAGGAGTCTATCAATAAAGTCTAGCACTGATCTCTTTTTTAAAATTTTGATATACACTTAATTATTAATCTTATAAATAGTTACCGATTTGCAATTACCCTATAACTAAACCTAAACTTCAAACTGTAATTTAACCAAAAATTAGTTTTGACATGATAAACCACTTAACATTTCTCATTGAAAGTTCCTGTCCCCTGAGTAAATCACTTGAGAAGATAGTAGAGGCAGAAATATCCAAGTAGACATTCACTGAATCACTCTCTCCCTAAACCTGTATGCGTATAACAGAAAGAAATCCCAGAAACCTCCTAAAAAGATCAAGCATGCTACGATATAGGTTCCTGATGAACTATTATCATATCTCATACATTAGATCATTTGATGTAATTGCAATAAGAAAGTCTGAAGATAATCAAATCCATAGTTCTATTGGCTCTAAACCAGAGTAAAATCATACATATAGTTTCACATGGTAATTTAGTTATGGGCAAAGCCCGTCCTAGTAGTATGGCATGTATCGCATAGGCCTTCGGAAACGGGGTGTCTTCCTGCAGCAGGATGTGAGGAAAATGATTTGAGTATCAACCCCTCAAAGATATTAATCTATATCTGTGTGTGTGTGTGTCATGCAGGAAACTTACCCATATCCTCCATATGGTGAGTAAAAATAAGGGGGCACGTAAGGCCTCCTGGATCGATAACCCATGTAAGGACTGTAACGCTGAGGAAAATACTGCTTCATCCCAGGAACATTTGTTCGCTTTTGTTGAACCTGAGATTAATAGAATGACATTAAAACCATTTGTCAGAAGTTATTAGAACTTGAACTACATATACAGATAATGGCGCCAATAATAGAATGTATAATTAGTATGCCAATGTCCAATACTTGACAGAACATAAGCATAAATCATCCTTCTCCGATGAACTACCTTCAATTGCCTTCCATGCAACTCTGACTCATTTAAAAGGAGTGCCTCCTGAACAGCTTCGGCTTCAACAAACTCCACATAAGCGAAGCCCTTAGGATGACCAAATTTATCCGTGAGAATAGTAACTCTGTTGACAGTACCACAAGATTGGAAATGCTGCTGCACTTCTTCAGGTGTACATGCATAATCAACCTGCAAGTTTCAATTCCACCTTAAAGATTATTTAATCAGACGCATAATTTTCCATAAAACACAAACTACATCTTAAAAGAAGCATGGAAACAGATAACAGTATAATACCAAAGAGAACCATCTAAAAAAGTAGGCATATTTCATTACAATCCAAAGTAATAAACAGCTCAAACATGTTCATTGATTCTCTTTTAATCTGATCAAAGGACCGTGTGATCCTTAATCTTAAAAGTTAAAACTTGAAAAAAAGATGAACCAATCTTCATGCATAACTGCTCCTAGAGCAACTGAAAAGTAATTGACTTAGTGTACAATATTTACTCCAACATCAGTAACCGATGGTCATGTCTTCAAAGAATTTTTTAGTTTTATCTTTACTTTTGTATGCATCATGGCGCATGCCAACCACAGAAGGCTCTTTTAATTTCATTTAGTTTGCAGACATATCAATTATAAAATCAACCCCAACCCTATTATTTAACCACAACAAAAGGAGACAATTAAGACAATCTTAAGCAATCGACATTCTAACATCTCTTGGGGACGTGTTTCTCATCCATAAACGTGTAGTGCTATTATGGTTCATGAGAGCTAATTTAAGTGCATGTCTAGTAATTACCACCTCTCCTCAAGCATTGTCCACTCTTAAAAATACACAGTTCATTTGGCACCAAGTATATATATCTCCTTCAGACAGGATAAACTACGTGAGCAATTCTCATCCCCCATCTCCATAAATCCTAAAACTGTCCTAACGACTACTTAAAACTCTCCACCCCTCAACTTCAAGTTTTAATTTAATTGACACTGACGTCAAATAAATCACTCATTGGTAACTGCCAAGCGGCCTATCATGGAGGGATACTGTGCCGTAAATGAAAACTCAATATCTCTTCTACTTAGATAGCCTACTTATTTGAAGCATAGACTTGCTAGAAACACAACTCTTATATTACAAGGCACTCAGAAGTCAAAACCTCACAAAATAAAATTAAAAGGAAGGAGGAAATAAATGAGGGGGATTCTCAAAAATAGAAAAATAAGGAAAATTATTTACACAAAATAATAAAATTATAATCTTCTTTGATAGAAACTGATAGAAGTCTATCAATGTCTATCAGTGATAGAAACTGATAGAAGTCCATTGCTGATAAACGCTTGCTAGAAGTCTAGTGTTCTTTTTGCTATTTCTATAAATAATTTAACATTTTTTCTATCTATGAAAATTTCCCAATAAATTATGCTAAAAGCTATCAAGAGGATGAAACTGATCCACTGAGGTATAGATAATTGCCAGTGACAAATTTCCAGTAAGCAATACCTGCGAGGGAGATAAATAGAACCAAGATATGGAAATCAAAGCTACAAGAAAAGCAAAATTATGCACCCTCCCAAGGACAGTTAAATAGCCCTCATTTATGAAGCATAAGTTACCATTACCATCATTCCCAGCAGCAACAATGCTCTGCAACTAACATTGCATGCAAATGACTTGCCTCCATAGATGTGATCATGCCCTCATGTATTGAAGTTGAAGCTTCTCTAATTCACATTCCCATCCCTACCTAAGTTCAAATGAACTAAATCAACCAACATCATTTTCCCAATCTTCACATTCCTTTTCCTCTTTTTCTTTATTCTCAGCTACTCAGTTCCACTCTATCAATTACAAAGGTTTCTTTTCCATCTTGTACTATCTTTTTGAATATTCCTTTTTCTCTTTCTTTTTTTTCTTTTCTTTTCTTTTTCTTTTCTTTTCTTTCTTTCTTTTTTCTTTTTTCCGTAAACAGGAGAAACTTCTTTTCTTTTGTTTTGATCTTTTTTTCCTTCAATTTGTTTCAAACATGATAAGATTTTCTTTCTTTTACTGCTTGAATACAATCCTAATGACAAAATAAGTAATTTTTCCTAACAGAATTATATTGCAATCATCCCAGAGCAAATACTGAGAACTTCGTGTAAAATGAATGACCCTGCGATCATAGTGAGACAAATAAGTTAAACATCTACTCTGACATGGTGAAGAAGCACATCCACAACATAACAAAGGAATAAAGAATAAAAACAAACATAGGGCAAGAGTTCTAGCTAAATGGATACATCAACACTTAACACTTCAAGTTAAAACTAAAGCCAGCAAAAGGCCTGATAACGCACACAAAACAGGGACCAAACTGATATATCTAAAACTCTCGCTTTCAGGCCTTAAGTAATACGTGATTGCAATATCTCTGACTTGAGTTCGTGGAACTCCAAATACCAATAAAAACGAAAACGAACTCAAAATCATTTTATCAAACCCTAGTTAGATTTAACTTGAGATAGATAAAAGGTAAAAGTTTAACACAGCAACTGTTGTGCAGGAATAAATAACATCTACGTAAACCTAATCTTCGCCTAGGATATGCTCATCTACAGAAATTAAAACCAAAACAAATTAGCTAGTAGTGTAAGCTGCATTTGTCAGGTTGCAAAACAAACATTATCAAGATCAGCATGCTTGTGAAATGGCATTTGATCAATTGAAAAGTGCACTATATGAAGAATAACGTTAGAAACTTATATCAAGACCATAGTTCTCATCTCACGTTGCCAACAAACACGGATCTTGAATCTGCTTCCTCTTTGCTTTCTTGACTTACAGCCGAACCAGCAGGATCTGTAAAAGACATCGTAATCAGGTAAACTGAAGGTTCTACAGTAGCTTCATACGAAATTTCAAAATTAATATAGTCTAAGGTAGTTCGAGATGGAGGTAAACCTTGAACAGCGCCCATTTCCTTTTCTACTTTGGCTTGCATTTCGCGAAGAGCAGCTGCTTCCTCCTCCATCTCCTTCAATCGTTTCTTCATCTCGTCCAGCTCCTGCAGTATCCACAGAACACAACAAATTTACATACCATAGAGATGAAGCTTTCATGACACAAGCATACCGATCATCGATCTATATGGTTGTGAGGAAGGGGGCAGAGGAAACCTTGATGGCGTCGTCATCGGCGGCAGACATGTCAATGTCGCCCTCCTCGACCGGGATCTCTCCGCCGTAAACCTCGTGCTCCTCTTCGTCCATTTCCGTTCTTCCCTGTGTCCGAACCGGCGTTTGCAATAGGATATAGGGTAATCTACACTCTAGAAAGCCCAACCGTGGACCATTTTATAATGAACACTGAACAGTTAAGAGACAGACTGATTTCAAAGGGCTGTTTATTAAGGTCCCAAGCCTGAGTCAACAACCCAAGTCCATGAGAGCTCAGCCCAAATACTTGACCTTTGGTTCATGGAGCTCTCCATTACAGTTCCTAAATTGCAATGAACTGGATTAGGGTTTGTCTCAAATTTACTCCACACTAAAGTCAGTTTAAGTATAGAATTTAGCTTTGTACCATGAAAGTGCTTAATTTTTACAATCTCTGTCTGGCATCTTTATAGTAGCAAGTCGATGCACATATAACCATACTTCAATCCCTCAAACCATTACTTACATTTTTTAAGATCACTATCTTTTCTTTCTTGATGCATCTCTTGCGAGTAAGATAGTAGTTGAGCATGAGTTTTTTTGTTCATTTTTCTCTGCATGATTTGTGTCCTTCTTTTTAATGATGTTGTTTTGTAATTAATTGTTGTTTAATTAAAAAAATCTTTTAAAAAAAGTTAATTAGTACATCTCAACTACAGTAAAATAGCTAATAACAACCTTTGCCAAAAATGGACACAAATTTATCATGTTTTTTTTTTTAATTTAGCATGTTTAACTTTTTTGTAGTCAAAACAATTATTTAAAAAAAAAATACAACAAGTGTAGGGATGGAGGATTGAACCTCTAATCTCTAGAGAGAAAGATCATGTCTAGGTTAAATTCACTTTAACATCAAAACAACTAATTTATTATTCAATGGACATGTCACGTCATTATCTAATGGAAAATTGTTTTAAATGAAAAAACTACTAAAAATATTTTCAAATATAGAAAGATGTTGCAGACTATCAGTGATAAATATTGATAGACATCTACCATTGTCTTCAATGATAGATGGTGTGGTGTATACCAAATAAGAGAATTTTATTAATGATCAAAAGTTATCGAAATATTATTGTTTTGATAACTTTATAAATAAACTAATCATGACTTTATTTACAAATAAGCTAATCATAAAATCCTAGTAAACCAAAAAAACTAATCCTAATCCTAATCAATCAAGGAAAGTAACCATAATCCTAATCAATTATGAAACTAATTCTAAACCTAATAAATCATAAAAAAAAAATAAAAAATAAAAAAATAAAGACTACATCATAATCCTTCCCCTTAAAATCAAACTCTCCCCCAAGATTTCTTCAATTATGGTGCTAATTGGAAGCCCTTAGGAGCATTGTATGGATAAATGTCGGCGATATTAAATATTGGATTAATGTGTAAATCTAATGGAAGAACAAGTTTGTAAGCATTGGCTCCATAAGCTTGGGTTATTTAAAATGGTCTAAGGTTTCTGTTTTTTAGTTTGTTGTAGGTCCCAGTCGAAAAGTGATTCTTCCTCAAGTTAACCATCATTAGATCCCCTTCATTAAATTGGTGAAAAGTTTATGCTTGTTTGCAATCTTCTTATAAGTCTCATTGGCTTGGTTAATATTGGCTTGTACTTCTTTATGGAGTTTAACATTTCGATCAACCATTGACTCTACTTCACTGCTAATATCAATAGAAGTAGGTAAGTTTATCAAATCCACAGTTAACCTTGGCATTCTCATGTAAACCACTCCAAATGGACACTTCCCATTTGATCCATTTTTCATAAAATTGAAGGAAAAATCAGCTTGTCCCAAGACTAGATCTCATTGCTTAGGACGGTCATCTAATAAGCTACGAACCAGGTTTCCAAGCGTCCGCTTTGTCACCTCGGTTTGTCCATCGGTTTGCGAATGTGCTTTGGAATTATACTTGAGTGTAGTATCAAAAAATTTTCATAAAGTCTTCCAAAAATGGCTAAGAAATTTGATATCCCTATCCAAAACAATTGTACAAGGATTCCATGCAATCTGACAATCTTGAAAAAAATGGGTTAGCAATATAAACAACATCATGAGTCTTTTTACATGGTAGGAAGTGAGTCATTTTACTAAAGTGGTCTACTACAACCATAACTAAATCAAAGTTCTTTTGAATATGTGGCAGCCTAAGGATGAAATCCATAGATAAGTCCTCGCAAATATTTGTTGGAGTTGGTAAAGGGACGTATAATCCAACATTGGTTAAAGATTTTTTTTTTTTTTTTTTGTTTTTTGACAAGTAAAGCATCTTTTAACAAAATTTTGGATATCCTTTTTTAATTGAGGCCAATAGTATCTTTGAAATATGAGATTTAATATTTTATCTCTTCCAAAGTGTCCAAAGAGACCACTTTATACGAGGAATGCATAATAAATCACCTTTGAAAAGGCATCCATAAAAAATATGAAATCAGTTGAATTAACATGATTTGTGCATTATAACGAAACTTTACCAAAATCCGAGTCATTAGAATGTAAGTCAAGGAGATATTCAAAAGCAGTTGCTTTAGTTCTAAGTATTGTTAATAGGCTTTCCTTTTGATTGTACCTAAGAACATGTGTCGCAAATCTCACTCAGACGATCAAATAAAATTTCTAACATACCGATCAAGTCTACTATTAACACAAGGTGTAGCAATAGCGGCAAGATCGGGTCGAACCAAGGGAATCTATAACCTATTTTAGCGTGATTATCGAATTCAACGATAACAAGGGGAATTTTGTGGTGATCATGCAAGAATTTAAAATAAAGTACGAAGTAAATTGCAAGAAAACTATAGAGCATTGAATATTTTCTTAAATAATTTAATAAAAAAACAATACTCAAGGATAGGAAAATATTCCGCTTGTTTTCTATCATTAAACATTAGAAATCATGATTAATTGTAAATAAATGCACAATAATTTAATCGTTGTCGGAGCATAGCGATGCTAAGATGGAGCATAGCTACGCTCTGGAGTTTTGTTGTAGCATAAGTCTCAAGTGTAATGATGCCCAATGCTACGCTTTCCATCTGATCAGGCGCACTGCAAGGGTGAGATTTCCATCAAACTTCGGAGCGTTCAACGCTCCCCCGTGGCGTCGTGACGCTCCATGAATATGAGCTCTCGAGTTGACAGTGTAAGATAGGGCGTAAAGCATAAGGTCACAACACTCCATGAAACAACAATTATTGCCTTCAAACGTAAAGCACAGGATAGCGATGCTCCTCAAGGGTATTTTTGTCATTTTTGCCTCTTCATTTGGTTGATACTTCTAAAGCTCTGTTTGGACTTATTTTAGCCTGATTTAGCTATGATGGTCCGTTCTACTTCTTTAATGCTCAAAACCTACAAAATTCAAGGAATAATTCAATAAAATCATTGAACGAACCTGAATAAAGTCGGAAAAGATAGCCCTTTTTAGGAGCTATCAAACCACCCACCAACTTAATTCTTGATGGTCCCTAAGCAAGGTAGAAATACAAATAATCACGCAATAACTCATTCGCTTGGTTACATGGTTCGTGATTCAAGTTTTAACAATTCCCAAGGTATGCTTGCAATCACATAGGCAATCCGACCACAAACAATCAATTGAAATACATTTTAAAATACTTTTCAAGTTAAATCATGTATGATTGAGTGCAAAGTTTCATTATTTTAACCCTAAGCATACTCGGAAAGGTTTAATCAAGCTCTCAATTTGTTTTTCCCTACTCTGGTTTGGTTACTGGCCTTCGAGCTACCTAATCTTATAAAAAGGGCAATACTCTGACTAGGGGGCCTAACACGTACACAACTAAAAATAAAGGGCATCTATTTTACCTAGGGGTGTTAGCTTTCACACATCTGTTGTAGGGATTTGTACCCACTCTTTTCATGCGAGTGTTCTAACTGATCATAATGGGGGTAACTCTTTTCACTCCTTTCCATGTACTCACACCATTTTTTTAAATTTTAAATGCTCCCACCCTTTTCTTTCTTTCTTTTTCATTTTCTTCTATTATTCTAATCTTTTTCTCTTTCCTTGTTTATTCAAACACATAGGCTCAATACTTCTTTTGTTCTTTTAGTCTAGCATTACACTCAGACAAGAAAGGTTACTCTCAAACCGAAGGTAGACTTTTCGGGTTGACAACAAAAATCCGAGTAAAATAATCCAATTATTGGCATTGAAAATTCAAAATGACTCAACAAAGCACTTAAATATGCATGAGATGACAAGATTTTTTTTTAATGGGGTAAAAAATCATGATTTTTTTCTTCCTACTAAGGTGCATCATCAACTTTCATATAAATGAGCACAAGCAACAGAAACATGTTAAAAACATGTTATAATCAAGAAAGGTGCATCATCATCAACTTTTTAATATAATACTTATATTAAAAGATGCATGAAACATATTTATCCTAAGGTGGGAATTTTAAATCTATATGGCATACAATATGCAACATATAAATCATATAATTTAAACATACATTTCATGCACATTAAACTAAATAAAATGCATTAATATACCAATATTTGGCACCTTAACAAAATAATTAAATTATATGAATTAATTTAACTATAAACAAATAAAATTACAACCAAAGTAAAAATGGCAACTACTGGCCTTGAACCAGTGACCTTCCACTCACGTGCTCCTCAACCTTAAACAAACATAGCATCGCAACGCTACGGAAAATGGTTGCCTTCCGCCTCGCGTCGCAGCGTCATGACGCTAGAGTTGCAATGTCGCAATGTTGTAGTCTAGAAACAAGAAATCTGCAACAAAATGCTTCGAAATTGCATCGAAATCCTCCATTTATCATCATGATCATCAGCAACACTTGCAAAACTTGTGACCCAAACTTATAGACTTAATTACTTGATTAAATGCCCAAAAACAATAGGCCCTTACATGATTAAATCAAGTAAAATGAGTCTATGTGCCAAATGCCGAAAACATATATTAAGCCAAAACACCCAAATGAAATTTATAGTAATCATCTCGTGAAAACAGTATAGAAATTCACCCACCATTTTCTATAACTTTTGTTTCTAAAGATCGAAAATCAAAATTGTAAAAATTGGGCTCTGATACCAATTGAAGGGAATCAGATTCTCACAGAAGCATGTGATTGCCATACAATTTGAAAATCGATTTTATAAAACACAAAATCAGTTAACTAAGTCATACAAACATAGGATAAACATTAAATAAATCTAAGCATGCTTCTAATGGGGAAGAAATGGAAAAAGAAAACTCACGTTTGAAGATTCCCCTTCTTCACGTTTTCCTCTCCTTTGGTCACGAACAAACTCAAACCTCTCGATGAACAAAAACACCACCGCAAGAGTTTCCCAGTTATGTTCTAAGATTCCAAAGAGCTAGATGTGTGGGCTTTAACATCTTGGAAGAGGGAATGAAGGTTGAAGGAATGTTCTTGAGAGAGTAGAATATAGAGAGCGGAGAGAATATGAGAGTGGAGGCTAAGTTCATTTTCAAAAAAAAAAAAAAAAAATCCCTAAAAGGGTTATAATGGTATATTTATAGGAAGAGAGTAACCCGTCTCCAAGCTTTCTATTCTCCATCATTTGTTAATTGATTAATTAACAATTAATTAATCAGTTAACATATAAATTAAATAACTATATAATAAATCATATTTAATATAGATTTAATTATTAACATATAAATATCATATATTTATATCCATATATCTCTCTTATACTATCATTCTATATAAATCCAATTTATATGAATTTAATATTTGAATCTCATTCAAATATCTCTCTCTTATATAGTTTGGATTATAGATCACATATATAATTAACCATATTTTATAATGTATCAAAATACATTATATATTAGTCATATTAACATGAAATTCCTTTAAGTAATTTGAACAATTCAAATTATTCCTCATTATTATCCTTAGTAAGGTAACAATGGGACGTTATGAACCTACAGATTAGAAGCTCCAACAATACGAGATTAATTAATTAAACTCTTTAATAAAATTAGTCAATATTCATTAACTACCGGTCACTCCACTAAAGACCGATTGCTGCACTTTTCGCACGACAAACATATTTCTGTGTCCATGGATATAACCAATCAATAGCGAGTTGACCCTTCACAAATTGCTCATAACTACAATTGGGTCAAAATACTGTTTTACCTCTGTAGTTACATTTAACTCCATAAATACCACTGATTTCTCTAATGAACTCCAACTATAAACTAACACCTCTTGGGCCAGTGAGAGGTTGAATAAAACACATATATTTTATTACATAAATAAAATGTTTGTACATTACAATTACAAACTATAGAACCCTACGAAATTTAGGGTATCAATCCCAACAATCTCCCACTTGACCTAAGCTAGTGGGGTATACAATGTAAAAGTTAAACTAAAATATAAAGTACACAAAACAATAAACTAGAGTATCACACGTCCAATACAAATCTCCCACTTATCCTAGTCTAAACGTGGCCTGTCTCGTAGACCCATACTCTGCAAGTGAGCCTCAAACACCTTAGCCGTGAGGGCCTTTGTAAATGGATCAGCAATGTGCTTCGAAACTATCTACGTGACAATCATGTCCCTTCGATGCACAATTTCTCGGATGAGATGATACTTCCGCTCTATGTGCTTCTCGTGTTTGTGACTCCTAGGCTCTCGAAAATTAGCCACAACACCACTATTATCACAATAAAGTGTTATGGGCTTTGACATGTCTGGAACAACTTCCAGATCAGTCAAGAATTTTCTGAGCCATACAGCTTCTTTAGTAGCCTCACAAGCCACTACGTACTCAGCCTCCATGGTAGAGTCAGCAATGCACCCTTGCTTGGTGCTTCTCCAGACTACTGCCCCTCCATTAAGAGTGAACACTGATCCTGATGTGGATTTTCTAGAATCCTTATCAGTTTCAAAATCAGAGTCTGTGTATCATGTAAGGATCATATCCTTAGAACCATAAACAAGCATGTACATCGTTCTCCTTAGATACTTGAGGATATTCTTAACGGCAGTCCAATGATCATATCCTGGAATAGACTGATATCTATTAACTATCCCCACCACATAGCAGTACATAACATTGCATACATCAGGCTGCCAACAGTCGATGCATAAGGGATCCATCTCATTTCCTTAAACAATAATCAATTAAACTAAAATCCAGAGTTATCTTCTGTAACTTAAACATGTATGTATAGACATACAGTTGGATCATGTTTAAGTGATAACCTAAACGGTTTATAGTAGATGGATAAGGTAGGATACTACTATCCTGGTGACACTACGAATACGACCTATTTTGTAATTGTTATAGTTGTTGTAAAGTGCTACAAATGATCTTATTATTCATATGGAGACATGTAAGCAGAGGTATTCTATACAAAGAGTTTGTATAAGATCGAACCACGAAATGAATAGTTTCTCTATATAATATCGTTGATAGATGAGACTTACATCTCACCAGAATGACCATAAGTGTCTTGAACATAATCCTGAATGAGTTGTGAACTCTTGCCCATAAAGGCGATCCTTTGATTTGTATGGGTGAGATGGCCAGTTTCGCCTACTCACTATGCCTACCATTTTGAGGATTCTTCTAATTGAGGAGCTAAGAACACAGCTATACAAAAAGAAATTAACTCATTCTCGATTGTTAGAGTAAGTAGAGAAATTGATTCTTTAAGGGTTGATTTTGGGGCTTGAACAATATGGAGCCAATAGGGGTTTGGTTATAGTTAAACTATAACTTGTTATTAGAGAAAACATTGGTAATTAAGGAGTTAGATGTAACTTATGAGCAAAAAGGTAATTTTGGCCTAGTTGTACTTACAAGCAATTTGTGAATAGTCGATGCACTGTTGATTGGTTGTATCCAATGGACATAGAAATATATTTGTAGTGTGAAAAGTGTAATTGTTGGTCTTTGGTGGAATGACCGACAATTAATGAAAGTTGATTAATTTGATCAAATAATTTAATTATTAATCAAGTACCATTGGAGCTTCAAACTATAGGTCCATAAGGTCCCTTCGTTAGCTCATTTGGGATAAGTGAGAATTTAATTAATTTGGATTAATTTGAACTGTTCAAATTAATAAAGGAAAATTGTTATATAAGATATAATTATGAGATATAATATAATGTATATGATACGTTATAATATAAAGTTTTATTTGAGAGAAAAATAATTATTTGAATACGATTCAAATATTAATATGAATCTTATCCATATTAAATATCGTTGATTAAATGAGAAAATGTGTTTTGTTTATATATACATAATATTAAATTAGTTAATTTATGTATATATATTAATTAAAGAAAATTAGTTTTTGTTTAATTAAAAGTTTTTTTTATTAAAGAATTGGTTTTAAATAACTTTTTCTCTTCATATTCTTTCATCAATTGGCATATGGAAGATGAATGTATTTATTAATTTATGTATATTTATTAATTAAGGAAAATTAGTTTTTTTTGTTTAATTAAATGTTCTTTAATTAGAGAATTTGTTTTAAGTAACCTTTTCTTTTCATATTATCTCATTTATTAGCATATAGAAGATAAATGGATCTGTTCTTTCATCTTGCTCTTGCTCACTTATAAATACACATAAAGTATGTAGATTTTGGGTGCGTGTGATATTGCTTTGTTCTCTCAAATTATTTCCTTCAAATCTTTTCTCTAAATTATTCTTGAAGCCCACAACTCGCATTGATTCTCTACCCCGAGAATAATGAGGTTTCCATGTGTTTGTGTTCGATTAATTGTTGCATTTTTATCATCAAAGCATTCGTTGTGTTTGAATTTCGGAGAGGAATTGAGAAGAGATTAGTCTTTAATGGTATGTGACTTTTCAAATTTCTTTTTCTTATTTTAATTTCTACACAATTATATGCTTAATAGATCTTATATATATTGTTTCCATCTTTTATATTTTCTATATGTTATGTAAAATTAGAATGAGGACGCGATCACTTCCACAATAAGTACTCGCGTATCCTTTCAGATTTACCACTAGACTAGCTAGTAATTTTGATACTATACCATATATATATATATAAAGAGCATAACGTTGAGGGAGGGTTCGAGTCCCCCTAGGCTCATACTAAATATACCCCTAGTTGGAGAAAGGAAATTCATCTTTCATGCATCCTACTTATGTTTTTCTTTGTTGAATGAACTTAAGAGAGAATGGTCAGTCAAAAGGACAAATTCTCTCTAAAGAAGGTAGTGTTCCAATTGTCTAAAGGCTCTTATAAATGCATATAATTCAAGCTCATAAGTACTCCAATTTAACTTTGATCCACTAAGTTTTCGCTAAAGTACTCAATAGGATGTTTATTTTGTGTTAAAACAACTCTTATGCCTACTTTTGAAACATCAGCAGCTACTTCAAAAGGAAGTGAGAAATCCGATAATTGTAAGACAAGGCTCTTAAATAGGTGTTTTTTAAGGGCTTGAATGTTAACATAAATACTTTAAATCTATATTGAATAGATAAACCCTATGATCATTCATGTCAAATTGTCAAGAATAATAACATACCGGAATCCATTGAGAAACTAATGATAGCTTCAAGATGATGATAGATAACTATGGTCTTTCTCAACCAAAATTCCGAATGCCCGTTGTGGGATCTTTCTCTAGATGGGATTCAAGAAAGACTGACTACTTGTTGTTTTGGTATATTGGGGACCATAGCCCTAAGGTCTCTTTATATACTAGTTCAATTAGGGTTCCCATTAAACCCTAATTAACTAGGAATAGGCTTCTACCCATAAGTCCATACTTAATTAGGAATCTAGGGTCTTAATTAATTATATCACATAATAGGGCCCAATCTAATAAAATAATCCAATGTGATAAATTATTAATCCACATATATAGCCCATACTTTAATTAAATATATTATTATTTAAATATGTCTAACAATCTCCCACTTGGGCTATGTCTGTGTACCTGATATAATAAAATCACATAAGCCTTAAACACGCATAAACAGGTTATTTCAATAATAGAATTCCCCTTTAATTCAATCTGGTCCATCTCCTGTATTAGCACGGAATCAAGGCGACTTTCGTCACTACCCTTGTAACTAAACCTTCCTTGATCACCAATTTCAATACATTCAATGACATAGATCAAGTATGGATGGATAGCATGGAAACTACATGCAAAGTGATCTAGATCATGCTTGTTTCCAATTGGTCCAATTTCCTTAATGAGATCATTCTAGAAAACTTTTTGCTAAACTGCATGCATGATAAACGAGTTCAGATAATAAAACATAAACCATCAACTTTATTCTATATAGAAAATAAACAAAATAAGGTCAAAGAACATCCTCAATAACAAACTCTCATTAAACCATGGAATCAGAAAAGTGACTAACACCCATGTAAGCAACATGCTCATGAAAAACTTTAGGTGGTAAACCTTTAGTCAATGGATCTACCACCATAGAGTTTGTTCCCATATGTTCTATCGAAGTTTGACCATTCTGAACTCTTTCTTTAACAACCAGAAACTTCATGTCTGCATGCTTTGACTTCGTATTGCTTCTGTTGTTGTTGGATACATCACTGTCGACTTATTGTCACAAAATAATTTTAGTGGTCTTTCTATGTCAACCACTATCCGCAGTCTAGTGACAAAATTTCGCAACTATATTCCATGATTGAATGCCTCATAACATGCTATAAACTCTGCAGCCATGATAGAATAAGCCATAAGTGTTTGTTTAACACTTTTCCAAGATACAGCTCCTCCAGCCAACATGAAAATATAGCCTAAAGTGGATCACAAAGTGTCTTGATATCTAGCATAATCAGAATCAGAATACCCAATGATCTCCAAAACATTTGATCTCTGATAAGTGAGCATATAATCTTTTGTTCTCAGTAAATACCTCATAAAACGTTTGGCTGCTTTCCAATGATCCATCCTTGAATGCTTAAATATCTGCCTAACATTCTAATTATGAACATAATATCTGGACGCTACATACTTGAGTATACATTAGACTTCCAATGGCCGATGCATAGGGAACCTTTTGCATCTCCTTAGTCTCGAGTGTGGTTTTGGGGTATTGACCTAAATGAAATTTATCACCTTTAGTGATCGGGGTATCTCCCAGTGCACAATCTTTCATGCCAAATCTACTCAAGATCTTTTCAATGTAGTTCTTTTGTGACAATCTCAAAATACCTTGAGAACGATCTCGCATTATTTCAATTCCTAATACAAAAGAAGCATCACCAAGATCCTTCATCTCAAAATTTCTTTTGAGAAATCTCTTAGTGTCATGCAATAAACCTACATCATTACTAGCTATGAGTATGTCATCGACATATAAAATCAGAAAGATTGATTTACTCCCACTGAAATTGTGATATACACAATCATCCACTATGTTCACCTCAAAATCAAAGGAGGTTATCACTTCATGGAATTTGTGATACCATTGACAAGAGGCTTGTTTGAGACCGTAGATGGATTTCTTCAATTTGTACACCATAGACTTTGAATTACCAGACATAAAAATTTCTTGTTGCACCATATAATTCATCTCATCAATGTTCCCATTGAGAAACGCAATTTTTACATCCATCTGGTATAGCTCTAAATCAAAATGAGCTACCAGTGCCATGATTACCTTAAAAGAGTCTTTCGATGAAACAGGAGAGAAAGTCTCTTTGTAATCAATGCCTTTCTTTTGAGTAAAACCCTTTGCAACAAGACGAGTCTTATATCTTTCGATATTGCCATGTGAATCCCTTTTGGTTTTAAATATCCATTTACAACCTATGGGTTTCACTCCTGATGGCAGTTTGACAAGTTCCCCAACGTTATTGTCTTTCATGGATTTTATTTTCTCTTCCATTGCACTTATCCACTTTTGAGAGTTAGAACTTTGTAAAGTTTGTTGGAAGTTGATTGGATCATCTTCCATTACGCCCACATCATCCTGATGTTCTTGAAGAAACACAATATAATCATCTGGAATTGCACTTCTTCTCTCTCTAGTAGATCTTCTTAATGGCACTTCTTGAGGTTGTTGAGTTTGAACTTTAGGTTCAACAACAAGGACTTCAATGTTGTCTTGTTCTATAATTGGTTCAATAATGAAGTCAGGAATTGGAGCCTGAACATCATTTATAACCACGTAAGGAAAATAAACCAATTCCTGTTCAAAGACAACTTTTCTTATGTTATCTCCCTCCTCTCAAACTCAGCATCCTCAAGGAATCTAGCATTTCCTATCTCAAACAATGATCTAGAAGTGGGATCATAAAACTTGAAATCCCGAAACCGCTCAGAATATCAAACAAAATAGCACCTAATAGTTCTTGAGTCCAATTTTCTTTCATTAGGCCTATAAGGCCTAACCTCATCTGGACAACCCCATATGTGAAGATGTCTAATACTGCTTTTTTCCTGTTCACAACTCATAAAGGGTTTTGGCTACTGCTTTACTAAGTACCCTATTAAAGATATATGTTGCAGTCTTTAGTGCCCTACCCCAAAGGGATTCTGGTAGAGAAGAATGACTAATCATACTTCTTACCATATTCTTGAGTGTTCTATTTCGCCTCTCCGCTACACCATTCGTGCTGGGTTTTTCCGGCATAATGTATTGCAGGACAATTCTATATTCCTCTAGGTATTTGGCAAAGGGCTATGGATGTTGTTCACCTGAACCATCATATCTACCGAAATATTCATCACCACGATCAGATTTGACAGCCTTAATTTTCTTTCCAAGTTGAAGTTCAACTTCAGCTTTGAAAGACTTGAAAACTTCCAAGGATTGAGACTTCTTATGAATTAAATATAGGTACCCATATCTTGAATAGTCGTTTATAAACGTAATAAAATATTGTTGTCCATTTCAAAAGGTCATGGGGAATGGACCACAAATGTCTGTATGTATTAGTTATAAGACATCTAAGCATCTGTTGGCACCTAATTTTCTTATGTTTGTCTGTTTTTCCTTAATACATTCCACACAAATATTGAAGTTACTTAAATCAAGAGAATCAAAAATTCCATATGACACAGTCTCTGAATTTTCTATTTAGAGATGTGACCTATGAAGGAAATCAGAAGCGAGATTTCCATGAGCAGCGGAACAAGACTATTCCAAATTACAATTATGATCGAACATATATTTACAGTTGACTTCAAACAAGCGGTTATACAATTCATACAGAGAAACTACAGCATGAATAAACTCAAATGAACAGAGATCAAACTCTACACACATATGAGGATGCTTCTCCACGCTCTGTTGCGCGACTGCTCGAACAATCAGCAACCTCGAACGCTCGATCTACACGAACGCAAAAAAGCACGAACACTTCGCGCTCGTCCTCAACGATCTCCTCGACCGCGAACTCCTCCGCAACACGAACGGCCTCCACAGTACTACGAACGACCTTTAGAAATCCTCGACGGTGTAGTTGAGTCTGACACCACCAACAAGGCGACCTTGGTATTTTCAGTGTGAGAATCCAGAGAGTGGGCTCTGTTTGGACTTGGTATGAGGAAGACAAATGGAGGAAACACCGATCGCATACACAACTTGGCAAGTGGGAGATGGCGGAGACATATCGTATAGGTCGATGCCCAATCATTTAAATAAAGTTAAGCGATCGTCTAGCAAAAGCTATGCGATTGTTTAGTCTATCGTTTAGCTCGGTTTGTCGCCTACAGACACTACACGATCGTTTAACTCTACTCTGCACGATCGTTTAGCTCGCCCAGCCGTCATTTAGTAAATCCGAATTCACTTGACGACTACGTGAGTTTCTTTTGCCGAGAGAGAAAACTCAAAATCTTTTCCAATCGTTTGTTAAAACTTTTTTTTCAAAATAGGAAAACCATTTTTCTTTTAAACTCACGGTTACCATGATTCTAATAAACACCCATTACTTTGGTTATTAAAAGAAAAAGAATTAATTATCTAATAATTAATATTATTATAAACATAAATGATAACCAACTTATCATACTATATTTATAACCTATAGTTTTAATATTTTTTCTCATTAAACATATAAACCATAGTTAATTTTCTATTCCATGCTACTTAATGTAAATCTCATTTATATCAATCCTCCACTAGATGTATCTCATACATCATACTGATTATATCATATATAATCAAAATACCTCTTGTCAATTTGAACATTTCAAATCAACACCGAGAACTGATCCTCAACTGAATCCATTGAGCTACCAGGGGGACCTTATGGACTTGTAGCTCGAAGCTCCAACGGTACGTGAATAATTGACTAAACTCTTTAGTCACGGGATCCACCATCCGTTAACTGCCAGACACTCCACTAAAGATCGATAGCTAAACTCTCCTTATCACAGATATATTATGTGTCCAACTTAACTAATCAGTAGTCCGGCAACCATTCATAAATCGCTCGTAAGTACAGTTAGGCCAATAACCATTATGCCCCTGTAGTTACATCTGTCTCCTTAAGTACCATTGATCCCTCTAATGAACATAAGTCATAATCCTACTATGACTGAGTCTTCTCTTCCAAAGAGAAGTTGTGGCCACTATGTTCAAGCCCCGGAATCAGCTCTTAAGGGAGTAATCTCTCTACTTATCCCTACTTCAGGAAATGAGTGAATTCCATATTGTGGATTGAGTTTCCAGCTCCCAGATCAGACAAGTCTCCAAAAAGGTAAGCATGTTGAGTTGGCAATCTGGCCACTCTCACCCATACTAATCAAAGGACCGCCCTTAAAGACAGGAGTTCTCAAAACACTCAGGATTGAGTTTGTGTCACCTATGGTCATTTAGGTGAGATGTAAGTCTCTAGTATCAACGATGTTATATATAGAGTCTAGTCATCTCGTGGTCTAGGTCTTATACAAACTCTTTGCATAAGACACCCCCGCTCCATGTCTCCACATGAATGGTTAGGATCTACCATCTATAGTAGTTTACAACTCTTGCAAACCTCTACAAAGCGGGTCGTATCCGTAGTGTCACCAGGATCAGGTATCCCACCTTAATCCTTATACTACAGACCTATTTAGGTTATCACTTAAGTCATGATCCACTTGTATATCACAATACATGTTTAAGTTCATATAAGATAACCAAAGAGCTTTGTTTATTGGATATGAGTAAATGCCAGAATTAAATAACACTTATTTTATTCATTGAACAATGTGTATCTTTACAAAACAACGAGACTCCAGAAAAATTAGGACACAAAACCCAACAACCTAAATGTTTGTGCCATAACATAACGGAATTCTCATTTAATTTACGCTTTGTACCACATAAATTAGATAACAGAAAATTGTTAAATGAAGCAAAAGAATCAAGCATATATAAACTATCAATTAAAGAACTGGTACCAATAAGCTTAAAATCTTGAAAAAGACTAACTTTATTATTTTCAAAAGAACAAGAAAAATCAAATTTGTCCAAACTGGAAATAGAAACTAAATTTTATTTAAATGACAGTACAAAAAAAGTCTCATTTAGATCCAAATAACAACCAGTTTTTAAAAGTAATCTAAAGTTTCCAATAGCTTCAACTAGAACTGCTTTGCCATCGCCCATTTAGATGAATCTTTCAGCATCACTTGGCGGTCAGCTCCATAGGCAACCCTGCATTGATATACTTATGTGAGTAGTAGCACCAGAATCTACCCACTAAGTATCTGTAGGTACAGAAACTAAATTAACTTCAGAACAAACCAAAGTAAGAAGTTTACCCTTCTTTACACACCACTTGGCGTACTTGGGATAATCTTTCTTAAAGTGACCTTTTCTTTTGCAGAAAAGACAAATATTTTCAATAGCTTGTTTCTTGTTTTTATTCTGTTGAGATGTCTCTTCTGTAGCATTCACAAATTTTCTTTTCTTCTTATCACGAGAACCTGTTGCCAAATGAGCACTTTCTGTCCTTTCTCTCTTAATCCTATCTTTTTTTTGCATACATTGTGAGATAAGCTCATTAATACTTCATTTATCCTTTTGAGTATAATAGCTTATCTTAAACTGAGTGAATTGTGTAAGAAGAGAGATAAGTACCAGATGCACAAGTAAATTTTCATTTATCTCGATATCAAGTGTCTTTAATTTACCTGCGAGATTGGACATTTCCATAACGTACTCCCTTATGTTTCCATTGATAAAAAAGTCAAAAGACTACCTACTTCCCCTTTCTCATTTTTAGCAAAATATTCTCAATTTGAGTAAGAAACTTATTGGCATTTTTACTTTCCGTGATAAAGCCTCGAAAAGACTCCAGAATGGAGTGCCTAATGATTATCAGACACATGCAATTTGATTGTTCCCACTTCTATATATTAGTCGTATTTGACTGTTCCTCAGTAGAAGTAGGTTTATTGATCCTTAATGCAAAGTCCAAATCCATACACCCAAGAAGTATCTCTACGCTTTCCTTCCAAATCTTGAAGTTCGATCCATTCAACTTAGGGATTGAAGTCAGATTTCTAGATATTTGAGTAAGACCAACTGAAATAATAAACAACAAAACATATGCTCACAATAAAAATATAACAAAATAATTTCATATATGTGGTGGGCCCCTTTAACAAAATACCTAACACAACATTTCAAAAAATAGCCTTTCTTTGGACCGACTATTTTTCACATGAGCAATTCTTATAATTGCCACATACTCATTACCACATGCATACCCACAATTTGGCCAAATAATTATCTTCCTTTGGGGCCGATAATTATCCGCATAAATTTATAAATATGCACATCTTATATTTTAGAATTAAATTAATCTAGAAAACAGAGGCTACTTTGGTAACATATTATTTTGACCTATTCAATCTAAAATATAAGACAAAATAATATAAAAATATTATTGTACAAAAATAAAAGAGGAAGAACTCCAAATAGTCTTCATCAATATTCACTTAAAAATTGCATACACATAATACACAATTAAAGCAACATGAACATATGAATATCGCCAAAGATCATCAATCAAATTTAAATTTAAATTTACCACATTATCAATCAATCTTGAATCCATAATATGATTAATTAATCTTGAATCTATAACATGATTGAACCTAAATTCATATTATGATCAATCTAATTTTGAAATTGAATCATCAATCAAACTTTAGATTCAAATTCACACAATCATCGATTAATAATCTAGATTTTAAATCCACAAAGTACCAATTTAAAAACTAGATTTAAATTTAATCAATTATCAAACCGACTCAACCTTATCAAAGATCAAAATAAACTTAGAAACCAAGGCATGCAACCTAATTTTGATTGAAAACCAATCAAATTCATCAAATTAAAAAAAAAGTTAAAAAACCACCGAATTCAAGCTATATGAAAAGCCAAAAAAACACCAAAATCTCCTTCCAAATTCTAAATAGCAGTTGAAACACAATCTCAAAAACAGTGAATGACTCCACGCAGATCAGAGGAATCTTTATCGATATACATATAAAATTTCTGGTGACGAAAAAAACAAAATCATCCGTGGATTTTATTAACGTCAGAATCGTGGTGGAAAGAGGAGAGTTTCCTTAATCATTTTTACCCAAACCAAAATTAAATTACAATGGAAAACATCTAAACCAAAAATCCAACATTAAATTCATACTTTGATACTACTTGTTAGCATAAATACTTTAAATCTATATTGAATAGATAAACCCTAGGATCATTCATGTCAAATTGTTAAGAATAATAACATACTAGATTCCATTGAGAAACTAAGATAACTTCAAGATGATGATAGATAACTATGGTCTTCCTCAACTAGAACTCTGAATGCCCGTAGTGAGATCTTTCTCTAGATGGGATTCAAGAAAGACTGCTTATTGTTTTTGTATATTAGGGACCATAACCCTAAGGTTTCTTTATATACTAGTTCAATTAGGGTTCCCATTAAACCCTAATTAACTAGGAATATACTTCTACCCATTGAGTCTATACTCAATTAGGAATCTAGGACCTTGATTAATTAGATCACATAATAGGGTTCAATCTAATAAAATAACCAAATGTGATAAATTATCAATCCACATACATAGCCCATATTTTAATTAAACATATTATTATTTAAATATGTCTAACATTGAACACTAGTTTTCTAAAGTTACTCCCATTTAAAAGTTTTTTTTTTCTTAAGACAATCAATAAGTGGGACAGCTATGGAGCTAAAGTTTTTAATGAATTTTCTGTAAAAGGAAGCTAAGCCTAAAAAGGATTGTAAAAGTGGGTATAGGCCAATTGTTTATTGCTTTGATCTTAACAGGATCGACCTTAATACCACACTCTCCAATAAGAAATCCTAGGAAAGATATTTAATTAGCAAGGAACAAAAATTTGGTTGGGTTGATGAAAAGTTAGTTATTCTAAAGGCTGGAGAAAACATATTTTAAATGTTTTAAATGTTTTTTTTTTTGTCGTCTTGCTATAGATTAAGATATCATTGAAGCCCTCTATTTCAATTGGTATTTTTTTACGAAAAGCAAACATGAGATAATAATTTCAGTCTTTCACTAAGATTTCAAATAACTATCCCGAATTCAAGTTAGACCACTGTAAATTTATTGAGAAAAAGAAGAAGAACTTGATTCATTAGTCTCATGAAAGTGCTTGGCGCATTTGATAGTCCAAATGGTATGACTAGCCACTTGAATAATCCTTCATTTATTTTGAATGTTGTTTTCCACTCATCACCCGATTGAGTCCTTATTTGATGGTATCCACTTTTTAAATCTATCTTTGAAAATAGGTTGGCCCCTCCTAATTGATCCAATAAATCATTAGTTTGAGGAATGGGAAAATGGTATTTGATAGTGATCTTATTGATTGCCCTGCTATCAGCATGCATCTGCCAATTCCCATATCTTTTAGGTGTTAGCAATGCTGGAACTGCACAAAGACTAATGTTAGGTTGGATATGTCCTTTGTGGAGCAGCTCTTGCACTTGGTCATGGAAAATTTGATATTCTTTCAGGCTCATTTTATAATGAGGAAGGTGTGGTAGGCTTGCTCTGGGATTAAAATCAATTTGATTCTAGATGGGGAAGTGATGGAAGATCTTCAAGTGTTTTCATTAAGGAGGGATGTTCTATCAATAATTTTTCCACCTTCTTAGAAAGAGTGATTTTATCTTCTTCCCTATTGATGCCTTTAATGATGAGACCCCAAATGTTCTCCACAGCTTTTTTGACAAATTCTTTTTCCTTTAATATAGTGAATAAACTCCCATTTTTGTCGCCCTCATTGTTCTTTTTCTATAGTACTTGACTTGTAATAGTAGAAGGACAATTTTCTTGCCCATCCATGCAAACTTATGTGTTGTCTCGATCCTTATGGATGGTTTGGAGGTCATATTGCCATGGCCTTCCTAATAGAACGTAGCACACATTCATGTCCAAACATCATATATAATTTGGTCCTTATAACTATTACCAATTGATAATTATACGGTACATATGTCCTGTACCAAGTGCTTCACCGCCTTTTTTTTATTCAGTTGATCTTATACGGGTTTGGATGGGGTTCTGTTTTGAGATTCAAATTTTTTACCAATTTTCTGGACAAAATATTCTCACTGGTCCCACTGTCAGTAATAACATTATAAATCTTACCGTTTATAGTGTATTGGGTCTTAAATAGAGTATGACGTTGATGTGGAATTTCTGTTTTAGGTGCAAGATATAACCTTTGAACCATGCAAGAGAGTTATGCTCCATCATCAGCTTCTAGATAATCGATAGCTGCTTCCACGGTAGACTTATTCTCTTCATCTTCAAAATTTTCCTTTTCCTAAATGGTCAATGTCTTTCTTGATGGACAATTATTGGAGAGGTGTTCTGTCTATCCTGTCTGTCTACATCTGAAACACTTCCCCATGTCTGATTTGTTGTAAGGGTTCCCTCATACTTTCTTGATTAGTGCTTCACTCGCTTTGTTCTTCACTGGTGGTTGTTCAACTTCTTTACCTTTGGAAGAAGATGTTGGCTGATTCGAGGCAGCCTTTGAAATTTTCCCCATATTTCTTTTAAGTTCCAATGTGGTATTTTTCCATGACGGTCTTTTTCTCAATTTTCTTGATTGTTCTTCATTCATTTCCCCTTTGGTCTCAACCAATGAAATTACATCAAATAAGAAGGTGAAAGGGTGAACTTTAGCTTTCTCTTTGATGTCCGAATGTAGACCTCCCACGAATCGGGCAATGATGTGGTTCTCGCCCTCTACCAAGTTGGTTCTAGCGCCCAACCGGTTGAATTCTTCTGTGTATTCCGCTACATTTCTCAATCCCTGTCTACAATTTTGATATTAGTTATAGAGGATTTGTTCATATTGAGCTAGTAGAATCGTTCTCCCATCATCCTTTTCATTCTTTCCCAATTCTTAATGGGCTCTTTTCTACATCTTAATCAAATTTTTTCGATTTGCTCCCACCATATAGTAGCACTCCCTTTTAGTTTGAATGCAAGTAACTTACTTTTGTTGTTTGGAATATTGGCATACTTAAAAAAACTCTCTACGCCTTTAATCCATTCAAGAAAATCTTTGACGTCACGCTTGCCAAAAAAAATTTGGTAGGTCCAGCTTTACTTTGTAGTCGTTGTGTTCCTCCCTTTGAAATTGTTTGCGGCCTCTTCTTTCCATGCTCCACTTTTTAAACTCATCTTCCTCCTCTTCTTTATTGGATATATCCTCGAATTGTTGATGTCTCCATTGATAGGCTTTTGGTCTTGGTTGTTTTTGGATGTTAAGTGGTGGTTCTTGAATATTTCTTGAAAAGATTTGTGGTTGAAAGACATTCTGTGTACTTTCTTGATTACTAAGATTTCGTTCTAAGACGTTATGTAGACTTTCTTAATTACCAAGATTTCATTCTACTTCATATACCCTCAAGGAAGTTTTACAATATCTTGCAATTGTTTCTACCCTTCAACAACTTGATCCAATCGAAGAGACATATTCTCTAGCAAAGTCATAATACCATCGATAGATCCTTCAACTAACTACAAGCATTGGGTCAAGGCCTTCGATGATAGAACGGTGGGTGTCTTTGACTCTTTGTTTTGGGAAGTTTTAGTGTGAACCCGCCATCAAGCATAAGAAACCAAATGAGAGAATTTTATTAATGATCAAAAGTTGTTAAAACACAAATTACTTTATTTGTAAAGAATCTAATCCTAATCCCATTAAACCAAAGAAACTAATCCTAATCCTAATCCTAATCAATCAAAGAAAGTAACCCTAATCCTAATCAAGGAAAATAATTATAAACCTAATAAATCATAAAAGGACTACTTCACATTAATATTTTGCTATCTTTTTGCGAATATTTTGGTTCAATTCTTTACTATATTTGAAAATAATCCTTATTTAATTCACTTTATAATTGAGACGGTAAAAACTATATATGATTATAATTCAAAAAATCTAGAATCCTTTTAACACATCTATAAAAATAATATAAATTTAATTCAAAATATATTAAATTTTTTATTATTGAAATTCAAAACTTAATTTGACAAAACTATAAATTATAGACTTAAAACTTCATCTTGGTAATCAGTTTATTACGTCATAGCTACTAGACATTTAAAATATTTATTTTAGTATTTGATTTTTTTTTTTAAAAAAAAGGCTCTAAAAAAAAATAATAATAAAAATTAACATTTTTGGCTGCACGGTTATTCTTTTAATTCTACTAATGACGCAAACATCGGTCATTCCTTTTGGCCCACATACATGGATTGATGGGAATCAATCCAATTCAGCTTTGTGACTCATGAGCCAATAATTATGCCACAAGTTTAATGAGTTTCAGCTAAAAGATTACAATAGCTATTAAATACTCACTTTTAAGTTAAGGTATTCAAGCATATGTATGGTAAAGAGTTACATCTATTCAAACTTCATAATTAATGAATCTAATTACTCAAAAACGTAATAAAATAATCATTGATGAATCTAAAATCCATAACCACTTTCTTTCCATTAATACATTTTATATTCTTTTAAATTCATGCATTTTTATTTAATAAAGTTCATGTATAGACTATTGGATGAATTTGTATAGACAAGAGTGCAATTTCGTCATTTGATAAATGAAGTAGGAAGAATAAATTGTGTTGTTGCCAAAAATAAGTCAACCGTGAATTTGTTGTACATAAAATATTTGTCCGAGTTTCTGCAAGACAGAAACAAACGAACACTAATCTGGTGTCAAACCACACGTACTCCAACCCTCAATTAGCCTTGGATTTGTGAGTAACTTGACAATTAGATAATAGTATGGTATTTCGACGTACTTTCTATCAATGGTTTCAGTCGTTTATATAGGATAACAAAGTGTAACTGACGTTCGATTTCATAATGTCTCGCTTAAATTCTTTGGAACCGTCGAGCTAATTTTATGAGTGGTTACACCATTATTACTGTAACGGATACACCAGTTAAATTATCAACATCTCCTTTATGACCTGTTTGTTATGAATATGGATAGCTTCAACCTTAATCGCTCTGCGATCTCCCATGGATCCCTTGAGATCCTCTTGGTTCCCCCTGTGGGTCTTATAAGCTCTTTTAGAGTCTTTCCAAGGGTCCACTGAGCTCTCCTAAGTTCTCCCCATGAGTTTTATGAGTTTCACTAGGCTCTTCCCATGGGTTCTACTGAGCTCTCTTAGGCTCCCTCATGCTTAGGCTTCTTTAGATTCTCCTAGGCTCCTCTAATCTCTCCTAAGCTCTTCCTATTGGTCCAATTGAGCTCTCCTAAGCTCTCCTCAACTTTCTTCATGAGTCTCAATGAGTTCTCCTAGGCTCCTCATGCCTAAGCTTCCTTAGACTATCTTAAGCTCCTCTAAACTCATCTCATGGGTTCTCTTAAGCTCTCTCCTAGACTCTCTAAGCTCTTCTAGGCTTCCCATGAGTCCTATTAAGCTCTCTCTAAAATCTCCTAGACTTACCTCATAGGTTCTTTGAGCTCTCTCCTAGGTTCCTCGTGGGTCCTCCTCAGGTTCCATCGAGCTTTCCTAGGTTCTCCACATGGGTCCACTGAGCATGCTAAATTTGTCCATAACAAATTGAATAAAATTTCTTTTAAGTTTTTAATATTTTTTATGTCCCCAAACAGAAGTCAAAGAATAAGCCTTATAAATAGCCTCGCGCCAACAACCTTAAAGGGTAAACACAATTATCTCTATACTTAATCGAGTTAAATACTTCTTGTACTAACTTAGACATCAAAATGTACTCAACTCATTACTAAACTGAGGTGAGTACTCTCATGCAGAACATCTCGAACCATGAATCTGGGATAGAGTAGTGAGTCAGAAGAGAGCTCAAGATCTGTGTGCGAGTTTCTTGCACCAACACTTTGTATTCTTGTATTTTTAGAATGCATTTTTCTAACTTTCAATTTATTTTGATCAATTAGATATTATGAAAAGCTCAAAATCTTGAAGATAGTAACAACTTCTCATTACCTCTTCTTCTTGATTATTATTATTATTATTATTATTATTATTTAGTTATTGACCATTGTTTACTATGTTGAATTTATTTTATCATAATGAGAAATGTTGAGAAAACGAAAAAAAGAATTAATTTAAAATGGTATATCGTGAAAGTGTAATTAGAAGAGACCGAATGGTCAAACGAGGAAGAAAATTTCCGCGAAACATACGCGCCGACTGCGCATTACAAAAGCTGTTGTTTTACTTCGTTCTAATTTTATTGTTTTTTTTCCGAGCTAAAATCAAGTGCATACGAACACACACTAATCACTTCTCTCCTCCAATATATTTAACCCACGTGTCAACAACCACGTGGCAACCATCACACGACTGCCTGAGTTCCTTAACGATCGATTTGACAGCACACACTAATTGGGTTTGGGTTTGGAGTTCTTGCAAAACCCGAAATGGTAGATAATTTGCAATTATTGTAATGTAAATGTTGTTCTTTGCCTTAGCTTTCACATAACATTGCTTGCTGGTACTAGAGATCTGCTGTACTTCATTCAATCAGTGGGATTTTTTTAAAGGGTGTTACTGAGATCTGTCACTCTCTTTCTTCTTGCTGGATCCATTTCAAGCTTCTTCTCCCTCTTCTTCTTCTTCTTCAGCTTTTGGGGAGAAGGGTTTGGTGAGCTTAGAGTTGGGAAAATGGCGAGCGGTGGTGGGTATGGGGATGCCAATCAGAAGATAGATTATGTGTTCAAAGTGGTGTTGATCGGAGACTCTGCGGTGGGCAAATCTCAGATTCTGGCGCGGTTTGCCAGAAATGAGTTCAGCTTGGATTCGAAGGCTACAATCGGCGTCGAGTTTCAGACTAGGACGCTCGTTATTCAGCATAAGAGTGTTAAAGCTCAGATCTGGGATACTGCGGGCCAGGAGAGGTACTTTTTTTCTTCATTTTCTTTCTTGTTAGGGTTTTTTGGTGGATCTTTAATGGGTTGGATTTTGGGGTAGAGTGGTGGATGATGGATGCCTTTTGTACTATTGGATTTCATTTGTCTACTTAGTAGTTGGGATTTGGGAGTGGGATAAAAGGAAGATTATTCTCTCTTTATTTGCTCAGGAAAGATGTTGGGGATTTTCCCACTATTTGCATGGAATCAGATTACTTGTTTGGTGAAATGTTTATGATTCTGAATTGTCTGTCTGTATTCGAAAGGGAATGTGATGATATAGAGTATTAGCACTAGAGAATGTTCTTGAGTTGCATCTTTGTTGATATCCTTTTGTTGGAAGGTTGTCGTGTGGAGGATCTGCTTTTTTTTCATACTCCTATTCAATACTCAGTCTCGTGATTCTTCCTTTAAGTTGTCTTGAAGCTTAGTTAACTATGATGGATTTGATCCCTTGCAATCTGATCCTTAGTATGAAACTTTTATAGCTGGGTATTTGAGTTTAAATTAAAGGTTCAAAGTTCTATAAGTTCTTTTTTGTTCTGGGACTACTTTTATTCTGCTATTATAAAAATAGCTGAGAATATGTCATTGAAGGCCATAGAAAAGCTATAGATCTTGACACATCGAGTATTTGAACAGATACAGAGCAGTTACAAGTGCATATTACAGAGGGGCTCTTGGGGCAATGCTTGTCTATGATATCACGAAACGCCAGACCTTCGATCATATCCCTCGGTGGCTTGAGGAGTTGCGGAGCCATGCGGACAAGAACATCGTCATCATCTTAATAGGAAACAAAAGTGATCTCGAGGACCAGCGTGCAGTCCCCACCGAGGATGCCAAGGAATTCGCTGAGAAAGAAGGATTGTTTTTCTTGGAGACCTCGGCACTGGAATCAACCAATGTGGAGAGTGCCTTCATGACTGTCCTAACTGAAATCTTCAATATCATGAACAAAAAGAACTTAGCTGCTGGAGAAAATCAAGGCAATGGCAACTCTGCATCCCTTGCCGGTGGTAAGAAGATCATTATCCCAGGACCGGCGCAAGAAATTCCAGCTAAGAGCAAGATGTGCTGTTCTTCAACATGATTCGTTTGGAAGTAGGCTGAAATGGGGCGATCTAGGTTCATGCATTCCTTGATTATAGCAATTTTTTTTTTTACTGGTGTGATGTTTTTCTGAGGTCATTTGTATATTTTATTGTATGCTTTAGTCTGCTAGAGCTAGCAGCTGAAGTTTATATACTTGGAAGGACGACAAATGAGGTTGTCAGTTACCTTTTTTTAAATAGAAGCTGTATTTATATCTGGAAATGTGAGAAAATTTGAAGTTAATACTATGAAAACTTACTGCCTGTTGTCTTTCATCATGTAGGTTCTTCTGAGGCTGGTTGACATATCATGTTTTCCATATAACTCTAGAGTGCTTGGAACGTTTGATTGGCCAGTCACTCTGTCCTCTTGTGTTATGATATATTTGATTAAATATATTTTTTTTCTTGATCAAAAGATTTTAATGGAACTGTGCGAGTAAAAGAAAAATAATGAAACCGTATTCATTTAATTAAGGAAAATTTTTCTTTGATGAAGTTGTTGAATATTTGGATTACAAGATCTTGTACTAATTCGTATTATACAAAAAATAAATAAGAACCATGAAATGAGTTTTCGTATTCAATTTTTGGTTGAAGGTTTATTTTAGCCTTTCAATTTTCATGTTTATTTTACTTTGGGTTTTCCAATTTTCAAACTCTTTTTCCGCCATGAGCTTTACACACTAAATCATTTCTTATTTTGATAATTTCGTAATAAATGTTATGACTTGGGGATTCTACATTAATTTTTTTTTTTTAAAAAAAAAAATGCTTCAAATTACATGGTTAGTTAGGTATTGGATTTTCAAAAGAGTTTGATATCTTATTAAATTATTAATAGAGTGATCTCCATTATAATGCATAGTGACAGGATTAAAATAAAGGAGTTTGACAAATCAAGAAAGAAGATAGAAGGAAAAATGAATGTAACGATATTAAATTTGTATTATCAATTTCTAGATCAGGTGTTTGACTCTTCACAAAATAAAGCATAATACAATATAATTTTTTTTTAGATAAACAATCTTTCACAACATAGCTTATTTACTGTAGCTTCCATCTTCTCATGTGGTAAAAGGTTTAAATTTTTTCTCCAAAATTTTGATATGTTGTGTTCTCCAAAAAAAGGAAGGAAAGAAAGAAAAAATAAGATAAATCAAAATCTGTCTTGAACATTGATTTTGTTTTATATGATTATATGAGCAACGAACAATATTTGATAACATAGCTTCTGTAATATATCTTCTATCACTTTTAAGGTAAAAGGTACAAATTTTATATCCAATTTTTTTTATATAAAGAAAAATGATTGTGTTTTCTTCATGAAAGTTTTTTTCTATTTAAAAAGAAAGTGAAGTGAAGTGATACATTTTAGGAATGATTTTAGATATGGAAAAATGAGCTAACTTCTTTATAAATATAGCAAAATGTTATTGTCAATCAATGATAGATAACAATAGACACTAATAGACATTGATATTTTATTATATTTAAAAATATTTCCAACATTTTTCCATTTAAAACAAGTAATTTTCCAAAATAGATTTTGGAAACCATTTTAACGATTTTGAATAGTATTTTCAAGACGCCAATGCTATCGAAATAACCATTCCAGAATTAACTTATGAAAAATGAGACGACAAAGGAAAGAGTCAAATTTTAACATGTTTAGATATTTCAAGCCATTTAAATCTACCCTAAAACTTCCTAGAATATGCAAACATTGATTGACATATTTTAATATTGCCATTAAAACTAACTTTTCGAGGATTTATTTCGTAAAATAAACATCGAATCAGAAATCCAACTTAAAAAAAGAATAAGGATGTTTTCAAAATATATTTTTAAGTGTTCAATTTAAAAAATATCATTTTGAAAAAAAAAAAATTAGAATGTTTGACAACTACTTAAAATAGCTTTTAAAATATATTTTTTACAATTTTTGTCAAAAATGTTTAAATAGAAATGAATCTTTTGAAAAAACATATTTTTTTCTAGAGTTGACCCAAATAAATTCTAAATCAACATTTCAATTCCAAGGAATGAGATCATGTTCCTAGCATCGGTTATTTCCCCATCCATTCGAAATTATTCTTAATATTTACTCCATTTCAATTGATAATAAAATTGGGAAATGAACAAATACAGCAATATATCCTTTAAAAATAATATAAAGTACCTGTGATAAATGTTACAGCAAAATTGTTCTCAAAACATCCTCCTAAAAGATCACACTAGTTTGAAGAAATCATGCTGCCACTATAAACATTGGATAAACACTGGAAGCAATAGTAAGGCTTAACTTTTCTAAATTATACAATTGAACTAATCCCACGTATTATCACTATCATCTCCAAAGATTTTGATCCAAGATTTAGATTAAGCTTCGATATCAGAAGACGTGCCTTTCCTGCATTACAAGTTATTTTCAAGCCGTTTTGAAAGCCTTCCAAGTAGTTCTTGGCAATCGATGGCTGTCACCATAACACTCAGACTGGCCCTCCCTTTCCAGCAACCAATGGCTATTGTTGACTCGTCAACTTTGATAACATCCGAAGAGGTGTTACTTCCTGAAAAGAGAAAGCTGTTCTTAGTAAGGACTCGGATGCATTAACATAAGGATAGATACACAGCATGGTCGCTACACACCTGTGCCCAAAACTATCACACAGCAACCTAGCATTAGGTTTGATGCCTTCTCACCAAACGCAGCATCAACAAAATCTGCATATTTTATACTTTTATATTGTAATAAATGCTTGAAGTCCACGGGAGACATGGTTAGGATTTGCTTGGTGATGTGCGGGAGTATCACAGGCAACCCTTCTGATGATATACGGAATGAACAGGGTGCAGAGCTACCTTCTCTAGATGATTGCCTCTCCTATTCATCGAAATTACATGAGATATGGAAGTTCACTCAATTATTTAAAATAAACGCAATAAAAAAATAAATCTATAATTTTGGCACTCAAGGATCATCCTATATAAGCACATGCACAACGTCATCAGATAAGCTCTAGCAAGTAAAAACAAAAATGTTTAAGAGCTTGTTTTGGGAATGATTCTGCTATTTGGTGAGCCAGTGTAAGAACATTGATTAGCTGCTGGTGTGTGCTATCATTTTGAAAACAGTAATGATCTCATAATATAATGAAGAATGAAACGGTGGCAAGGAATACTTACAAACATCTTCAGACCAATAGATGTTATCTTAAGCTGCTGCCCGACTGCAAAATTCAGCTCAAGAACATCCTTAACAGAATTGGATATGTAATAGATTCTTTTCACATGGTTAGTGTCACTATTTCGAGTCACAAGGTGGCCAATCAATGGGAAAGACTCATTAATACCATAAAATGTCTTTATGCTATCAATAACGGTTTCATCTTTGAACAATACAACAGGGTCAACACCCTTCCACTTCCCCTGAATCTGTAACTTTCTCTTCACAGAGCTTTTCTTAGGATCCATTTCACCGTCATCAGGCTGCTTAGACTCCTCTGAGTTATCTTTTATAGCAGTAACTTCCAAATTATTTTCATCCACTTCATTATTATCTACTAACTTGGCCGCCAAATCGGCTTCTGAGAACTGCTTACCCCTCCCATCTACTGCATTAGTGTCCAAACCATCTGCATCTTTAATATCCTGAACTGGAAGTTCGCAAGCTGGTTTATTGTCTGCAGAATTGAAATCCTCTTGATTATTCGGATCAATCCCAACTTCTGAGGGGCTTTCATCCATCCCGACTGCTGCATCAACGTTCACACTCTCTCCATCTGCAATAGTCTGTGGAAGCTTGCAACGAGACCGGTCATCTGCAGACTTCGAATTTTGTTTTTCAACAGCAGCTGAAGCAACCCCACGGGCAAGAAAGAGGGGGGGTGGGGGGTGAAGGGGAACACAAACAAAAAAATTATAGATTTACTTGGATAAAGTATATTGCAAATAGTCAAATAGCAAAAACAAGATTTTCAACTATTTAACAATATTAAACAATCCATACTAAATTAACATTTTCCAATAGGCGCAGGCAGGTATGTTTAAACTGGCCGTACGGCCCTCAACCAAATGTTGGATGGTTCAACATACCTGGCAAAGGGGCAACTTTGCGTAATACTGCAATGAAGAACGCTCCACTATTTTGATCATGAGGCACTATCCTAATGCAACGCTCTATAGGAAATTCACAAACCTCATCGAACTCAAGTACAGGATCCATTATTGGCTCAGATACATCAACAGAACTGCCAATGGAACCGTCCAGATGATTTCCCCCCAATTCTGAGTTATGATTATTGTCTGCTTGGTTCTTACGGCCTCTGCCAGAAGGAAACATGCTGGGTATTGCCACACTCTGGCGACCTTCAATAATTTCTTTGTAGGACGCTAACCATACACCCCTATCACGCACCTAGCAAAAGAACAAATATATATATTTTTTGTTAAGAAGCAAAAGAACAAATATAGATCAAGGGGCAAAAAATTGGAAATGGTTACTTGGAAGTTGAAACAGTAGAACCAGAACATTATTTTAAAGCTCAAAAACCTCAGATAATTCACCATCATGAGTTCAGGAAATTAAATAAAATTTTCCACATTGAGAAGAAATAGAATTTACTACATCTTTGAGTAGATTTCAGAAACGGAAATTTGAAGCATGATACAACTTTCTTTGGCAATCCACAAGAAAAAAAAAATCTTTTTGTTTGTAATCCATTTTCATTTTGAACCAGAGTTCAATACAGTAACTTCAGAATAATTATGAACATTTTTAGTACAAATTGATTTTGATGTGCTATGTTTTTAAACAAATATATTAAAAAAAACGAGGAAAAAATTTTAAAAACAAAAACAAACAAACAAACTCTAGAGCATTTTAATAGACAAGCATCCAGAATAGTTTTTAAAACAATTTCTTAAAAAAAATACCCAATCAGCAAAAAATGACAGATTAAAAATCAGTTAATGCAAAATGTAAATTATAAAAGAAGAATAACTACATCCAAATGTTACAAACTATCCTGAGTTTCAATAAGAAAAAGATACTAAAATAATATGGATTGACCTTCCATTTCTTGAGACCAGGGCGACAAACAAGTTGTGGGAGTTCATTTGAGACATCAACGAGTTCAAGAGAGCCTCCAGATTTCCGCAGAAGCTGCAACAAGATGAATTGATGTATAGAAGGTAAGATTTAATAAGCTGATGTATGTACATGCTTGGCCACAAGAGACAAGCAGTGTAAAGCATACAAATTAATTTTTTGAAGAATAAGCTACTCTCATTGACAAACAAAATTGAATATAAAAACTAAAAAGTAGTTCAACAATCTTGTCAATACAGGAAGTTTTCTTATTGCCCTCGACCTAGCACTAGTATACCACCGAGAGGAGCAAGGCCAATGTTGATATTTTACCCCGCACAGTGACTGAAATTAATAATACCTGAAGCACTTACACAACTCTCTACCATATCACATGTATAACCTATAATTTGCCAATTTAAATACTATATTACATTAAAAAAATCATTCAAAAGCTTTCTAATCAGGCTCCTCTGAGTAGTAAACATATCTAAAAGGTTTTCTTTAATGTATGTGCTCTAGCATCCTCCATTTCATGATAAGGAACACGTCCTTTTGCATTTGCTTTCTTTTCCATTCTGTGGGGAATGTGGGAAAGAGTAATAGGAGGATTTTGAGGTCTTGAGAGGAGGTTTGATCTGATGCCATATTAGAAAATTTGCAACTATCCTTGAGGCTGTCCTCTCGGATTGAGCCCTTTCTTGCATAGCTAGTTTAATTTTAGGGATAAAATTTTTTCCCTTTCCCTTTAGTCCAGAATGCTTATACATTACCTCCGCAACAACGGCCTCATTTTCAACAGGATTCATTGAGCAGGTTGAGTAGACCATTCTTCCGCCAACTTTAAGTAAAGAGGCACCTGCAATAATTGATCAAATCATTTTGATTTTCCATGAATTGGAAGCAAAGTCGTAAATATAGAGGTGGCCTAGTGGAATTAGTGAATAATGCATGGCAGCTATATGAGTATGATGGATTTTGCAATTCATAGTTGCAGCTAGGTACCTCGCATGCCTATCTGCACTTGTAAGCCGTGTAGACCATTACCCATCCCAGAATTCCTGAAAGCAATTAAAAAAAGGTTTATCGACAAACTAGAAATACCAATGATACCACACATGATGAGAAATCACAGGCAAGAAATTGCTAAAGGCTACCATTTCCTCCATATATCTGGAGCCTTGCGAAGAGTACCATCTCCGCTACAGGGAACATCACATAGAACACGATCAAAGGTAAGCTGAGTGTTATGAGGTTTTACTTCACTCCCTGCTGCAGAAGCATTAAAGAAACTGGTATGTGCTCGACATCCAGGAAAATGTTGTGCTTCGTGATTTGTAACAATGAGGTTGGCAGTGCACATTCTTTTAGTTTGGTGGATGAGAAGATTACATCTTTGGACATCTAAATCATTTGCCACTACCTAATGAAGATGGCTATCAAATCAATTTTACATAAAGAATCATGCAACACCAGAAAGTAGCATAATACAAACTCAAAAGATAAGCAACCAAACAAATGAGAAAATAAATAAATAAATAAAATAAAATTGCAAGTACCCTACTACCTAGTAGGCAGAAAAAGAAAAAATACTTCCATATAGAAACTTATGGAGGAGTACAAAAATAAAAGAGGACACAAACCAATCCATCAGGTAGATCTCCAGGTTTGCTGGACTTGTGTATGATCTCAAGTAATTGAAATGTTTTGGAGCCTGGAGCAGCACACACTGAGTAGAAAGCAAAGAAACAGTTAAAGTTCATATGCCTGACTGATATAAAGTTGAGATAATACAATAAATAAAGAAAATGGCCAATTAAATCAGCACAAACTGCTTACTGTCGAGTACATAGTGATTTGGATGTACATCCAGAAAAAGAGGAGGTACCTGAGCCACAAAAGCCCCAATTAAGTTGTTATGAAGGCATAAGAGATTTAAATGACAATTAAATGTTACAGTAATGTTCCCCATTGATATAACAAGTAATCCATATGTGTCTGTCTTATAGGCGTTTAGATGTCTTGCATACCATGCTGACAGCCTCCTGCCTTGTAATGTTCCCAATTTCATTTTCTAGCTTCAAGAACTCATGAAACCTGTGAAACTGAAGCCGTCAAAAGCACATAGTAACTTGCAACACAAAAGCATATATAGGTGCGGTTTAAATTGATCAATAGTTACATTAGAAAACTTTTGTAGATTCCTACATATGGGAGCCATAAGAAAGTTTAAGCTAAAATAAATGGTCTTCGCAACATGCAAATGCAACTTATACAGGTAAAAAAAAATTGAAGGAAAAACTTCAAAATTAGAGACGATACTAGTATTAACTATTATATTAATGAACAATTGATTCAAATAACGATTTTATGATAGTAAACAAAACTCAAAGAATTCCTGAAAACACATTAAGCCATTTCACTTCCATCTCAACGACCATGGACTAAAAGGAAGTAGGATAGAAATTTGACAGCCCATAAGGATATTTTCTAAAACTATTAAAAAAAAAAAAATCATTCAAACATAAAGACATATTCAAAGAAACTACTTGATACAACCACTATCAGGTGTTCCGACAGTTATAAGGCAAATTGTAATTCATGACTTCTTTCTTTCTGTAAGTTCATGACTTAGAGGTTATGGATTCAAATCATCATGGCAACCATTCTGTTAAGACATCGACCAAATTAAAGTACCATTTCACTTCCACCTCAAAAAAAGAAGAGGAAGAAGAAGAAGTTTGTATGTATGTACGCATGCATACACATAAAAAATCTGTAATATATCTGGTGATTATTAAAGGGAATGCAAATTTTTTAATCAACACCAAATGGTTATTATGAGGCAACCATATTGTGGCACCATCATTAAATAATTTGTCCATAGAGCACAACTCTATTATTCATTGAATCCCTTGTTTCCATATTTGAATTTTCAGATCACTAATCAAATGCCCCCTTAGATAGTTGAACATTCATGCATTTCTAATCAGAAAATAATGGTGATGATGACCAAAAAGTACAACTATTTACCTTTCAAGTGCTCAAGTATACAGAACGACAAGTTCTTTCTATTCAATTAGGGTCCAATTAAGAAAAATGATGACCATAAAAATATAATATTACCTCTCAAGAGCTTGATTCTTCCGCAATTGCATTCTTGAGAAATTTGAATGCCATGCAAGATTATCAGGGTACCAAGGTAACGGTCTAATAGCCTCAGCTTCATCACCTTCAGTGACCTAAACAGGATATAGAAGGAAAAGAAGCAACCATGGATCAATATTAAATTCTTCACCAAATTCTTATTGAGAACTGAGAAGCAACAACATTCGCATTGCCTACCTCAGCCTGAAGAGATTTCATGAAGTCATTTTGTAACTGGGCACGTATTTCATCACAGAACTGTCCACTGTTAAATTCAAATGTTACTAATAACGACAACAATAGTACAAAGATGCAACGTTAACAGAACAAAGCAAATGATTAAAGAACCAACGGAGTTCTTGTTATGTGAATATATATAAGTGCTTTTTTCCTTAAAAAAAAAACACCACACACACATGGGTTCATGTAAGGGGAACATGTGTATGTACACCACGAAGATGGTAGCACTCAGGTGAAGCGGTGTTTTCTTTGTCATTTTTTTTCCCTTCTTTTTTGGATGGACAGAGGGAGGGGAAGGGTAATTAATAATGGAAATGAGAACAATCTTATATGTTATACCTAGAATTGATCCTAAAAGCGGCGGGCAATGGCTTCCGAAGAACCTCAATAAATGTATTCCATTCTTCCTCAGAAACAATACCTTGCTCCTACAGTTTCCAAAACCACAAATATAACGCTCAAACAAACGTACACTTTTATAAACATATTGGCATAAAAGAGACCGAAACACCAGACACCAGATCAGTAAACAAAGCTTACCATCGAACTCATAAAACACTGCTTTCTTAACAAAAAGAACTACAAATGAACTCAAATAAATAAATAAATAAAATAAACAGTTTAATCAACGCAAACCTTGTAATACTCATTGAACGCGGGACTTTGAGATTCGAAAGGCTCCCAGGGATTACCATTGCCATTACCATTGCCATCCTTGTTGTCATTGGCAGAGTTAGGATCGGACCTTGGGCGCTTCCAAACGTTCTCTCTGTTGTCTCGAAAATGCTTTCTCTGAGTACGAGCTCTGCCTCCCCTGCCCTTACCTCCCATGTTCGATGAACTCTGGATGAAGCCGCAAGCCTACACGTTCATGAGCAAGAAACCGGCGGGGAGGGTGCGATTTGGGGTTTTGGTCCCCGTTCCGATGATTTCTACCCACTAAGCATTGGTAGTTTTTAGTGGGTTTTGGATGGATTTCTAACTGTCCGACGGAGGGCTGAGGGCTTAACATGAGTGGGCCTTTGGGCCGCTCGTTATTCTGGGTATTCTACCGGCCTGCATGTGGAAGGACACAAGAGGGATATCTCTCCAACTTTGTGATCATATATATCTCTTTAAGGGGAAAAAAATAATAATAGAAGACAATAATTCGGTGAATAATTTTCTGCTCCCTCGTATTGTTGAACCCTAAAAGAATGACAAAGTTTTACAATATATTGTCTAAACGACCATCAAGTAGTAAGTATAACAAAGTTTTACGAAGATAGTAGAAAGTAAATATATTGTCAAAACGACGATCAAGTAGTAAATACTACAATATCTCTATCTTTATCAATATTATAATAGTACTTTTCTCTTATGTGGTTGTTTTTTATAGTTCAACTAGATAAAGATAAAGTCTTATTTAATGACTATTTTGTTTTTTATTTTTCGAAAAATTGTTTCATTTTCCCACAAATTTTAAAATATCAACAAACAGAAACGTATGCACACATACATTGCATGACTACTCATCGTATGAAATGATAATGAATAAAAACAGAAAATCATGCCAGACTAAAATAAGAAATTTACATACCAACAAAAAAAAAAACTCGCGAGATGGGGTTGTTAGATTTGCAAGACTACAACAACAAGAAAGCTATACAAGCAATGATTTTTGGTCGAATGTGACAATAAGAGCATGTTTAACTCAAGGAATAGTAGTTGAGGGAGTGTTGTTAACTTCACTCTTTGTTTGGTCTCAAACCTACTCGATCCCACAATTAAAAAAAACACATATTCTACAATTTATTTGGAAAATTGTGAAAAATAACATGTTTAGATTTTTACCTTATAAAACTAACACGTTTTTTTAAAATTCGTAAAAATAATTCTTCTCGGTCTATCTCGGGTGAAATTGATCACTGAGAATTAGATAAAAATTCAATTTTTTTCAACTCATCAATTGTTTCGGGCTTCTCGGTACATCTCATCTGATTACACAATTTTTTTTTTTTTTTTGGTAATCTTTCCGAATCTTATACTATTTCCAAATTTTCTCCAAATTCGATTATGTTTACTAAATATTATATCAAATTATTATGTAATTTTTCAAATCTTTAGCATAATTTATGTTTTCACAATTTTATGAATTTTCAAAATTCCAAATGCGTTTTCCAATTATCAAATTAGATTTTCCAAATTGATTAACATTTTTAGATTTTGGGAAAGATCAAATTTTGATGTTAACTTTTACCCGAGATTCCACCAAGAAAGCTCAAATATATAAATTTCGGTATTAATTATACCCTAGATTTCACCAAGAAAGCTCAAATCTATAGAATTTGCACCGAGATTAGGTGTATGATCTGACGAGATGTACCGAGAAAACTTCAAAGAATCGATATGTTAGAAAAAGTTGACTTTTTAACTAAAATCTCGTGGTCGATCTCGTCCGAGATAGACCGAAAAAACTATTTTTACGAATTTTAAAAAAATATACTCGTTTTAAGGTAAAATCTTAAAAGTGTTATTTCTAATAATTTCCCAACTTATTTCCTCCATACAATAAAGGCCCTAGACTTGACAACTCTCCGAATTTAATAACTGCAGAGATAAAACTTTATTCTGGTCCCAAATGCTTCCTAAATATATTTAAGCATCCCGTTCTTCACAAATTTCAACGTGCATTAGGTTTAAACCACATAAAATTAACCATTGTTCTTCTAAAACAAAATTTGAAGAGCCTTTAAGAAGTCCAATGACATTATTTAGACACATGATTTTCAAATTTCTAAGAACACTAATTCAACAGGGAAATTTTGTAACAAATCTAACCCAGTTCTGTGTGGTATGAGTCTACTAACTTAAAAAATATTCAAATGTTACAAGATGTCCAGCGAACCCAAAATTGAAGTAAATGATCAAACCAACTCTCAATGATAGTAACAACCAATATTTCCCTAATCTATGGACTGATCATGTCCAGGAATGCTCAATGTTCAACTAACTCGGACAAAATTTTTAGAGAACTAGATCAAGCACCAATAGAGGGCTTGGAGGCACCAGAGAGCTTGGATCTTCTCTTGGCTAGGCTCTCACTGCGCCGTTCACGTTGTTCTTTCAAACGTGATGCCAGAAGCTTCTGATACTCGGCTGCTTCAGACTTGGCTTTGGCAATTCTCTTTTTCTTTTCAGCAATCCTTCCTCGCTTCCTTTGGAGAGTGAAGGGGGTTACCAGCCTCTGGATTTTCGGGGCTTTACTACATTTCTTACCTGCCAAAAAGATAACAACAAAAATGAACCCACAGTATAATCAATCATATGAATTCTACATATTCTTCTGTTACCAATTATGTATCAAAACATTAGTAAGCAAACCCACCGGCCTTATTGGTGAAGGTTCTGCGGTATGTGTTGACATACTTCCGAACATCATCATCCTTGGAGAGATTGAAGAGTTTCCGGATCTTAGATGCCCTTTTCGGACCTCGCATTCTTGGCTTGTCAATATCTGTCAGACCAGGTAGATCATTCTCACCCTTCTTCACAATCACCAAATTCAAAACAGAGAGGTCTGGATTAACAATGCAACCTCGGACAGATTTCCTCCTTCTCTCACCATTCCTCCTACCATAACCACGGAAACAAGGAGTACCTGTTCAAAGGACCCAAAACTTTTACTTCATTTTCCATATATAAAAGAATTTCAGTCCCCTCGACTGAAACTGGAACCAGTAAGATTAACTATATATATATATATATATATATATATATATATATATATATATCCATATACCTCTGTGGAGCAAAAGGCGAACACGACCAGTGGTCAAAACACCTTGCTTCATTGGAAAACCTTGCTTGTCACAACCACCCATTATTTTAAAAACATAACCCTTAAACTCCTGCCAAAAGATCCTCCAAGTCAATAACATGACAGATGAAAGGAAAAAAATACTTGATTATAATTTAATGAAGAAGGTACCAACAGACAACTTACTTCACCAAGCGCATCTCCATTAACTTCTTGGGAGATCCTCTTGTCCCAAAATGCTCGGCTGCATTAAAGAATACAAGAATGAGACTATAAATTCTATTGAACTACAATGATCTTCTAAACGATAGAACCTGATATCGCAATATGACTAATCAAGTCAAATTCATCACAGCTAACACTACATGAGAAACTTAGTACTGAGAGAACCAAAGAATACCCCAGCTATGATTGGATTTCAGAAGAAAATTTTTTCATTTGTTTCCCAAACAATGTAATTACATCTCCTATAATAACCATATGATTTTGGAATATTAGAAGAAACTCCCATTTGTAGAGACGGGAAAAGTCTAAGAAAGCATGGGGATTTATAACGACATTAAAAAAATGACCAACGTCATGACGAAATTCAAAAGAAAAGTCCTCCAGTTAGCAGGCCAACTCCACAGATAAAAATAAGTTCCCCCACGCGAAATATCACGCATGACAATGAAACAATCACTGACTAATATACAGAAAATAAATAAATAAATAAATAAAAATAAGCAGCATGCTCATTGCTTCCTAATCCTTCGGTATATATAATAATAATATACATTCACTTTAAATTAATTTGAAAGTTAGAAAGACTCATAAACCAATGAGAAAAATAACCCATGTCCGTGTACTTCAGAAAGTATAAATCACAATGTTAAAAGCTGTAAGAAAATATTTGCTGCTAAAAGCATCCCAAGTTCAATATTTAGCATGCTCATTGGATTCTTCATAACGTAATCTATTGGAATTTGGACCCATAAAATTGACACTTCCACCGACATAATGAAAGAAAAATGAGATGGTAGCAGTACGATATGTAAAAAGAAAGTCCCTACAGTTTGGCATCGTCGTCGATTTCGAGCTTTTTCTGGCACCCAGTAGTGGGATTTGCAATGTTAAACTGAATGAAAGGGAAAGAGAATAAAACATAAGTCAAATTCTACATAATAAAAAATCAACGGTTCAACAGCTCAGTAAGAGACCAATAGAGATTAATACAAACCTTCATCTTCGCTAGGACCGAAGAATGCCGCTCCTGCTCCGGCTCTCGTACAACGAATTAGGGTTTTTGCTGTGAATTTAGGATATTACATGTAAGCTGATGAGTGATGAGAACTGAGAAGGTTGTTTTTTTCCTCAGAACAGAGCCACTTTTTGTCAATTGGTTTACGATATTCAATGAGTGTGTGGGCTTTGAGCCATTGACGAGATTTTGGACTTGCTTTGTCCCAGAGGTCTGGATTTGAAACTGGGCCGAACCACATTGGTGAAAATAACGGAACCCAAATGAAAAAAAAATACTTTTTTGGGGAAATTGGATCAAAGGACAAGGTCGGGAGATTCGTTTGGATTTATGGCAAATTTCGGAATTACTAACCTTTTCAGTAAAACGTGACGTACTTCCGTGAGATTGCTTTTTATAATATCCAATTTATCTTTAATGTGGTCGTCCATTAGAAATATTGAATAAAGTATAATTATTGTAACGTGGATTCATTATAATTAAAAATATAGTGTAAATGTGTAAGTGTCGGTTATCAATTTCTAACTTAATAAATTTTATAGATAAATGTTGCACATTTTCACCCAATTTAAAGTTCATATTGGCAGTTTTTTATCATATAAGATTTGTTTAATCACTTTTCAAACTCATTCAAAATGAATCCATCTCATTTTTATCTCTCCATTTTAATTTATCATAGATCTTAAAATTTTTACATTATCTTATTGGTTTTTTTATTATTTTAAATTTTTATTAATATATTTAATTTAAACTTAGATTTTGTTCATTATTTTATACATATTCTCATCAAATTATGTTTATATTTCTATTTAAATTTCAGCTTGTTCGATTTTTTTTATCATGTTTTATCACTTATCATATCATTATATTATTATGTCATTTTAAAATTTTGGATACACACTTTGTTTTATCAGTATCTAAACAAAAAAAAAAAAAACTTCCTTATTGATAAACAAGTAAATATTAATTTTTGCTATCTTGCTGTTTTTTCTATGGATTAACGAGTTAGACTTCTTTTCGACGGTAGATGAGATGAAAGTTCACACTTGTTGGGATTTATATCCTAAATCTCGTAGTTTGTAATTTTTGTAAGCGTGATTGTCTATTAATAAAGAGGTGTTTTATTCAATTATTAGTATTATACAACTTAATCCAATAAACTAAGATTAATGGTTATTTAGTGTAACTTGAACAGTATGTGTTAGAAATACAGTTGGATCGTATTCAGATAATAACCTAAACGATCTATAGTATTCGTATGGGTGAGAGTAGCTCGAGTTGCCAACTCAATATGCCTACCATTTTGGAGACATTACCGAGTGGAGAGCTAAGAACTTAATTACACGAAATGAAATTTACTCCTTCTCATCATTAGGGAAATGAAATAATAATAATAATAATAATAATAATAATAATAATAATAAGAATAATACTAATATACAATAGTAATAATATACAATAATAATAATAATATACAATAATAGTAATAATATACAATAATAATAATAATAAAGTAGTAGTAGTAGTAGTAGTAGTAGTATACAATAATAATAATAATAATAGTAAGAATAATAATAATAATAATAATAATAATAATAATAATAATAATAATAATAATAATAATAATAGTAATAATAATAATAATAATAATAATAATATACAATAGTAATAATATACAATAGTAATAATAATAATAATAGTAATAATAATAGTAATAATAATAGTAATAATAATAATAATATACAACAACAACAACAACAATAATAATAATAATAATAATAATAATAATAATAATAATAATATTCAATATATATTATAATCTTAATCTTATATATATGATATTTTATAATATTATATATTATAGACTATATTTTTTTTATTATATATTATATAAAAATATATTAGATTTAGAGTTTTAATATTTAGTTTCACTTTCTTAGCCCCAAATACAATCCAAATTGACTAACTAAATTCATAGGGAGGAAAAGGAATGTTATTTAGTAAATCTAAAGAATACAAAATGCTATTTTTATTATTTAAGATAGCATTTGTTAATTAATAAAATAATAACGAGTGAATATATATATAATTTGTTAAAAAGAGACCAAATCAACCAAACCAACCAAACCGACTGTTAACTTGTAGAAACACAAGTTATTGAAGTCTTTTTCTTAGAATAATGAAGAAAGGAAAGAATATTATGCGTCAATCATGCTTAGAATTCATACTAAATATCAAACTTGCGCTAAAGTATCTCAAAAGCACCCGTTGACTGCATATCATGAGCATATTGCATGAAAAGTATTTATTTTGCATATGACCGCAAGAGACGCTGCATGCATTGATCTTCCAAAGAACAAACAAACGATCATATGCCTCGGGATCTTTGAAACTGTACCAGCGAATCTTCTGTCAAACTTCTAGAATGTTGACCATGATTGTAGTGCTGACGTGCGTACCCACCGTGTCAGATGATGACAACTGATCAGAGTGGGAATCACAACAAGGAATAGTGCATGCCTCCATAAATAGAGTCTTGACGCCAAGAAGAAGGATCATCATTATATCATTAGAAAATTTATGATCCAAAGATTCTATGATTTACAAGAGAGAGATCCAACTCCATCTTCTTCACCTAGATTCATTATCAGACCCTCACCGGAGCAAGAGTTTGAGAGGGTCTTCTCCATCCCATACAACCATATCAACACCAGCAACCTAAACATTCACCTGTTGAAAGCAATAAATTACTACCAACTACCTATTCACCTTATTCTTTTATCATTTTGTTGTTGTACTACACTATAGTTTAAGAAATTATTCACCTATATTCAACAATTATATCTCTATCTTAATATTATAATGTCTTCATTCATCATTTCCTCTATCTTTATTTTCATTTTAACCTTTGCCATGAGTCACTAATCTCAACAGGGTAAGGGAAAAGGTTAATATCACAAGCCAAGTAGATTACGAGGAAGTTGTCGTGTTTGCTTAAAGTGCTGGAGAAATACACCAAGGCTATCGACTGGACCCTAGCTAACATTCGAGGGATCAATCCCTCATATTGTATGCATAAGATACAACTAGAGGAAGGAAAAAATGGTTCCATTGAGAGGCAATGCAGGCTGAATCCAACCATGCGTGTGAAAGGATGAAAACCCTAAGGCACAACGGAAGCTAAAACACAGAGCCAATTTGTTTTTTCAAATTGGTATTTAAAAACAAAACAAATTTGCATTGGAATAAAAAATAATATAGATTAAGAATGCAATTCCCAAAAAGAGTAATTATACAGGGGAAGAAACCCTACTTTGCAAACCTTTTGATAATTCTGTAGAATTTATCTATTGAATTAGGATTGGGCATCACCCGTTGGAAACCTCTCTATTCTTGCAGGGAATTGAGGCTGTGAAAAATTGTGGGATTCTCTCTTTTGGGAATTGAGAATATCATAGAACGATTTTTTTTCTTTTCTCAGGGAGAAGAAAAACACACACAGAGACATTAAGAGCATTGCTCTTCCTCTGCAAAACAAAACTCTTTTATTAGAGAGAGGGATGGTGAAAGAGGGAGAGAGAAACGTGGGATTGATCTCACATTTTTCGTAACTTCTTTAAAATGTGGAATTAATTTGTTTAATTTAAATTAAATTAAATTTAATTAAATGATCTTTTAAATCATATTTAAATGATTTTCTCTCACATGATCTATAGTTTTAATATGCATCTAATGTACATTAAATTTAACCTATAGTTTTGATTTAATCAATTTAATTAAATTCAAATTTTAATTAAACTAAATAAAATAAAATATTAATTAATCACCCACTTAAATATCACATATTTAATTTAATTTCCCATTTAAATCATATTAAAAAACATTTCTCTCATTTAACCTATAGTTTTAATGCGCATCCAATGCATATTATTTTTAACCTATAGTTTTTAATGTGAATCTTATTCATATTAAATTAATATTTGAACTCCTTCGTTCTCTCATTTATTAATTTTGAATTATATCCAAAATTAATAATAAAGTCTAAAATTAAACTTTATATTAAAATGTATCAACATACATTAAAAAATTCCCAAGAACATTTCAAATTCAATTTAATAACAAATTACCTCAATACCCTTTACAAGCTAAGATGGGGACCTAATGGACCTGCAAATTAGAAGCTCCAATGATGTGAGATTAATTGGCTAAACTCATTAACCAAATTAATCAATATTCGTCAACTGTGGGTACACTCCACTAAAGACCCACAATTGTACTCTTCTCACTACAAATGTGTTTTTGTGTCCATGGACTAATAACAACAAGTTAGTCCTTCACAAGTGTTTGTAACATCAACTAGGTCAAATTACCATTTTACCCTGGGTTACCTTTACATCATTAAGTACTGATGCTCCTTTAATGAACAACTTGTTTATGGTCCAACCATTAAACAGAAATCCCTCTTATGCCAGTGAGAGGGCAAGACCCTTTGTTCAAATCCTGGAGACACCACTTAAGAGAGCACTCATCTACTAACCTTGAAGTGGGGAAAGAGTGAAATCCATCTTGTATGATTATGTTCCCAACTATCCACTCAGTATTATCTCCAAAATGGTAGGCATATTGAGTCTTCAAACTAGCCACTCTCACCCATACAAATCAAAGGACAATCCCTCGTGAACAAGAGTTCATAATATACTCAAGAGTAAGACTAAGTCGCCTAGGTCATCCTAGTGAAATAGAAACCTAACTAGTCAATGGACTTACATCTAGTGGTTACTATTTCGCGGTTCGGTCTTGTGCAAACCCATTGCACAGGATACCCTCACTCGCGTGTCTCCTACACGAACGTATTGGATCACTGCGTTTGTATCAAATACAAAGTGGACCGTATCCATAATGTTATCAGGATAAGCTACCCAACCTTATCCTTATACTATAGACCCTTCAGGCTGTATCTCGAACATTGATCCCTATATATCTCTACATACAGTTCAAGAATTATAAGACAACCTAGGATATTAGTTTATTGGATTTTAGGGTTAATAAAACAAAATTAAATAAAACATCAATAACACTTATTGATAAAAACATTAATAACTATTTATTAATGATGGTCATTTAATTACATTCACTATCTGCGAGTTTTAAGGCATAAAACCCAACAACGTGAAGTAGTAAAGAAGAAGATTATCAAATGGTTTGATGCTGGAGTCATTTACCCAATCTCCGATAGCAGTTGGGTTAGTCCAGTTTAGTGTGTGCCTAAAAAAGTAGGGATGATGGTGGTGGCAAATAGTAAGAACGAGTTGATCCTTACAAGGACTGTGACCAGTTGGCATATATGTATGGATTACCGCAAGCTGAACCAAGCCACAAAGAAAGATTAGTTTCCCTTACCGTTCATTGACTAAATGCTGGATAGACATGTGGGTAATGAATTACTTTGCTTCTTGGATGGTTATTCGGGTTACAACCAAATAGTCATTGTGCCTGAAGATCAGGAGGAAACCACCTTCACGTGCCCCTTTGGCACCTTCGCCTTTTGGCACATGCCCTTTGGGCTATGCAATGCACCCCGAACCTTCTAAAGATGCATCATGACAATATTCTCTTAATTCTTGGAAGATTCAGTGGTGGTGTTCATGAATGATTTCTTTGTGTTTGGTAATTCATACGATGTATGCCTGGCCAACTTAGAGAATGTGTTGAGAAAATGTGAAGAAATAAACCTTGTCCTCAACTGGGAGAAATGCCACTTCATGGTTGTTGAAGGCATCATGTTGGGGCATAAGATCTCCAAAGTCAGGCTTGAGGTTGATCAAGCGAAAATTTACGCAATAGCCAAGTTGCCACCACTTGTAAATGTTAGAACACTGAGAAGCTTTTTTGGGCATGCAGGGTTTTACAAAAGGTTCATTCGAGGTTTCTCCAAAATCGCAAGACCTTAGAGTGCGCTCCTCGAAGTTGATAGACTGTACAATTTCAATGATGATTGCACACAAGCATTCAACATTCTGAGGGATGTGTTCTTTTTTGCACCCATTCTAATGGCGTCTGATTGGTCGCAACCCTTTGAGCTAATGTGTGATGCAAGTAATTATGCGGTTGGAGCTATTTTGAGCCAGCGTAAAAGTAAAATTCTTCATCCTATTTACTATGCCAACAAGACTATGAACGACTCTTAAGAAAACTACACCACCATTGAAAAAGAAATTCTTACGGTGGTGTTTGCAATTGATAAATTCCAAAAATATCTAGTAGGGTCAAGTTTTGTGGTGTATACTAATCACTCTACGATCAAACACCTTATGGCTAAAAAGGATGTTAAGCCCAGGCTGATTCGATGGGTTTTGTTGTTACAAGAGTTTGATTTGGAAATCAAGGACAAGAAAGGAACAAAAAACCAGGTGGCGGATCACCTTTCGAGACTAGAGAACATTGAGACCCAAAGAAAGGAGAAAGAAATAGAAGTCTGCTTCCCTGATGAAAAATTTATGGTTATGTGTGATAAAGAACCATGGTATGCCGATATTGTAAATTATCTAGTTTTCGCTCAAACACCAAAAGACTATACACCTCAACAAGAGAAAAAGCTTCATCACGAAGCTAAATTTTACCATTGGGATGACCCACTCTTGTATAAATTGGGACTAAATCACATTTTGCAACGATGTGTTCCTGAGATGAAAATTTCATGCATCCTGGAGCAATATCTTGAGTCCCCTTATGGTGGATACTTTGGGGGGAAAATGACTATGGTTAAAATCCTCAAATGCGGCTACTTTTGGCCCACTTTATTCAAAGAAGCCCAAGCCCACGTTGTAAATTGTGACAGAGAATGGGCAACATATCAAAGAAGAATGAAATGCCTCTAACTTCCATCCTGGAAGTAGAACCATTTGATGTGTGGGGCATTGACTTTATGGGCCCCTTCCTAGCTTTTGAAGGTTATCTGTATATTATGATTGTCGTCGATTATGTTTCTAAATGGTGGAATTTCTTGCGCCAAGAATGATGCAGTCACGGTGGCAAAGTTTCTAAAAAAGAATATCTTTTCATGGTTTGCAACGCCCCTGTGCTAATTAATGACGAGGGTACACACTTTATCAATCGCATCATTTCCAATCTGCTAACCAAGTTCAATGTCAATCACAGGGTTGTGAGTGCCTATCATTTACTGACCAATGGTCAGGCCAAAGTGTCTAATAGGGAAATCAAATTCATCTTGGAAAAAGTGGCCAACACCTCCAGGAAGGATTGGGCGCAAAGGCTTGATGAGGCTCTTTGGGCCTACCTCACTGCCTATAAGATGCCCATAGACATGTCCCCATATGCGCTGGTGTATGGAAAGATATGCCACCTCTTGTTAGAGTTGTAACATAAAGCACAATGGGCCCTCAAAAAGCTAAATTTGGACTTAGCAAATGCAAGAGATGCGAGAAAACTTCAGTTGAACGAGTTAGTTGAATGTCACACCACCACATACGAAAATGCTAAGCTCTACAAGGAACAGATGAAGAAATGGCACGTTAGCAAAATCTGTAAGAAGGATCTGGTTGTTTGCCAAAGAGTTTTGCTATTTAACTCTCACCTTCGTCTTTTTTCAGGTGAGCTCAAGTCACGGTGGTCTGAGCCTTTCATTGTGAAAGAAGTTTTCCCCAATGGTGTCGTTGAATTATCAAGTGAGGATGGAAGTAATGTATTCAAGGTCAATGGTTAGTGCATAAAGCCTTGCTAAGGAGGCTTAGTGGAACGAGTCAAGGAGACCATTGAACTAATCGGGCAAGCCTCATCGCCCGCATAGATGTGTCCCTGCAGTAACTTAGCTCTAATCTTTTCAAGGACATCTATTCTATCTTTACGTGCTTTCCTAGTTAACTTATTGCTTTGTTTTCATTTATTGCTATTATGTGAATCTACTGCATGACCTCTGCATTGACGATGTTTTGACTTCAATTCTTGATGATACTATGTCATCTATGCGTAAATTGTTGAAATGTTATGACTGCTTGACCTTTGCATTAATTCTTAGGATTTAAGTAGAATTAGACTCGTCAAGCCTTAACGCATGAATGCAAAAGGGTTGTAGCTTACACTCTCGATGAGCCATTAAATGTGGCACCAGACGAAACATCCTTTCGTCTGATCGATATTAAATGAGAGGCAGGCTTTTGCGATTCTCCAAACCTATCGTTGATCATTTCTCCTCGACGATTGAACTTCCATTCACCTAAGCTTATATACAACCTTTTTATTCTCTCATTTCAACTTTTATCGAAACTAGACGCTTAAACCCCTCCCAAGCTCTCGAATCTTCGGTGCTTTGATCTTAAAAAACAACCTTTAGTTTATCTTCTTCTTCCCTTCCCCACTGAAATCTATGGCTGGTCATAAGTCTTCAATTCCCAAGTTTGCTCGCGGAAGCAGTGAAAACCAGTCTGACCTCCCTTTCTCATCTGCTTTGTCGGTCGAAGCCCCTTCATCAGCAAGAGATGCCGCAATCTTGACCACAAGCCAACGGGCATCTGTTCAACCTAAACCTCTCTGACCGCAAGTTAAACCCAAAGCCACCTTAAAGCCCTTGTCCTTCCCAATTGCCTCTTCATCGTCCGTCAGCCGTGAGAGACCGCGCAAAGAGAGCGTCCCTGCCACTAGCCCTGAGGTGGCCGCATCCTAGCTTCCTACTGCTAGTGAATTACAGAGAAAAGATGATAAAGAAGTCTTTGGGAGCATCCTCAGCAACATGGAACGTGACATAGGATTAATAGAAGCAGGAGTAGTAAACCAGTCACTGCTAGAAGAAGATAGTCAAGTTGTCGCATTAGTGGTGGCACAAAGGGAAGCCCTTGTGACATTGGATCCTAAGAAGGATGCACCAGCAGACTCTAATGAGGGACCCATCAGAGGTGTGCTGGAGGAGGTCGAGGAAAAGAAGAGAGCAGAGAAAAGTTCAGGTGATTGACCTGGTGAAAAGTTCGTGCACGAAAATTAGGCCTTAGGGATAGCCCATGAGGACCCAAAAGTCATTTGGCACATAAAAATACCTTCGTTTCGAAAATTTGTGGGGTACATCATCTTTTCAAAGTTCTGATGTACTGGATCCGTTTCGAGCGATTTGCTTTACGAAAAGTTTACACACAAAAATTGGGCTTATGTGACAGCCCAGGCGAGCCTAAAAGCCGTTTGGGGCACCAAACAAGCTCCGTTCCCAAGGCAGGACATATTTTCAAGGTTCTAACATTGGGTCCTTTCAAGGCGATTTGTTTGACAGAAAGTTCGTGCAATAAATTAGGCCTCCGAGGATGCCTGAGTAGGCCTAGAAGCCATTTGGGGCACCAAATGAGCTTCGTTCCAAAAATCCTTCGGGGAACATTGATTTTTTAGGGTTTTAACCTACTAGGTCTGTTTCGGGCAATTCTCTCGACGCAAAGTTCGCGCATGAAAATTGGGCCCCAAGGGTAGCTTGGGAGGGCTAAAAAGCCACTTGGGGCACAAAATGAATTTCGTTCCCAATATCCTCTGAGGCATGACATTTTTTCAAGGTTTTTATGCATTAGGTCCCTTTCGGCGATTTGCCCAATGGAAAGTTCATGCATAAAAAAGCTATGCGATCGTTTAGCTAAAGCTGCACGGTCGTTTAACTCATCGGCCAGCTGAGTTTCTATCGTATAGAAACACTCCACGAAGTCTCTCCAAGCTGTCGTTTAACAAATTTTATTCACTTGACAACTTTTTCTTGAGTAATTTTCGAGAATCGAAACTCAATTCAACATTACTAAAATTAGGAAAATATTTTTCCTTTTTATCTCATGGTTACCATGAAACTACCAATAATCTCCCACTCAATTGGTTATTAGATAAAAAGAGATAATTATCCAATAATTAATATTATTATAAATATAAATGATAACCAACTTATCATACTATATTTATAACCTATAGTTTTAATATTTCATTTCATGAAACATATAAACCATAGCTCTTTTTCTATTCCATGGTCTTTAATGTAAATCTCATTTACATTAACCCTGCACTTGATGTATCTCATACACCATACCGATCATATCATATATAATCGAATTACCTCTTGTCAATTTAAACATTTGAAATCAACACCAAGAACAGTTCCTCAATTTGAATCCATTGAGTTACCAAGGGACCTTATGGACCTGTAGCTCGAAGCTCTGATGGTATGTGAATAACTAACTAAACTCTTTAGTCACGGGATCCACCATCTGTTAACTGCCAGACACTCCACTAAAGACTGATAGCTGAACTCTTCTTACTATAGATATATTATGTGTCCATCTTAACCAATCAACTGTGTGATAACCCTTCACAGATCGCTCGTAAGTACAGCTGAGCCAATAACTGTTATGTCCCTATAGTTACATCTAACTCCTTAAGTACCACTGATCCCTCTAACATAAGTCATAGTCCTACTATGACTGAGTCCTCTTTTCCAGAGAGAAGTTATAGCCACTATGTTCAAGCCCCAGAATCAACCCTTAAGGAAGCAATCTATCTACTTACCCCTGCTTTGGGGAAGGAGTGAATTCCATCTTGTGTAACTGAGTTCCCATCTCCCAAATCAGACAAGTCCTAAAAAAGGTAGGCATGTTGAGTTGGCAATCTGGCCACTCTCACCCATACTAATCAAAGGACCGCCTTCAAAGGCAGAAGTTCCCAAAACACTCAGGATTGAGGTCATGTCACCTATGGTTGTTTAGGTGAGATGTAAGTCTCCAGTATCAACGACGTTATATAAAGAGATGAATCATCTCGTGGTCCAATCTTATACAAACTCTTTATATAGGACACCCCCACTCGCATGTCTCCACATGAATGGTTAGGATCTACCATATGAAGGAAATTGAATTCAAGACTTTCATGAGTATCAGAAATAAGATCATTCTAAATTACAATCATGAATGAACAATACATTTACAGTCGACTTCAAAAAAATGGTTATACAACTAATATAGAAATTAAAACATAAAAAACTCAAATGAACAAAAAGAATACTCTACAAACATTTGAAGATGCGTCTCCACGCTCCTTTGCGCACGACCGCTCGAACAACAGCAATTTCGAACACTCATCTACACGACCGCAACATAGTATGAACACTTCTCGCTCGTCCTCAACGATCGGCTTGGCCATGAACTCTTTAGCAATAGCATGAACGACCTCCACAACACCTCGACGATGTTGAGTTGAGTATGACACCACTAACAAGGCTACCTTGGTATTCTCGGTGTGAGAATCCAGAGGTTGGGCTCTGTTCGAACTTGGTATGAGGTAGATGAATGAAGAAACACCGATTGTGTACACGACTGGACAAATGGGAGATGGCAGAGACCTATCGCATAGGTTGATGACCAATCGTTTAGCTAAAGCTAAGCAGTCGTCTAGCAAAAGCTATGCGATCATTTAGCTCATCGTTTAGCTTGGTCTGACGCCTACAGACACTACACGATCGTTTACTTTGGGCAAGCGATCATCTAGCAAAAGCTATGCGATCGTTTGGCAAATACTGTGCGATCGTTTAGCTTGCCATTGCACGATCGTTTAGCTCGCCCTTGTGATGCGTTATTTTTATGGGATGAAATAATGGTAAGGAATGCGATGGTGGAGATGCGTTGTGCATGCAAGTTTTCTCAGTAAGACCCAAATATAAATCCTACTGAGTTGCCTGGTAAGCCTAGGGTCAAACACAGGGACTAAGGAAAACTAGGACGATCTTCCGACGTATTTTCCCTTATCTTGCTTCTGCCTTCTAAGTATAAAAAAAAAAACTAAGAACAAGGCTAACTATCATCTATATGGTGAACTGTAAAACTGGGTGAACTTTCAATGAAGATGGCCTTCGGTATTTATAGAGCTTTAGGGTGAAACGCTTTTTCTCTCATATGATTGCACTGATGGGATGACATTAATTCTCTATCTGATGCTCCGAATATTTGTCACCGAAATGTTGAGTGTACTTTCTACAGTAAGTCGTTAACGACTTGTCAACTTCATTTGGAATCGACCGTCATCAGTTTTCTGTCCCATCGGATTTATTAAGCTTTCACCCAGATGCGCCCACCTTGATGTGCTGGCTCTATGCGGCCACCTTCTTGAGTAGATTTTTGCGAGCGCAAACGATCGCATAGCTTTGCAGTCACAATCTCTTAATGTGCTCGGACGTTAATTTATTTGGATCGAATTTCCGCCTTGCGTCAACACATTTTCCTGCATAAAATACATAAGTGAGTTGTTTTAATGTGTTGAACGCATGCGATCACAATGTTGTGAACTTAATGCTTTTGGACTCAATATTGTATATTTTTACCATCGCAATCTTGCATTGTTTTATAACTTTGCGCTGTAATAACATGCATTTCTGCCCGATATCACACCCCCAAATTTAAACAATGCTTGTCCTCAAGCATAAACTAAAGATTTTATTTAGAAAGTCGACCGTCATCTCTTTCCTAGATTTCTCAAGGATGCCTTATTCAAATCCTATGTACCAAAATCTCCTTAATTTTTATCCAGGTCTCTTAAAATATTTCTAAAATTTAGGGACCGCAAGTTTAACCTTCAAAAAGATTTTACTAGATTTCAGGGTATCACATGATTTATTTCATAAAAACTTTTTCAACTGGGGTATTTCCAAATGATTTTTATCCTTGTATATTATAGACATATATTATTTTTTTATTTTTTTCTATGACCTTGCGCTGATCCAAGTGCCTAGCCTTCGTTTTGGCTATCCCCCACGTGTATTATGCGGATATCCAACTACGAGCAAAACGCTCTTCCTCAGTCTAAACTCATGCCCATTTGGTAGCGGAGTTGCGATCATTTATTTATGCGTTGATCACGATTCCTACCTTCGTTTTGGCTTGCCCCCACGTGTGTCATGCGGACATCCAACTATGAGTAGGATCCGATCACAACGTTATGCTTTATTTTTTTTGTAATGCCTAAAAATAGCAAAGTTGAAAAAGAATACCGCACCCCCAAATTTAAAACGCAGCAATGTCCCCATTGCTGAAAGATTGAAAGAAGTCATGCGACGCTCTTATGTAGTTTCGTGAAAAGTCAGTTTGAAAGAAAGGTGGCAGACCACTAACTTCTAGAAATATTTCATGAGATGACTGTTCTAAAATTAAGTTGACTCTAGTATATACGAAAAAATAGAGACATGCGTTTTATCATTGAAATCATAATTGGCAAAGAGAAATAATGCGGTGACTTACTAAATTAATCAATGTTAAATAATTGTGCCGACTAAAGAGGATGCGATGATAAAATTATCAAAGTTAAAATGATATGCGATAGAGCGAAATTTGGAATAAAAATGTCAAGGAAAGATACAACCCCCAAATTTTCTCTGTCGTCCGCATTGTGTGTGAACGCTTCCTTCTTTACGGCGAACTGCTTTTCTTCGATTGCAGTGGTGGAACAAAGTAGTTGTGTCTTTCGTGCAGCTCCTCCGCAACCGTTCACCTCGATCATTGTAAAGAAAACATCGAGAGAGTCAAATAACAGACAAAGTTAACAAAATTGTTTACCACGATCATTCAACACGATTGCGGTGCCATTTTTTTTATAAATGTAAAAAGAAAAATATACGATAACAGATAAAAGAAAGATAATGAGAGTTCATGAATCATTGATAGGAAAAAAAAGGATATTCCAAAAAGATTTCGTCCTTGATGAGTTTGAGTCGCATTGTAATGTAGGGACTGCTTATTTCAATCTGGGCTTTTTATGTCCAAGGCGGTTTCCTCTTCTTTTCTCGGTCTTCTTGGATCTTGACTTCCTTAATCCGGAGCTTTTCCCCATTGACGTTCATTACGATTTTTCCCTTGTGTACATCAATTTAAGCGCGATCGGTCGAGAGGAATGGTCATCCCAATATGATGGGCGCATCTTCGTCCCCTTTAGAGTCCAGAATGATGAAGTCTGCCGACAAGATGAATTTGTCAATTGAGATTGCGCTATCTTTCAACTCTCATTCGAGATGTATTCGAGATCTGTTCACAAGTAGGAGAGTCTCCGTTGTGGGCATTAGTTTGCCCATATTCAAGCGTTTAAAGATTGATAGCGGCATTATGTTTATACTCGCCCCAAGATCGCATAGTATTTGACCAATATAGACCTCTCCAATTGAGCATGGTATCGTGAAGATTCCTGGGTCGCACATTTTTGATGGGATCATAGTATTTTGCGTTACTGCCTTTGTAACGATCTTTTCTTCATCATTCTATTTCTTTTTCAATCTTTGTGGGAATGGTGGTTGCTGTACTTCTTCTATCTCATATTCTAGAGGCTTGAAAGTGGGCGCAACTTTTGGATTCATCTTCTCGGGCTCTTTTGAATCATATGTCAACGGGTCCTCGATTGTCACTGCATTCGAGTTGGTCGCGATGGGTTCTTCCTCTACTTCCACTGTCATTTTTTCGCTTAGCAAAGAGATTGCTAAGCATTATTCCTTTTATGTACCCCTAGAATTGCGAGGGAGCTCAGTTGAGCTTGGCAACGCTCCTTGCGGTATATTCTTGAGTTCATCCGCAATCTGTCCTAGCTGAATCTCAAGATTTCGGATGGACGTCGCTTGATTCTGAAGCACTGATTCATTCTTCTCAATATACTGCTTCAACAAGCTCTCTAAGGATGACGATTGCGGTGCCTACGAACTGCTGGCTTGGTTATGCGTTTGACTGTTTGTTCACAGGAAAAATCCTTGTGGCCCTTCCTTTTGTGCCACTGGTTGAAAGTTATGTTACTGATTTTTCCATGCAAAGTTAGGGTAGTTTCTCCACCCAAGGTTGTACGTATCAGAGAAAGGGTTATTCTTTATGAAGCATATTGACTGCGGATTCCTTGGGCATTCTTCCATCGGATTTGCTTCTCCACAGATGACACAACTTGTGGTCGTTTGAGCAATTGCGTTGACCTGCCTTTTTTGCGTTCTCGTGCTATTAATTGCGATGTCTTGTATCAAACTCATCATCGCAGTCATTTGGTTCTATAGGGATGCGATGGCCCCATTGTTTGCGTCACTGTCCTTGATTCTCAATCTTTGATCGCTTTCTCTCCAGTCCTCGTGATTTTTAGAAATGTGATCAAGTATATTCTTGGCCTCATCATAAGTTTTAACTAGCAGACCTCCAGCTGCTACCGCATTGGCAGCCGTATGCGATGCGGGGTTCAGTCCGTGCTAGAAAATCTCCATCTGTAAGCAGTCTGGTAAGCCGTTATGCGAGCAATCTCTTACCACCCTCTTAAACCTCGCCCAAGCGGCGCTGAGCAATTCATCAATATCCTTTTCAAAATTCGTAATTAACTTCCTCCTTCTTGCGTTCTCTATTGAAGGGAAGTATTTCTTCATGAACTTTTCCACTACTTGTTCTCACGATGTTATCTCCCCTGGTTCGAGAGAATAAGCCCATTTTCTTGCTTGATCGCATAAGAAAAATGGGAACAACGTTAGTCGAACCTCCTTAGTAGAGATATTTGGGAACATAAAAGTGTTGCAGATTTCAAGAAAACTCCGGAGATGGGCGTGCGGATCCTCGCCACGCCTTCCATCAAACTGTCCGGTCGTTTGAATCATCTGCAACATAACCGGTTTCATTTCAAACCTCAATTCGTCCAGTGCTGGCCTCATGATTCTTGGGGAGAAATCATATAGGTTGGGCGACGCATAGTCCCGAATGGGTTTATTGCGATCATTCGCCAGGAGGATGGGGCTGGCCATTATATTATTTGCATTTGTGGCCCTCTCTTCCGGTTGTTCCGCCATTCTTGGACTTCTATCTTGTTGTTGTTGGCGGTTTTTTCTTAGTCTTCGTTGGAACGTTCTTTCAATCTCTGGGTCATAATTCGCTAGAGATTGAAAGCTGTAAAGAAAATAAAAAAATTACCATTAGCACAATGTATTGCCAAATTCCCCGACAACGATGCTAAAAACTTGATGCGTTATTTTTATATGATGAAATAATGGTAAGGAATGCGATGGTGGAGATGTGTTGTGCATGCAAGTTTTCTCAGTAAGACCCAAGTATAAATCCTACTGAGTTTCCTGGTAAGCCTAGGGTCGAACACAGGGACTAAGAAAAAAAAGTATGCGATGGTAATTTTAGATAACTTTGCGGTAACAAATAAATCAAGGGGTTGGTTGGCTTGTTGTTTACAGTATAAAGTGTATGCGACAGAGTTGAGAAAAGAGTTAATAATACAAAAGATGTGATGAGTATGCGGGAGAATGGGTTGAGAAGGGATTTAACTAACACTTCCTAGGAATGCGTTCATGTTATGCGATCATGCTACACACATACAACAACAAGTCATCTCTCAATATAAATGCTATGGCGTCTAGTTTTAGAACGCTTGCGATGTATGCGATGGTGTATATAGGACCTACGTTTAAGCCTCTATTCTTGTCTATGCGATGACGAATGACACACTACTATCATGACCTATTTCTAGGGTACATGCGATGCATGTTGGCAAATAGAGCTTATCTCTAAGTCTCTATCTCTTGCTTATGCAGATCTAATCTTGCTCTCTCGAGTCTAGATTCTAACCTAACTCTCTCAAGTCTTACGTTCTTTCTTTAGACTCTCTCTCGAGTAGCTCTAAAGGGTGATGGGTGCAACATAAGACAAAATGATCGCATGCAATGAAAATCCTAGGTCATGTCAGCTAAGTACTTCTCAACCCATTCGGCAATTTTAGCTACTCATGCGTATTTTATAGAGAGTAAACAAATGTAGAAATGCAAGTTCCATTCTATATATATATAATCGAAGTACAGAATGACAATACGATATAAGAATAAAGAGCCTGGTAGCAATTTCTTACTTCCCAAGGCTTTTACATTATTCTTTTCTACTCTGCTCAAAAGATATTCTTGCTCTCGCAAGAGTCGACTCTCTCTCTATTTTTCCACGCTCCCTGGCACTCTCTCGAGCTGACCAGGATGATCTTCTGGCATTTTTTCCCTTCTCTCGCTTCCACCTTCTAAGTATTAAAAAAAACTAAGAACAAGGCTAACTATCGTCTATATGGTGAACTGTAAAACTGGGTGAACTTTCAATGAAGATGGCCTTCGGTATTTATAGAGCTTCAGGGTGAAGAGATTTTTCTCTCATATGATTGCACTGATGGGATGGCATTAATTCTCTGTCTGATGCGCCGAATATTGGTCACTGAAATGTTGAGTGTACTTGCTACAGTAGGTCGTTAATGGCTTGTCAACTTAATTCGGAATCGACCGTCATCAGCTTTCAATCCCATCGTGATTTATTAAGCTTTCACTCAGATGCGCCCGCCTTGATGCGTCGGATCTATGCGGCCACCTTCTTGAGTAGATTTTCGTGAGCGGAAATGATCGCATAGCCTTGCCGTTGCAATCTCTTAATGCGCTCGGACGATAATTTCTTTGGATTGTATTTCTACCTTGCGTCAACGCATTTTCTTGCATAAAATACATAAGTTAGCCGTTTTAATGCGATGGACGCATGCGATCGCAATGTTGTGAACTTGATGCTCTTGGACGCAATATTGTATATTTTACCATAGCAATCCTGCATTGTTTTATAACTTTGCACTGTAATAACGTGCATTTCTGCCCGTTATCACCTAGCCGTCGTTTAGTAAATCTATATTTACTTGACGGCTACCGTGAGATCTTTTTTGCCGAGAGAAATCTAAAAAACTTTTTATGAAATATTTTCAACAGTTTATAAATCTTACTAAAATTAGGAAAACCATTTTCCTTTTATCTCACGGTTACCATGAAAGTTCAATAACCACCCGCTCAATTGGTTATTAAAGAAAAAGAATTAATTATCCAATAATTAATATTATTATAAATATAAATGATATCCAACTTATCATACTATATTTATAACCTATAGTTTTAATATTTCATCTCATGAAACATATAAACCATAGTTCCTTTTCTATTCCATGGTACTTAATGTAAATCTCATTTACATCAATCCCTCACTAGATGTATCTCATACATCAAACTTATTATATCATATATAATCAAAATACCTCTTTTCAATTTGAACATTTCAAATCAACACCAAGAACTGATCATCAACTGAATCCATTGAGCTACCAAGGGGACCTTATGAACCTGTAGCTCAAAGCTCCAACAGTACGTGAATAATGACTAAACTCTTTAGTCAAGGGATCTACCATCCGTTAAATGCTAGGCAGTTCACTAAAGCCCGACAGCTGAACACTCCTTACCATAGATATATTATGTGTACATCTTCACCAATCAGCAGTGTGACAAACCTTCACAGATCGCTCGTAAGTACAGTTGAGCCAATAACCGTTATGCCCCTGTAGTTACATCTAACTCCTTAAGTACCATGATCCCTCTAATGAACATAAGTCATAGTCCTGTTGGGATTGGTGTCCTAATTCTCCCAGAGTCTCGTTGTTTTGTAAAGATACACATTGTTCAATGAATAAAATAAGTGTTATTTAATTCTGGCATTTACTCATTTCCAATAAACAAAGCTCCTTGGTTATTTTATGTGAACTTAAACATGTATATGTGATATACAAATGGATCATGCCTTAAGTGATAACCTAAATCGGTCTGTAGTACAAGGATTAAGTTGGGATACCTGATCCTGGTGACACTACGGATACGACCGACTTTGTGGAGGTTTGCAAGTGTTGTAAACTACTACAGATGGTTGATCCTGACCATTCATGTGGAGACGTAGAGCGGGGGTGTCCTATACAAAGAGTTTGTATAAGACTTGGACCACGAGATGACTAGACTCTGTATATAATGCCGTTGATACTAGAGGCTTGCATCTCACCTAAACGACCGTAGGTGACACGACTTCAATCTTGAGTGTTTTAGGAACTCCTGCCTTTGAGGGCAGTCTTTTGATTAGTATGGGTGAGAGTGGCTAGATTGCCAACTCAACATGCCTACCTTTTTAAGGACTTGTCTGATCTGGGAGCTGGGAACTCAATCCACAATATGGAATTCAGTCCTTTCCTAAAGCAGGGATAAGTAGAGAGATTACTCCCTTAAGGGCTGATTCCGGGGCTTGAACATAGTGGCCAAAGCTTCTCTTTGGAAGAGAAGACTCAATCATAGTAGGACTATGACTTATGTTCATTAGAGGGATCAGTGGTACTTAAGGACACAGATGTAACTACAGGGCATAACGGTTATTGACCCAGCTGTACATACGAGCGATCTGTGAAGGGTTGTTGCACTGCTGATTGGTTAAGATGGAAACATAATATATCTGTAGTGAGGAGAGTTCAGCTGTCGGTCTTTAGTGAAGTGCCTGGCAGTTAACGGATTGTGGATCCCGTGACTAAAAAGTTTAGTCACTTATTCAGTGTTTACTAAACGATTGCATAGCTTTGCTAAATGATCGTTGGCCTAAGGTAAACGATCGTGTAGAATCGACCAAGCTAGACGATAGAGCTAAACGATCGCATAGCTTTTGCTAGACGATCACATAGCTTTATCTAAACGATTGGGCATCGACCTATATGATAGGTCTTCGACTTCTCCCACTTGCCTAGTCGTGTACACGATCTGTCTTTCCTCCATTCGTCTGCCTCACACCAAGTCCGAACAGAGCCCACCATCCGGATTCTCACACCGAGAATACCAAGGTCGCCTTGTTGGTGGTGCCAGACTCAACTCGACACTGTCGAGGTTTTTTGGAGGCCGTTCGTGGTGCTTTGGAGGAGTCCGTTCGTGGTGTTGCAGAGGAATTCGTGTTGCGGAGGAGTTCGTGACCGAGGAGATCGTTGAGGACGAGCGCGAAGTGTTTGTGCTGTGTTCGTGCGATGTTGCAGTCGTGTAGATCAAGTGCTCGTGGTTGCAGTTGTTCGACCAGAGTGCGCATCGGAGCGTGGAGACGCTTCTGCCATTGTTAGTACAGTTTTTCCCTCTATACATTTGATGTTCATGTTGTAATTTCTCTGTATTATTTGCATAACCGCTTGTACGGAAGTTGACTGTGAATATATGTTGATTCATGATTGTAATTTGGAATAGTCTTGCTTCCGTTGCTAATGGAAATCTTGTTTTCGATTTCTTTCAATTGGTATCAGAGCCAGGTTCTTTGATATTCCAAATTACAGATCTGAATCGAACGCTTTTTATAGTCGCGGTGGGTTTCTGCATTTGTAGTTAACCGGTTTTTGCATTTGTGGATGAATTGACGCATGTTTTGGGTTTAAATTGCCTTTTTGTTAAAGCTTTCGTTATTACAAAGTGTTAATTGTAAGGGCCCTTGCGTTTTTGGGCGAAATTAACTTTGTAACCGAGTCTGTAATTTGAAAAGTTTGAGTTCGTCAAATCGCTTGTGATGAAGCTTCGACGCATGGCGATGCTGTTCTTAACAAAGAAGAAGACTAAGCGTTGGTCGGATCGTGTAGCCTCAGGTAAACGATCGTAGGGATTTTACTAAGCGATCATTTAGATTTTTCGTTCTATACGATCGTGTAATATTTTCTAGTCGATCGTTTAGCTAATGTTAATCGATGGGGTAAATCGTTTACCATATCGTGTAGCGTTGGTTGCGCGATCGCGTAGGCGCTGGAGGTAGGCGATCGTAGTGGGAGCATGCGATGCTCACGTTTAGTAGAAGGCGCACGCTAAACGATCGCGTAGTTAGCAAGCTTCATCACTTAGTTACTACCTATGCGATCGTGCGTATGTGATACGGAGGTGCTGGCTATGCGATCGCTTAGGTGATGGTGCTTTATGGCATTATAGTCGCTTAGACGATCGCGGAAGGCGAGCTCGTGCGGAGCGCATTAAGTAATTGTGTACTTCAGGCTTCATCGCTTAGTAAAGGTACACGATTATGTAGTAAAAGCTAAACGATCGTTTGGATTTTTCTAGACGATCGGATAGTAATGCTAAACGATCGTTTAACTCTGACCACTGGTAAGCAATAGAGCAAAGAGTTTGTTTTATCATGTAGACGATCGCAGAGTGCTTAGTACACGATGGTTGGTTGGAGAAGCGATGCTTTACCAAGCGGTTCAAGACCCGGTTCGCCTATTTGAACCAAAGACTCCTTGTATTTGTAATAGTTAGCTTTCCTTTTTGAATTTTACGGCAATTTTACCTGGTTCATCAACTTTCATTGCTTATACATGTGATGTATGGTTCTTATATGTCAAAGTGTTTGTCATATAGTTAAAAACCCACGTTAGGTTGTGCAATTATTCATGCATCATGTATTATAAATGTTATAATCGAGCATGAAGAAATTACTTGAAAACATGAGCATGCATCATGAACTATAAGAGTTATATTTTGCATGCAGTGAGCATTATCATGCATCATCCTTTTCTTATAAATGTTATAGTCTAAGGGTGAATGGAAGCATGTTTTGCTTGTTTCATTTTTGTTTTGTATAAGTGTTATATAAAAGAAGTAGCAATGAATGGACAATGCATTGAGCATGAAACTTAGGCTGTTTATAATCGTTATGAATGCCTTGCATGTATTAGCTTCGTATTGTGGTTGTTTCCATTTATAAATGTTATAAAGGAAATTAGACCTAAAATCAATAATTGACAGCTGCATGCGGACTTAGGGTGAACTCATTTTTTTAAAAGGGTTTTAAAATTGGATTGAGATAGACCTAAGTTCAGTGGTTCTAAAGAGTTTATTAACCTAGATTAATATTTTAAAATTGGTTTAATAGGATTAAATTGGTTGAATAAAAGATTAAATTTGTTGTAAACATATCTATAAGGGACCTTTTGTCTAAGGCGGGTTCTGGCTAGGCTGGGGTTCTTAAGTTGACGGAAACGTAACACCCCTACCTGGGAACCTACCTGGAAAGGTGAATTAGATAGATTTTCAACAAGCATGCAACGATTTGGTCAAAGATTCTATTAAAGAGTTTAATGGATGATGATCAAAAGTTGTTCAACTATCCAAGGTAAAAGTTACTCTTGAGAAAACCTAAAAGTCACTTAGTTAAAATCCTTAGCCGTGTTTTTTCTAAGTAAGCTAAACCCTAGGTTATAAAATACTCAGTGGGAGGAGGAAGCGCATCAGATATGTCTATGATTCCACTCATGTTTCTCCCTGTATGTTCACACCGTGAGATTCATGCTTGGCCTCAAGATGCCCCAGGATGCATCCCCCTTCGGATGGTGTTTGCATGAGTCAATATCTAGGTGGACAGAGAGAGTATTTATAGTAAGTGGGTGAAGGGTGTGTGTCAACACGTCCTATGGTCTCTGTCATTGGTTCACACCGTGAGATGATTCTGTATGCCCTCGTGTCGCCTTTGATGCTTCCCCCTTCGGATGGGTTTTGTGCAGTTGGTCAATATCAAGGTGAACTCTAGAAATGGATAGGGTCGTTTTAGATTTTTCCCCAATCGGATTTTTTTCCTTCGAATTGGCCTTTCGGGACGGACCTCTAGGGCTTAAAATGACGGGTCACACTTACGAGAGATTGTTAAGTAAGTTAATGATCTCTTGGCCAAATCAATGATGGCTAGTCGTTATAGGAACAAGAGTTAGTCTGGTATTAATGACTGGTTGAGATCTTCTCAATTCAGAGGAGGGATAACTGACCTCCCTTCGGAGACTTTTATCCTAAACCTTTGAAGTATCATTGCGAAACTAGATGTCACACGGGGTTCATGTTAGTTTTGCTAAAATCTTATTGGATGTTGTTTTGTTTTACAACGGGTATTTGCTTAAAACCTAACATAGGTCAATGTGTTTTTCTTTTAAGCAACTCATTAGTATTTCCGTTTAAAGCTTTTAAAAAATGACCGATTTATTACAGTGGAAAGAATCGTGTGAAACGAATTTCGTGGCAAACGACCTCTATCCCACTACTCTCCAAAAGAGGAGACAAGACAGTAAATATGATTTATTGGTCTTGGAGACATGTCTGGTAGAGAATGATGATTCTGCCTGGATTCTTGATTCAGGTGCTACCAATCATGTCAGTTTCTCTTACCAAGGATTTAGTTCCTGGCAAACGTTGCCACAGGGAAAAATGACTCTTTGAGTCGGTAATGGTGAGGTTGTTTGAACTGTTGCTGTAGGCAGGCTGAAGTTATTTGTTGACAAGAAATGTTATCTATTATTGGATAATGTTTTTATAGTTCCTCATATTAAGAGGAACTTAATCTCAGTTTCTTGTCTCATTGAGTAAGGCTATACCGTCTCCTTTTCTGAGAATAAAGTGTTTATTTTCAAGAATGGAATTGAGATTGGTTATGGTTCAATGGAAAATAACTTATATGTACTAAGGCCGTTAGTCATAAAAGCCTTGTTTAACACTGAAATGTTTAGTACGACAACAACAGCTAAAAGACCAAAGGTTTCTCCAAAAGAAAATGCCCATCTTTGGCATCTAATGTTAGGTCACATCAACCTCAATAGGATTGAGAAGTTGGTGAAAAGTGGACTTCTAAAGAGTTTAGAAGAAAAATCCTTGTCGGTATGTGAATCATGCCTCGAAGGCAAGATGACCAAACGACCTTTTACTGGAAAAGGTTACTGAGCCAAGGAAGCCTTGGAGCTTGTACATTCAGACCTCTATGGTCCGATGAAAACTTGTTTAAGGAATATAAGGTTGAAGTTGAAAACTTGTTTGGCAAGAAGATAAAAACACTACGATCTGATCCTGGTGGAGAGTATATGGACCTCCAATTCCAGAACTATATGATAGAACATGGGATTACGTCCTAACTCTTGGCCCCTAGTACATCTCAACAGAAGACCTTATTGGACATGGTTCGGTCTATGATAAGTTATGCTCATCTTCCAGACTCGTTTTGGGGTTATGTAGTGCAGACTGCATGTTATATTCTGAACAACGTTCCCTCGAAAAGTGTTTCTGAAACACCTATTGAGTTATGGAGAGGCCGTAAAAGTAGTTTACGCCACTTCAGGATTTGGGGCTGTCCGACACATGTGTTAGTGACTAACCCAAAGAAGTTGGAACCGTGTTCGAAGGTTTGCCTCTTTATGAGCTACTCCAAGGAAACGAGAGGAGGATACTTCTATGATCCAAGTGAGAACAAAGTACTTGTTTCCACTAATGCTATCTTCTTGGAAGAAGATCACATAAGGGATCATAAGCCACGAAGTAAGCTCGTTTTACGTGAGATCTCAAGTGAGACTGAGACTGCTGAGGGGGTTCAACAAGAGTTGTTGAACAGGCCGACAGATCAACAAGAGTTGTTGAGATCGGGACGTCTAGTCAACTAGCTTAAGAGTTGACATTGCCTCGACGTAATAGGAAGGTTATGAACCCATCGGATCGCTGCATGGATTTGGCTGAAGCCCAAAACGTCATTACGAATAATGGCGTCGAGGATCCGTTGTCTTTTCAGAAAGAAATGAAGGATGTTGATAAAGATGAATGGGTCAAGACGATCCTCAAGTATCTTCGGAGAACGAGGGTCTACATACTTATGTATGAAGCTAAGGATCTGATCCTTATGGAATACAACATTGTTGATCCCTTTACAAAGGCCCCCACGGCTAAAGTATTCGAGGGTCACTGGAAAGTCTGGGTCTGCGGGACATGTGGTATCTTGTTTAGGGCAAGTGGAAGATGATACTGGGGTATGCCCTAGTTTATTGTATATTGTACATTTTTATATTATATTGTACATTAGTCTCTTGAGTCATTAGGACAAGTGGGAGGTTGTTGGGATTGGTGTCCTAATTCTCCCGGAGTCTCGTTGTTTTGTAAAGATACACATTGTTCAATGAATAAAATAAATGTTATTTCATTCTGGCATTTACTCAAATTCAATAAACAAAGCTCCTTGGTTATATTATATGAACTTAAGCATGTATATGTGATATGCACGTAGATCATGCCTTAAGTGATAACCTAAATCGATCTGTAGTACAAGGATTAAGGTAGGATACCTGATCCTTGTGACACTACGGATACAGCCAGCTTTGTAGAGGTTTACAAGTGTTGTAAACTACTACAGATGGTTGATCCTGACCATTTGTGTAGAGACGTGGAGCGAGGGTGTCCTATACAAAGAGTTTGTATAAGACCTGGACCACGAGATGAGTAGACTCTGTATATAACGCCGTTGATACTAGAGATTTGCATCTCACCTAAACGACCATAGGTGACACGACCTCAATCCTGAGTGTTTTGTAAACTCCTGCCTTTGAAGGCGGTCCTTTGACTAGTATGGGTGAGAGTGGCCATATTGCCAACTCAACATGCCTACCTTTTTGGGGACTTGTCTGATCTGGGAGCTGGAAACTCAATCCACAATATGGAATTCACTTCTTTCTCGAAGCAGGGATAAGTATAGAGATTACTCCCTTAAGGGCTGAATCTGGGGCTTGAACATAGTGGCCACAACTTCTCTTTGGAAGATAAGACTCAGTCATAGTAGGACTATGACTTATGTTCATTAGAGGGATCAGTGGTACTTAAGGAGACAGATGTAACTACAGGGGCATAATGGTTATTGGCTGAGCTGTAGTTACGAGCGATTTGTGAAGGGTTATCGCACTGCTGATTGGTTAAGATGGACACATAATATATCTATAGTGAGGGGAGTTCAACTATCGATCTTTAATGGAATGCCTGGCAGTTAACGGATGGTGGATCCCGTGACTAAAGAGTTTAGTAAGTTATTCACGTACTGTTGGAGCTTTGGATCTACAGGTCCATGAGGTCCTCTTGGTAGCTTGGATTTATGTTGAAGGATCAAGTTCTTAGTGTTGATTTGAAATGTTCAAATTGACAAGAGGTATTTTGATTATATATGATATAATCGGTATGATGTATGAGATACATCTAATGGAGGATTGATGTAAATGAGATTTACATTAAGTACCATGGAATAGGACAAGAACTATGGTTTATATGTTTCATGAGATGAAATATTAAAACTATAGGTTATAAATATAGTATGATAAGTTGGTTATCATTTATGTTTATAATAATATTGATTATTAGATAATTAATACTTTTTCTTTTAAATAACCAAAGTAATGGGTGATTATTGATCATGGTAACTATGAGTATAAAGGAAATCAGTTTCTTATTTTGAAAAAGAGGTTTTTTTCACAAAAGTTTTGAAAAAAAAAATTTGAGTTTTCTCTCCGGCGAAAAGAAACTCACGAAAGTCGTCAAGTAAATACAAATTTATTAAATGATGGCTGGGCTGGGTAAACGACCTTGCAGGTGCTAGCTAAACGATCGTGCAGTGTTTACTAAAGGATTGCATAGCTTTGCTAAACGATCGCTGGCCCAAGGTAAACGATCGTGTAGAATCGACCGAGCTAGACGATAGAGCTAAACGATCGCATAGCTTTATCTAAACAATTGGGCATTGACCTATACGATAGGTCTCTGACTTCTCCCACTTGCCCAGTTGTGTACACGATCTGTCTTTCCTCCGTTCGTCTGCCTCACACCAAGTCCGAACAGAGCCCACCCTTTGGATTCTCATACCGAGAATACCTAGGTCGCCTTGTTGGTGGTGTCAGACTCAACTCAACACTGTCGAGGTTTTCTGGAGGCCGTTCGTGGTGCTTTAGAGGAGTCCGTTTGTGGTGTTGCGGAGGAGTTCGTGAACGAGGAGATCATTAAGGACGAGCGCGAAGTGTTCGTGTTATGTTCGTGTGGTGTTGCAGTCGTGTAGATCGAGCACTCGTGGTTGCGGTTGTTCGATCAGAGTGCGCACTGAAGCGTGGAGACGCTTCTGCCGTTGTTAGTACAGTTTTTCCCTCTATACATTTAATGTTCATGCTGTAATTTCTCTGTATTATTTGCATAACCGCTTGTATGGAAGTCGACTATAAATATATGTTGATTCATGATTGTAATTTGGAATAGTCTTGCTTTCGCTGCACATGGAAATCTTGTTTTTGATTTCCTTCAAGTCCTACTATGACTGAGTCTTCTCTTCCAAAGAGAAGCTATGACCACTATGTTCAAGCCCCGAAAACAGCCCTTAAGGGAGCAATCTCTCTACTTATCTCTACTTCGAGAAAGGAGTGAATTCCATCTTGTGGATTGAGTTCCCAGCTCCCAGACCAGACAAGTCCCCAAAAAGGTAGGCATGTTGAGTTGGCAATCTGGCCACTCTCACCCATACTAATCAAAGAACCACCCTCAAAGGTAGGAGTTCCCAAAACACTCAGGATTGAGGTCGTATCACCTATGGTCGTTTAAGTGAGATGTAAGTCTCTAGTATCAATGACGTTATATATAGAGTCTAGTCATCTCATGGTCCAGGTCTTATACAAACTCTTTGTATAGGACACCCTGCTCGCACGTCTCCATATGAATGGTCAGGATCTACCTTCTGTAGTAGTTTACAGTACTTGCAAACCTCTACAAAGCGGGCCACATCCGTAGTGTCACCAGGATCAGATATCCCATGTTAATCCTTATACTACAGACCTATTTAGGTTATCACTTAAGGCATGATCCACTTATATATCACATATACATGCTTAAGTTCACATAAGATAACCAAGAAGCTTTGTTTATTGGATATGAGTAAATGCCAGAATTAAATAACACTTATTTTATTCATTGAACAATGTGTATCTTTACAAAACAACGAGACTCTGGGAGAATTAGGACACTAATCCCAACACCATCTACAGTAGTTTACAACACTTACAAACCTTTACAAAGCGGGACGTATCCGTAGTGTTACCAGGATCAGGTATCCCACCTTAATCCTTATACTACAGACCTATTTAGGTTATCACTTAAGGCATGATCCACTTGTATATCTCATATACATGCTTAAGTTTACATACAATAACCATGGAGCTTTGTTTATTAGATATGAGTAAATGCCAAAATGAAATAACTCTTAGTTTATTTAGAAAACATGTGTATATTACAAACAACGAGACTTCGAGAGAATTAGGACACCAATCCCAACAATCTCCCACTTGTTCTAATGCCTCGAGAGACTAATGTACAATACAAGATAAATACATGTACAATATACAATAAACTAGGGCATACCCCAGTATCATTTCCCACTTGCCTTAGACGAGATGCCACATGTCCCACAGACCCAAACTCTCCAGGGGACCCTCGAACACTTTAACCATGAGCTTCTTTGTAGAGGGATTAGCAACGTTGTGCTCCGACGAGATCTTCGTGACTATCACATCACTGTGATGCATAATCTCCCTGATCAAGTAGTATTTTCGCTCTATATGCTTGCCTCGATGATGACTCCGAGGCTCCTTCGAATTTGTCACAACCTCGCTATTATCACAATAGAGAGTGATAGGCAAATCCATATTTTGAACAACTTCCAAATATGTAAGGAATTTCCTCAGCCAAACAACCTCCTTAGCTGCTTCACAAGCAGCTACGTATTCGGCTTCTATAATGGAGTCCGTGATGCATCCTTACTTGATGCTTCGTCACACTACACTACAACCCCTCCATTTAGAGTGAACACTGACCCCGATGTCGATTTACGAGAATCTCTATCGATCTGAAAGTTAGAGTCTGTGTATCCTGTAAGGATCAGATCCTTATCACCATACACGAGCATGTAGTCCCTCGTTCTCCGAGGATACTTGAGGATCATCTTGACCATCTTCTAGTGATCAAATCCTAGATTGGATTGATACCGACTTACAATCCTTATTGCATAGCAAATGTTGGGTCTGGTACACAACATTACATACATTAAGCTTCCTACAGCTGAAGCATAGGGAATTTGTCTCATCTTCTCAACCTCTTGAGGTGTTTTAGGACATTGATCCTTCGATAATATGATTCTATACCTGAAGAGTAACAAACCCCTATTGAAATCCTACATCCCGTATCTGATCAACATTTGGTCTATGTACGATGACTGAGAAAAGGCTAACCTCCTGTTCTTACGATCCCGAATGATCTGGATCCCTAGAACATACTGTGCCTTACCCAAATCTTTCATTTGGAATTGGGTAGCTAACCACTTCTTAATGTCAGTCAGATACCCTACATCATTCTCAATGATTAGGATATCATCCACATACAGTACCAGGAAAGCTACTGAGCTGTTGATGATTTTCTTGTAAACACAAGGCTCATCAATGTTTTGATCAAAGCCAACCGACTTGTCAAATCTAATTCCATGATTGAGATGCTTATTTCAGCCCATAAATTGAACTATTAAGCTTGCAAGCTCTTTGCTCTTGATCTGGAACTATGAACTCCTCTAGTTGAGTCATGTAGATGGTCTCCTCAAGATTACCATTAAGAAAAACAGTTTTGACGTCCATTTTCCATATCTCATAAGCATAAAATGTGGCTATGGACAGGAGTATCCTGATAGACTTGAGCATGACAATATGTGAGAAAGTTTCCTCATAGTCAACTCTCTTGACCTGGGTATAACCCTTTGCCACGAGTCTAGCCTTAAAGGTTTGCACCTTTCCATCTACACCTCTCTTTTGCTTTTAAATCCACTTACACCCAATAGGTCTTACCCCATCGGGCGGATCCACAAGCTCCCAAATGTTATTGAAGTACATAGACCCCATCTTCTGGTTCATGGCTTTAATACATAGACCCCATCTTCTGGTTCATGGCTTTAATCCATTCATCCTTGTCAACATCCTTCATTGCTTTTTTAAAAGACAACAGATCCTTGACCCTATCATTAGAAATGAAATTTTGGGCTTCAGTTAAACCCATGTAGCGATCTGGTGGGTTCATAACCCTCCCATTATGTCGAGGCAGTCTCAACTCTTGAGCTGGTTGACTAGATGCACCAACTTCAACAACTCTTGTTGATCTGTCAGTCTGTTCAACAACTCTTATTGAACCCTCAGTAGTCTCAGTCTCACTAGAAATCTCACGTAAAACGAGCTTACTTTGTGGCTTATGATCCCTGATGTGGTCTTTTTCCAAGAAGATAGCATTTGTAGAAACAAACACTTTGTTCTCACTCGGATTATAGAAGTATCCACCTCTCGTTTCCTTGGGGTAGCCTACAAAGAGGCAAACCTTCGAACGCGGTTCTAACTTCTTTGGGTTAGTTGCTAGCACATGTGCCGGACAGCCCCAAATCCTGAAGTGGCGTAAACTACCTTTACGCCACTCCATAACCCTAAAGGTGTTTCAGAAACACTTTTCGAGGAAACGTTGTTCAGGATATAACATGCAGTCTGCACTGCATAAGCCCAAAACGAGTCTGGAAGATGAACATAAATCATCACAGACCGAACCATGTCCAACAAGGTCTTGTTTCTCCTTTCTGATACACCATTCTGCTGAGGTGTACCAGAGGCTGAGAGTTGGGATGCAATCCCATGTTCTATCATATAGTTTTGGAGTTGGAGGTCCATATACCCTCCACCACGATCAGATCGTAGTGTTTTTATCTTCTTACCTAACAAGTTTTCAACTTCAGCCTTATACTTCCTGAACTTGTCAAGGGCTTCAGACTTATGTTGCATTATGAAGAGATACCCAAACCTTGAATAATCATCTATGAAAGAGATGAAATATTCATACTCACCTCGAGCTCTAACATTCATCGGACCATAGAGGTCTGAATGTACAAGCTCCAAGGCTTCCTTGGCTCTGTAACCTTTTCCAATAAAAGGTCATTTGGTCATCTTGCCTTCGAGGCATGATTCACATACCGACAAGGAGTTTTCTTCTAAACTCTTTAGAAGTCCACTTTTCACCAACTTCTCAATCCTATTGAGGTTGATGTGATCTAACCTTAGATGCCAAAGATGGCGTTTTCCTTTGGAGAAACCTTTGGTCTTTTAGCTGTTGTTGCCGTACTGAACATTTCAGTGTTAAACAAGGCTTTTATGACTAACGGCCTTGGCACATACAAGTTACTTGCTATTGAACCAAAACCAATCTCCATTCCATCTTGAAAATAAACACTTTATTCTCAGAAAAGGAGAAGGTATAACCTTGTTCAATGAGACAAGAAACCGAGATTATGTTCCTCTTAATATGAGAAACTACAAAAATATTATCTAGTAACAGATAACGTTTCTTGTCCAAAAATAACTCCAGCCTGCCTACAGCAACAACTGAAACAAGCTCACCAGTATCGACTCGTAGAGTCATCTCTCCCTGTGGCAACGTTTGCCAGGAACTGAATCCTTGGTAAGAAGAACTGACATGGTTGGTAGAACCCGAATCTAGGATCCAGGCAGAATCATTATTCTCTACCAAACACGTCTCCAAGACCAATAAATCACATTTACTGTCTTTAGACATCCTCCTCTTTTGGAGACTAGTGGGATCAGTATCAGAACCTAAATAAGCTCCAAGTTGCATGTCAGAAAACACTTCTCTTCTATGAACCTCAATAGGGTTAGCAACAATTGCTTCCTCTTCTTGGAGTTTAACTTTGGAATTGACATTACTGGTTTTTCCATCCATCCCTCTATGCTCGAAAAGTAAGAACTGATGTTCAAACAAATCTTGCAATGAGTCTATGATCTCGCGTGCAATGACCATGTTCTCAACCCTTTTAGCCAAAACATTAGGTATGCTAGCCAATATTGGAGTTGGGTCAATGAATTAGCCTTTATCTACACCTCATATGCATTAGAACACTTCGCGGTGCATCAAAGGTCGGGACTTCAGGACATTCCTCAATCATGATAAATTCGAGGTCGTTTACCACAAAATACATTTTACAGGACTTTTTCCACTGTATGTAATCGGTCAAATTAAAGGCTTTAAATGGAAATACTAACGTGTTGCTGAAAACAAAAACACATTGACCAACACTAAGTTTTAAGCAAATACCTGTTGAAAAAACATACAACATCCAATAAGGTTTAGCAAAACTAACATGAACCCCGTGTGACATCTAGTTTCACAATGACGCTTCAAAGGTTTAGGACAAAAGCGCGAAGGGAGGTCAATTATCCCTCCTCTACATTGAGAAATTCTAAACCAGTTATTAATACAAGAACAACTCTTGCTCCTATAACGACTATCCATCATTAATTTGGTCAAGAGATCATTAACTTACTTAACAATCTCCTGTAAGTGTGACCCGCCATTTTAGGCCCTAGAGATCCGCCCCAAGCAGCCAATCCGAAGGGAAAAAATACAATTGGGGAAAAACCTAAAGCGATCATATCCATTTCTGGAGTTTACCTTGATCTTGACCAATTGCACAAAACCCATCCGAAGAGGGACGCTTCTAGGGCACCACGAGGGAGTACAGAATGATCTCAAGGTGTGAACCAATGATAGAGACCGTAGGACGTGTTGACACACACCCTTCACCCATTTACTATAAACACTCTCTCCGTCCACCTTGATATCGATTCATGCAAACACTGTTGGCTTTTTGGCCCTTAATCTCAAATTAATTAATCAATGTTTTGATGATAACAAACTCTATTTTAATTACTGAAAATCTTAGTGTTTTAATATTTCCATAGCGTAGAGCTTGGAACAAAGATTCCAACACCTCTTGAATCACTCAAATCGGAGCTAAAACGAAGACGATATGACCGAAACAATCTATAAAGAAAATACCATAGTGGATGACGTGGCATAACTAGACCATTTGCATGTAGACATGTGGCAGCATATTGGTTGAATGGTGGATCATTAAGAGATTAACATATGATGGACTTTTTATTTTTGGATTGATTTAAATTAAAAAAATTGAAATTAAAAAGAAATTTAAAAGGAAAATAAATTTAATATTATTTTATGTTTGTGTCTAACGGCTAGTTTTTTACACATGATATGTTTTTTTAATTTTTGGATTGACTTTAAAAAGAATGAATGTAAAAAGAAAATGAATTAAAAGGAAAATGAATTTAATATTATTTTATGTTTGTGTCTAACGGTTAGTTTTAGACATATGGTATTTTTTTTATTTTTTGGATTAATTTTAAAAAGAAAATGAATTTCAAAAGAAAAGGAATTTAATATTATATTTTGTTTGTATCTAACGACTAGTTTAGTTTAAAATCTCTACCATGATTTTTCTTTTCCGAAATCTAATGGTCCAAATTAATTGTGGTTTCTGAAATTTTTTTTCCCATCTCTATATAAACCAAATTCCTCTCCAAATTTTAAACAAACAAATTTTACATTTCATAATCCTCCAAAATTCAAAAGTTCAATTGTTGCTCTCTCTCTAAGTTCCCAATTTTTTTTCTTTTCATCTTATTCTTGAGAGAGTGTTATTGTATTGTGAGGATAAATTTGTCGAGTGCTTAAACTTGTAAATCCACTCTAGTGAGAGTTGTATTGTGTTCTTCAAAAATTCCAACATTTGTAATGGTTTGATCCTAAACCGTGGAAAGGATCGGGTTTTCTCTTGAACCCGTAAAAGGAACGGTGGTGTAACGGTTGGGCTCTAATCCGTGGAAAGAGTCGGAAATATTTTATTCAAATTTCCAAGAGGCACTTGGGGAGTGGAGTAGGTCGAGTTTGACCGAACCACTATAAAAATGACGGTGTCTTCTTCTCTAACTCTTTCCTTTTTATTTTTGCAATTAATTTAAGAAATTTATTGTATGTTTTAGTTTGTTCTTATTTATTTGCTAAAATTTGATAGAATTAAATTATCACATTTTTGTCATCTTATTTGTTGCATAAATTGAATTTTTCTTATTATTTATAAAAAGTGCATTAATTAGTTTAATTGGGTTAATTTAAAAAAAAGTTTAATTAAACCCTATTCACCCCCCTCTAGGGTTGCCATATCGATCCAACAATTGGTATCAGAGCGGGTTGCTCTTCTTGAAATATTTATTTCTTGATAAACTTAATTGTTTTTGAGCTATGGAAACTTTAGGTCTTATCCCTTTTACCGATAGTCAATCTATTACAAAGCATCCTTTCTTTAATGGTACTAATTATAGTTATTGAAAAAATAGAATGAGATTTTTCTTGCTTTCTATTGATTATGATTTATGGGATATTGTTGAGGAAGGTTTTAAAATTCCAACAAAAGATGTTGATGGTGTTAGCAGTATAAAACCTAAGGAAGAATGGTCAATAAATGAAAAGAAAGCATGCTCTTTAAATGCCAAAGCTATTAATCGCTTATTTTGTGCTTTGAATGGAGTATAATAGAGTGTCTATTTTCAAAACCGCTAAAGTGATATGGGATAAATTAGAAATTACTCATGAAGGAACTAGTCACGTAAAAGAAACAAAGATTGACATGTTAGTTCATCAATATGAAATGTTTAAAATTGATGAAAATGAAGCTATTTCCGATATGTTTATTAGATTTACTAACATTGTCAATGCTTTAGAAGAACTTGGGAAAAAGTACTCAAATCTTGAGAAGATAAAGAAGCTATTGTGGTCTTTGCCTAAACAATGGGAGCTTAAAGTCACCGCCATTCAAGAGGCAAAGGATCTCAAATCTCTCTTCATTGATGAACTCATGGGCTCATTGTTGACACATGAGATAAAGATCAAGAAAAACATGGAGGATGAGAAGAAAAAGAAAGAAAAGAGTATAGCTTTAAAGACCATCTCTTTAGAAGTTGACTCCCAAGATGAAGATGACCTTGATGAAGATGATGTTGCCTATCTTTCACGTAAGTATAAGAACTTCATCAAGAGAAAGAAGCAATTCAAGAAGCATCTCTCCAACCAAAAAGAGTCAAAAGGTGAAAAGAGCAAAAAGGATGAGGTAATATGTTATGAATGCAAGAAGCCGAGTCATATTAGAACTGATTATCCTTTTCTTAAATCATCCAAGAAATCCAAGAAGAAAGCAATGAAAGCTACTTGGGATGATAGCGATGAAAGCGAAAGTGGGAGTGATAATGAAGAAGTGGCCAATTTTTGCTTCATGGCTCATAGTGACAAAGAGGATGAACAAAATGATGAAGTAACTCTAGAACCTCTTTCTTATAATGAATTGTTTGAAGCTTTTGAAAATATGCAAAATGATTTAGAAAAACTTAGTTCTAAGTATGTTGTGCTTAAAAAGAAATACAATGTTTTATCTAGTAAAAATAAGTCTTTACTTGAAGAAATTGCTTGCTTAAAAGAGAATGAACATGATGCTATGCATATTGATGAAATGAATCTCTCTTGTGACAAGCATGCTTTTGATTGTGATGAGAAAAATGCCTTGATTGACAAAGTTAAATTTCTTGAGCATGATAGTTGTGAAAAAGATAATTTGATTAAATTACTCTTCAGAAAAGGAATTTAGTGCTTTGCCTTTATCTAAACGATGAGCATCAAATGCTCCCACTACGATCGTCTACCTCTAGCGTCTCCACGATTGGGCAACTGTTAGGATACTGATTCTTGAAAGTCTTTATTAATGTAATGAGTTGGTTCAATCTTTCGGAATAGAAATTAGACGATGAACGAATTCTTTATTAAACGATAAGAGTAAAATAGTGACTAGACGCTTATCAAATCCCCCACGATCATTTACTAATATCTATACAATCGTTTATAGTCTCTACACGATTGCTGAGTAATACTAGACTATCGCCCACAAACACCCCGCGATCGCTTATAAGATATTGCACGATCACTTACCAGATTCTATACATTCGCCTACCAAATGCTACACGATCGCTTAGCTCTCCAACACGATCGCTTGGTAGAAGTAGACGATGAGCGGCACAGTACGATGACTTCTCCATGATAGAGACTTCCGAACTCCCACTTTCGAGAGCTCCCCTTCCTCACTCTTGATATTCAGACTTCACTATCCCCTCTTTCCATTTCTTTCTTCTTTTAAACCTCCATTTCTCCTAATAGAATTGGAAGTCGTCCTTAACCAGTTCAATCGCCTCTCCTCTATTCTTTCTTTCTTGATATTGCCACATAATTGGAGGCCTATCATTACCTTCCCCCTCCACCTTTACCTTGTCCTCAAGGTAAAGTTTTGGTTGTCCAACCCATTTCTTTAGCTGTGTCACATGAAACACTGGATGGATCGACACTATTGTCTGAAGATTCAACTTGTAAGCTACTGATCCCACTCTGTCCACCACCTGATGTGCTCCATAATACTTGGGAGATAATTTCACATTCCGCTTTTGTCAAATTGAAATTTGGCAATAAGGCCGCAACTTCAGCTATACTCAATCATCAACTTGAAATCCAACATCACGTCTCTTCTTGTCAGCAAACTTCCTCACTTTATCTGGAGCCACCCTCAAGTGCTCCCTAAGCACGTGCAATGCAACATCTCTGTCTCGCATTTTTTGGCCCAAAGTTGCATTGGCCGTACAATCATTCCCATAGTAAATCAACATTGGAGGTTGTCATTTTAATGTGTTATTTTAGGTGATGAAATAATGGAATGAATTATGGTGATGGGAATGCGTTGAACAACAAGTTTTCTCAGTAGATTCCAAGTATAAATTCCATGAGTTTCCTGGTAATTCAAGGGTCGAACTCAGGGACTAGGGAAAACGGTATGTGGTGATAATTTTCAAGAAGACTTTGCGGTAACCAGTAAATTAAATAGTTGTTTTGGGTTGTTGTTTGCGGTATAAAATAAATGTATGCGACGGATTTGAGAAAAGATCGATTATGCATTAGATGCACTGAGTATGTGAAGGAATGAGTTGAGAAGGTCTTTAACTAGCGTGTCACGGGAATGCGTCAAACTATGGGATCATGCTACACTCATGCGACAACAAATCATTTTCCAATGCAAATGCGGTGCCCCTAGTTCCAGGATGCATGTGTTGAATGCAATAATGTCCATAGAGCTTATTCCTAAGTCTCTACTTTTTTCTTATGCGATGATGTAAGATGCACACAAAGACAAGGTGACCGCACACAATCATATCCTATCTCTAGGATGCATGTGATGTGTTAATAGCAAACGGTGCTTATTCCTAAGCTCCCATCTCTTGATTATGCGTTCTAATCTGACTCTCCCGAGCCTAGATTCTAACCTGACTTTTCCAAGCCTAGATTCTGTCCTTAGACTACCCTTCCGAGTATCTCTAATGGATGAATGATGCATACATACTACAAGATAATCACATAGAATGAAGATCCCCGTTATACTAACTAAGTGCTTCTCAACCCATTCGACAGATTTAGCTACTTATGCGTAATAAACAGAGAGTGAACAGATATAAAGAAGTAAATTCCATTTCTATAGATAAGTTTAAGTACAAAATGACAATGGAAGATAAAGATAGAGAGCCTAGTAGCAATCCCTTACTTCCCAAGGCTTTTACACTGTCAACTCTATTCTGTTCAAAAGATATTCCTGCTTCTGTAAGAGCTGGCCCTCTCTCTGATCTCGACACTTCTGGTACTCTTCCAAGTTCACCGGAACGATCTCTCGGCACATCTCGCTTCTTCTGCTTCCGTATTCAATAAAAACTAAGAACAAGGCTATTTCATCTAAGGGAAAATTCTCTTACTATCCGAACTGTCCGAACTCCTTCACTGAAGGTTGCCTTTGGTATTTATAGAGCTTCGGGGTGAAAGGCTGCTTTTCTCTTATGATTGCACTGATGGGATGACATTAATTCTCTGTCTGATGCGCCGAATATTTGTCACCAAAAAGTTAAGTGTACTTACTATAGTAGTTCGTTAGCGGCTTGTCAACTTAATTTGGACTCGACCGCATCAGCTTTCTGTCCCATCGTGATTAATTATGCTTTTCACCCAGATGCGCCCACTAAGTTGCGGCGGCTCTATGCGGCAATCCTTTTTGAGCAAATGTTTGCGAGCACAAATCACCGCAAAGCCTTGCGGTAATGCTGCGCTCGACCGTTGCTTTCTTGTGATTGCATTTTTCGCCTTGCATCAACGCATATTCTGCACAAAAATACACAAGTTAACCGTTTTTATGCGATGGATACATGCGACCGCAATGTTATTAACTTAATGCTTTTTGGACACAAACTTACATATTTTATCAATGCAAACCTTCATTGTTTAATAACTTAGCACTCTAATAACGTGCATTTCTGCCCGTTATCATCTTCATACACAATCTGAAAAGGGGCCAAGCCAGTAGGAGCATTATGCATAGTGTTATTCCAATATTCCGCCCAAGGCCACCAGTTAATCCATTCTTTCAATAGCTCACCACAGTAGCTCCTTCAATTCATTTCCACGCTGCGATTCACCTTCTCTGTCTGACCATCCGACTGAGGATGAGAAACTGAACTGTGATGGAGTTTGGTACCCGACAGTCAGAACAACTATTGCCAAAAGTGATCCACAAACTTCTGGTCTTGGTCTGTGACAATGGACTCCGGCACCCTGTGCAGTTTAATCATTTCTCTACAAAATGTATCTACTTCAATACCAGCATTTAAAAGGGTGTTTCAACGGCAAGAAATGAGCATACTTCACAGATCGATATGCTTCCACAGTCGTTTCCTTTTTAATAGCCAATAATCTTCCACAGATCGATCCCTCTCTTAAAGATCGAAATTTGGCTAACATTCTTTTCTTCAAGTCTTCCCAATATTCGAACGATTCTCTGTCTACCTTCTATCGGTACCAGTCTAATGTGGTGCCGTCGAAATTCACAACCGCCACTGTCATCTTCTCAGATTCAGTCAACTTATGAACTTGAAAATAGCAGTCTACTCTGTATAGCCATGCCTCTGGATCGCTTCCGCTAAACATAGAAATTCCTACTTTCTTGAATTCACTTTGGTTGCCATTCGCTTCTTCACCGGATGCTTTCACCGAACTATTGGTTCCGTACACCTTATTGGCATTCGATCCTTCTGCCTCTGTCGTCACTTTTGCTTTTTCTTTGGCCATTTTCGTAACATAGGAAATGAACATTTGTTAATGTTTCTCTGCCTGCAATCCCAAACTCTCAATGCTCTTTGCTAACAACGCCAATTTCTCCTCTATAGTTGGCAATTTTTGTGTTTCGAATATGAATCCCAAGATGTCTTATTCTAGTTGTTGGGGTTGATGCCCTAAAGTCTCGTGTCCTGTAGTTTGTAAACATTATATACGAACACCTGTGATTGTTAATATATGATATCTACTTCACATCTTGTTGTTTTGCTCATTTATTTTTTTTATTTACTTTACCACAAACCATAAAATCCTTGGTTATCTATATGTGACTCAAGCATGTATGTGGTGACATACAAGTGGATCATGTCTTGAGTGATAACCAAAATAGTTTGTAGTATATGGATATAGGAGGGAAACCTTATCCTGGTAATTCTACGGACGCGGCGGCTTTGTGGAATGGTCACAAGTGTTGTAACTTACCACAAATGATTTGATCCTGATCATTCGTGTTGGGGACATGCGAGCGGGGGAGTCCTATACAAAGAGTTTGTATAAGACCTGACTACGAAGTGTTAATGTCTCGTTATATAACACCGTTCATGATAAAGACTTCATTTCACTAGGATGACCATTGATAACATGACCTCAATCCTGAGTGAGTTGGAAACTCCTGCCATTGAGGGCGGTCCTTTAATTTGTATGGGTGCGAGTGGCCAAGTCGCCGATTCAAACCTACCATTTTTGGGATTCTTCTGTTTTGGGAGCTGGGAACTCAACTACACAAGATGGAATTCACTCCTTTCCCGATGTAGGGTTAAGTAGATAGATGGCTCCCTTAAGAGCTGATTTCGAGGCTTGAACAATGTGGCGCCACACACCTTCTCTTGGCATGAGAGGTGTTCACACATAGTTGGACTATGTTGTATTGTTCATTAGAGGAATCAGTGGTACTTAAGAAGTGAGATGTAACTACAAAGGAAAAATGGTAAATTGGCCCAGTTGTACTTACGAGCATCTGTGAAGGGTCATCGTACTCATGATTGGTTATATCTAATGGACATAGAAATATATCTGTGGTAAGAAGAGGTCAGCTGTTGGTTTTTAGTGGAATCACTGACAGTTAACAGATGGTGAATCTCGTGGCTAAAGAGTTTAGTCAGCTACTCACGTACCGTTGGAGCTTCGAGCCATAGGTTCATTAGGTCACCAAGGTAGCTTGGATAAAGTCGAGAACTAGTGTTTGGGTTAATTTGAAATGTTCAAATTGACAAGAGGAAGTTCAATTATATATGATATAATTGGACTGGTTAATTATATATGATGTAATTGGCTAAATGTATGAGATACATTATTTTGGAGAAAATTAGATATAAATATGATTTATATCAAGTAGAGGAAAAATACTATAGTAGATATATGATATCAAACTATAGGATATAAATATAATATGATTATATTTATTAATTGAATTAATTGATTAACTATTTAATAATTAACCAATTAATTCACGTTTGAACGTGGGAAGAAGGGGCCGTGAAGGTTAAGGTAACCGGCGGGTTAAAGTTTGAAAATCTTTTTCATTTTGAAAAGATAATTCAGTCATGCATTTGATAGCCTGTGCCCGAAAAGAATTCGTGAAAGAGCGATCGTGAGAGCCTATACGATAGAATCTCATTCGTCTAAATGATTATCTAGTTCACGCGTTCTCTAAACGATCGAATACCTTTTTCCTAAACGATCGTGTGGCTCTACTATATGATAAACATCTTCGCTATACGATAGCAGAGTTCTTCTCGCCCGCACTTATCGTCTACACGAAGTCTTCTCCTTCGTCCTCTACCAAACTCACTAGAGCCCACTCTTTGGGTTTTTGATGTCGAGGATACTCGGGTTTCCCTTGTGGTGGTGTTATCCCTGCGGCCTTGTTTGTGCACATTCGGATCGTGTAGTAATAGTCGACAGACTCGGTGGGTGTTGGTTGATTGGTGGGAAGTTTTTCCGCAGCTGTGGGTTCACGCATATGAAGACAGTCTTCCTCTGGTATGAACCCATTTTCTCTATGTTTTATTGTATTCTGAGCATACTGTTGATGAGTTTAATATGCATAACTGTTAGTATGAAATGTATATCGTTTATGTTTCAGTCACTGTGAAATCGGAGCGATCTAAGCCCGCTCATGGAACTCTCGGTATGAGATCCTTCAATTGGTATCAGAGTCAGGTTTTTGATACTCCGATTTCATTTTTTGCAACGAAATAACGTTTACATTCATGGTGGGTGCATTTCTACGCTGCTTTTAAGTGTTGATATTGTTGTGGATGTGCTGGATTAATGGATGTTTTCGGGATGAATTGCCTCGGTCTGTTTAAATTTCTTTTACATTTGCGGTTGTATGTAAAGGCCCCTACGTTTTTGGGCATATATAATCGTAATCGAGTCTCTATTCAAAGTGTTTGAAGTCTTGAGTCAATTGTCGAAGTTCTGGGCAAAGGTTGTGGCACTTCGAGGAAGGAGATGATCTAAGGTTGATCGCATCATGCAGAAAAGGTTCTATGCAATCGCTGTCCATCGCGTCGTGAAGATGAAGGACTATGCGATCATGGTTGAACGCATCGGTTGAACGATGGGGTATGCGATCAAGAGTTGGTTGTATCGGTACGACGATCAGGCACACGATCGTTGAGTATCGTTTAATGTGCACGCGAGCTAAATGATCGTTTAGGTCAGCAAGCTTCATCGCTTAGTAACTGACTAAACGATTACTTAGCATCGCAAGGTAAATCGTTTACCAAGTTGCATGCATCGGTTAAACAATCAGACGCTCGTGTATTGTTTAAAGCGTGCTAAATGATCGTTTAGGTCAGCAAGCTTCATGGCTTAGTAACTGACTAAATGATCGCTTAGTAACCCAGGGTAAATCGTTTACCTATCGTCGTGCTACACGATCGCATAGACGATCAGGCTTCGCAGCCTCGTCGTCGTCTACGCAATCGTTTGCTAATGTTCCTATCGTCTAGTGCACGCTGAACGATCGTCTACCTGCTAAAGATTGCTACACGATGGAGACCCCTTGGCGGTTCAAGACTCGGTTCGCCTGTGAACCAGTTTGCTCGATGAAAAATGTAATAGATAGGTTTTTTCATTCTAATTCTTTTTTTGGTTTAAAGGCTCATCCCGGTCCATTAATCTATTTGTTTAATACATGCGATGTATGTTTTATATGTCATATGGTATGCACATATAGTAAATCCCACCTTAGGTTATGTATTGATCATGCATCATCTCTTATTTATAATTATTATAATTTAGAGAAGCGTGATTTTAATCATGTAGAGCATGCTCGTGTATCATATAATATAAGAGTTATATTTATGCATGTATAAAAAGCATTGACATATATTATCTTTATATTATAATTGTTATAGTATAAGGGTGAACGTTAGCATTACGCGTTATTTAAAAGTTATATAGTAATGACCGGATATTGCATGAAGCATGACACATAGGTTACTTTATAATTGTTATAAATGCCTCGTTATGCGCAATGTTTTTTTAGTTGTTTCTTTTTTAAGAGTTAAAGATAAATTAGAACTAAAAGAAATAAGAAAGATATGCATGCTCACTTAGGTTTAATTCATGTTTTAAAATGTTTAAAACTTGGATCACATAGACCTAAGCTCACAGTTCTAATATGATTAGCAACCCTAAGGCTTTAATCTTTTAATCAGTTTAATAGGATTAAATTGGCTAATAAAAGGTTAAAATGTAGCAAATCTATCTATAAGGGACCTTTTTTCTAAGGGGGGTTCTGTCTAGGCTTGTGTATTTAAGTTGACGGAAATGTAACACCCCTACCTGAAAACTTACCTAGAAAGGTGAATTAGATAGATTTGATGCATGCATGCAAGTTAAGGACAATCCATTAAAGTGTTTAAATGTGACTACATGAACCTTTTTATATTTCATAAACAAATATTGTTTATGAGCATGCTTTAAAAAGACCACTTAGACTAAAATCAGTAGCCAGATTGTCTAGGTTAATGAATCCCTAGGTAGAACATTCAGTAGGAGGTACTTGGGGCATGAGATGCTTCGCTTAAACCTTTCACTTTTCTCCTAAATAGTCCACACCGTGAGATCTATCTCGGCCTCACGGCACCTTTGGCGTGTCCCCCCAACGGATGGTGTTTGGGTAGGTCAATATCAAGGTGAATGGAGAGAGTGTTCATAGTAAGTGGGAGTGGGAAGTGCGAAAACATATCCCTCGGTCTCCCTTGTTAGGTTGAATAACGTTATTGTGCATCGCCTCGAGGCACCCTGAGAGTGTTCCCCTAAAGGATGGCAGTTTTGCGCGTTTCTTTATTTGATCTTCTGTAAGAGGATAAGGTAACTTAATCTCTTGTCCTAATCTATCTTTTCCCTACGGTAAGCGCATTAGGGCATGATTCTGCACTGAAAACGAGGGGTTACACTTACACGGAATAGTTAAAGGTTAACGATTATGGACCAAAAAATGGTGGCTGTTAGGTTCAGTTCCAAGAGTTGGTCCTGCCTAATGGTTGAGAATGTCTCATACCAATGAAGGGGCAACTGATCACCCTACCGGTGGCGTTTGTCCTGACTCACTAGGGCATCATTGCAAAATAGAAGTCTATTGCTTAGGATACTTGAAACTGTTTTGCAAAACAAATTGGTTTAAAAGTAGTTTAGCAAAATCTAATCAAGATTTGTTGGTATTTTCAGCAAATTTTTCAAATGGCTATAGCCACCTTATCATTGTTAAGCTCCGAAAAATTAACTGGCGACAATTTTTCAATATGGAAACATATGATCACGACGATCCTAATCATCTAGGATCTCATGTTTGCTCTCATGGAGGCTTGTTCTCCTATTCCAGCTCCAAATGCCGCTCGAAATGTTCGGGAGGCATACGAGCGATAGACAAGGGCGAATGAGAAGGCCCGAGCCTATATCTTGGCAAGTCTTTCTGATGTCTTGGCCAAGAAGCATGAGCCTATGGTCTCAGCTTGTGAGATCATGGAGTCCCTGCGGGGGATATTTGGACAACCGTCTGAACAGCTTATGCATGAGGCTCTTAAATATATATTCAACTTCAAAATGCAAGAAGGCACCTCTGTTTGTGAACATGTGCTAAACATGATGGTCCATTTCAATGTGGCAGAGTTGAATGGGTCTACCATCGATGAGGGCAGCCAGGTTAGCATAATCCTGCATTCTTTGCCGGAGAGCTTCCTACACTTTGTTAGCAATGTGATTCTTAACAAAGTGAAATATAACCTTACAATTCTCCTCAACGAGTTGCAGACATACCAATCTTTACTGAAAAGTAAGGAGATACAGAAGAGTGAGGCAAATATTGTTTCATCCTCCAGGACGTTCCATAGAGGTTCAACCTCAGGAACAAAGTCTGCACTTTCTACTTCTAACTCTGCAAAAGGGAAGAAGAAGAAGGGTAATAAGGGAAAAGGGAAGGCACCTGCTAACCCACCGCCTGTCACCCCGAGGAGGCGTCCACCATTGCTAAGGGAAAGTGTTTCCATTGCAACCAAGATGGACATTGGAAGAGGAACTGTCCTCGGTATTTGAAAGAGAAGAAAGTAGCCAAGGGTAAGGCCAAGGTGGATAAAAGTAAATGTGATTTACTTGTGCTTGAAACTTGTTTGGTGGAGAATGATGATTTTGCCTGGATAATTGATTCAGGCGCCACTAATCATGTTTGTTCTTCTTTTCAGGGGATTAGATCTTGGCGATAGCTGGAGGTTGGCGAGATGACGATGCGTGTAGGCACTAGGCACGTCGTTTCAGCTGTGGCAGTGGGAGGACTTCAGTTGACTTTACAGAATAGGTTTCTAAATTAAATGATGTATATATTGTTCCTGAATTAAAAAGGAACCTTATTTCTGTAAAGTGTTTATTGCAATGTAAATACACTGTTTCTTTTAATTTGAATAAAGCGTTTATTCATAAAGATGATGTTTTCATTTGCACAACAAATCTGGAATCAAATTTATATGTGCTAAGGCCGTTAACCATTAATTCCCTTCATAATACTAGAATGTTCAGAACTGCCGTAACTCAATCAAAACGTCAACGAATTTCTCCAAAAGAAAATGCCCAACTTTGGCATCTACATTTAGGGCACATCAATCTTAATAGGATTGAGAGATTGGTGAAGAATGGACTTCTAAGTGCGTTAGAAGAAAATTCTTTACCTGTGTGTGAATCTTGCTTTGAAGGTAAGATGACTAAACGACCTTTTACTGGAAAAGGTTTTAGAGGCAAAGAGCCTCTTGAGTTAGTACATTCTGACCTTTGTGGTCCTATGAATGTGCGAGCCTGAGGTGGCTATGAGTATTTTATCAGTTTTACTGATGATTACTCCAGATACAGATATGTTTATCTTTTGCAACAGAAGTCTGAATCCTTTGAAAAGCTCAAAGAGTTCAAGGCTGAAGTTGAAAATGCATTGGATAAACGGATTAAAACACTTCGATCAGATCAAAGTGGAGAGTTTTTGGACTCTGCATTTCAGGACTATTTGATAGAACATGGAATCGTTTCCCAACTCTCAACACCGGGTACACCTCAGCAGAATGGCGGTGCCAAAAAAGAATTCGTGAAAGAGCGATCGTGAGAGCCTATACGATAGAATCTCATTCGTCTAAACGATCGTCTAGTTCACGTGTTCTCTAAATGATCGCGTGGCTCTACTATACGATAAGCGTCTTTGCTATACGATAGAAGAGTTCTTCTCGCCCGCACTTATACTGATGATTACTCCAGATACGGGTATGTTTATCTTTTGCAACGGAAGTCTGAATCCTTTGAAAAGCTCAAAGAGTTCAAGGCTGAAGTTGAAAATGCATTGGATAAACGGATTAAAACACTTCGATCAGATCGAAGTGGAGAGTTTTTGGACTCCGCATTCCAAGACTATTTGATAGAACATGAAATCGTTTCCCAACTCTCAACACCGGGTACACCTCAGCAGAATGGTGTAGCGGAGAGGAGAAATAGAACCTTGTTAGACATGGTTCGTTCGATGATGAGTTACGCTTCCTTACCGGACTCGTTTTGGGGTTTCGCGTTGGAGAATGCAGTGTACATACTCAACTGTGTTCCCTCCAAGAGTGTTGCAAGAACATTCTAGAGTTGTGGAATGAGCGTAAAGCTAGTTTACGTCATTTCCGCATTTGGGGTTTCCCTGCACATGTGCTTGAGGCTAATCCCAAAAATTTGGAACCACGGTTGAGATTGTGCCTATTTGTAGGCTACCCCAAAAGTACACGAGGGAGTTATTTTTATGATCCAATGGAAAATAGGGTGTTTGTTTCAACAAACGCTACTTTCTTAGAGGAGGATCATATAAGGGAGCACAGTCCACGAAGCAAAGTCGTGTTACGTGAGCTTTCTAATGAAACTACTGAAACTTCAACAAGAGTTGTTGAAGAGCCTACTACATCAACAAGAGTTGTTGATGGAAGTTCATCTAATAGGTTGATTCCACCTCAAGAGTTGAGGGAACCTCGACGTAGTGAGAGGGTTACGAACCCACTCGTTCGCTATTTGGGTTTCACAGAAATCCTTGCTATGGTAGCAGATGGCGACGTTCAGGATCCATTGTCTTATAAGAAGGCAATGAAGGATGTTGATCGGGATGAATGGGTCAAGGCCATGGATCTCGAGATGGAATTGATGTACTTCAACTCAGTATAGGATCTTGTAGATCAGCCTGATGGGGTTCGCCCTATAGGTTGTAAATGGATCTACAAGCACAAACGAGGTGCTGATGGAAAGGTACAGACCTTCAAGGCTTGACTTGTGGCAAAGGGTTATACCCAGGTAGAGGGAGTCGACTATGAGGAGACTTTCTCGTCTGTTACCATGTTAAAATCGATCCGCATCCTCCTATCCATTGCAACTTATTATAATTATGAGATCTGGCAAATGGACGTCAAGACGGCCTTTCTGAATGGCAATCTTGAGGAGACCATTTACATGGTGCAGCCTGAGGGATTCATAGCCCAAGGTCAAGAGCAAAAGGTTTGCAAACTGAATCGGTCCATTTATGAACTGAAATAGGCGTCTCGATCTTGGAACATACGATTTGATGCTGCGATCAATTTGTATGGCTTTGACCAAAATGTTGATGAATCTTGTGTCTACAAGAAGATCATCAACGCTTCAGTAGTCTTCTTAGTGTTGTATATAGAAGATATCCTACTCATTGGGAATAATGTAGGTCTACTGGTTACAGTTAAGAACTGGCTAGCGACCCAATTCCAAATGAAAGATTTGGGAGAGGCTCAGTTTATTCTAGGAATCCAGATCTTTCGAGATCGTAAGAAGAAAGTGCTAGCACTATCTCAGGCATCGTACATTGACAAGATGTTGCTCAAGTACTCGATGCAGGACTCCAAAAGGGGCCTACTGCCGTTCAGGCATGGAGTCACTTTGTCTAAGGAAATGTGTCCTAAGACGCCTCAAGAGGTTGAGGAGATGAGACAGGTCCCATATGCATCTGGCGTTGGTAGTTTGATGTACGCGATGCTCTGTACTCGTCCAGACATCTGCTACGCTGTGGGCATAGTCAGTAGGTATCAGTCTAACCTAGGCCAGGGTCATTAGACCGTAGTGAAGAACATCCTCAAATATCTTTGGAGAACGAGGGACTACATGCTCGTGTATGGTTCGAGGGGTTTGATCCTTACAGGATACATGGATTCTGACTTTCAGACTGATAAGGACTCTCACAAGTCCACATCAAGGTCAGTCTTTACTCTTAACGGAAGAGCTATAGTGTGGCGAAGCACTAAGTAGGGGTGCATCGCCGACTCCACTATGGAGGCGGAGTACGTAGCGACTTGCGAAGCTGCTAAAGAGGCCGTTTGGCTCAGGAAGTTCTTGACAGACCTGGAAGTTATTCCAGATATGTCTAGGCCCATTACCCTCTATTGTGATAATAGTGGAGCAGTGGCGAACTCCAAGGAGCCAAGGAGTCACCGGTGCAATAAACACATAGAGCGGTATCATCTGATCCGTGAGATAGTGCATTGAGGGGACGTGATCGTCACGAAGATCCTTCGAAGCACAATGTTGCTGACTCGTTTATGAAGGCTCTCACGACTATAGTGTTTGAGGGTCACCTACGGAGCATGGGTCTACAGGATAGTCCGCGGTTGGACTAGGGCAAGTGAGAGATTTTCTTGTACTGGGCTTTTATGTGCCTAGTTTATTGTTTTGTACTAAGTTTTTTGTACACCCCACTTCGCTTTAGGACAAGTGGGACTTGTTGGGGTTGATAATATTGTCTCGTGTCCTGTAGTTTGTAAACAGTATGTACGAACAGTTGTGATTGTTAATATATGATATTTACTTTACATCTTGTTGTTTTGCTCATTTATTTGTTTTATTTTCTTTACCACAAACCAATAAACATAAAATCCCTGGTTATCTGTATGTGACTCAAGCATGTATGTAGTGACATACAAGTGGATCATGTCTTGAGTGATAACCAAAATGGTCTGTAGTATATGGATATAGGAGGGAAACCTTATCCTAGTAATACTACGGACGCGACCCGTTTTGTGGAATGGTCATAAGTGTTGTGACTTGCCACAAATGATCTGATCCTGATCATTCGTGTTGGGGACATGCGAGCGAGGGCGTCCTATACAAAGAGTTTGTATAAGACCTAACTACGAAGTGTTAATGTCTCGTTATATAACACCGTTCATGATAAAGACTTCACTTCACTAGGATGACCATAGGTAACATGACCTCAATCCTGAGTGAGTTGGGAACTCCTGCCATTGAGGGCGGTTCTTTGATTTGTATGGGTGCGAGTAACCAAGTCGCCGATTCAAACCTACCATTTTGGAGATTCGTCTGATTTGGGAGTTGGGAACTCAACTACACAAGATGGAATTCACTCCTTCATCGAGGCAGGAGTAAGTAGATAGATGACTCCCTTAAGATCTGATTTCGGAGCTTGAACGATGTGGCGCCACACACATTCTCTTGTCCCAAGAGGTGTTCACACATAGTTGGACTATGTTGTATTGTTTATTAAAGGAATCAGTGGTACTTAAGAAGTGAGATGTAACTAATGGGGCAAAATGGTAAATTGGCCCAGTTGTACTTACGAGCATCTGTGAAGGGTCATCGTACTCATGATTGGTTATATCCAATGGACACAGAAATATATTTGTGGTAAGAAGAGTTCAGCTGTTGGTCTTTAGTTGAATCACTGACAGTTAATAGATGGTGAATCTCATGGCTAAAGAGTTTAGTTAGCTATTCACGTACCATTGGAGCTTCGAGCCACAGGTCCATTAGGTCACCTGGGTAGTTTGGATAAAGTCGAAAACTAGTGTTTGGGTTAATTTGAAATGTTCAAATTGGCAAGAGGAAGTTCAATTATATATGATATAATTGGACTGGTTAATTATATATGATATAATTGGCTAAATGTATGAGATATATTATTTTGGAGGAAATTAGATATAAATATGATTTATATCAAGTAGAGAAAAAATACTATAGTAGATATATGATATCAAACTATATGATATAAATATAATATAATTATATTTATTAATTAAATTAATTGATTAATTATTTAATAATTAACCAATTAATTCACGTTTGAACGTGGGAAGATGGGGCTGCGAAGGTTAAGGTAACCGGCGGGTTAAAGTTTGAAAATCATTTTCATTTTGAAAAGATAATTCAGTCGTGCATTTGATAGCCCGCGCCCGAAAAAGAATTCGTGAAAGAGCGACCACGAGAGCCTATACGATAGAATCTCATTCGTCTAAACGATCGTCTAGTTCATGCGTTCTAAAACGATCGTATACCTTTTTCCTAAACGATCATGTAGCTCTATTATATGATAAGCGTCTTCGCTATACGATAGCAGAGTTCTTCTCGCCCGCGCTTATCGTCTACACGAAGTCTTCTCCTCTGTCCTCTACCAAACTCACCAGAGCCCACTCTTTATGTTTTTGATGCCGAGGATACTCGGGTTTCCCTTGTGATGGTATTGTCCCCGCGGCCTTAATAGTCGACAGACTCACCGGGTGCTGGTAGATTGGTGGGAAGTTTTTCTGATATTGTGGGTTCATACATACGAAGATAGTCTTCATCTGGTATGAACCCCTTTTCTCTATGTTTTATTGTATTCTGAGCATGCCGTTGATGAGTTTAATATGCATAACTGTTAGTATGGAATGTATATTGTTTATGTTTCGGTCACTGTGAAATCGGAGCGATATAAGCCCTCTCATGGAACTCTCGGTATGAGATCCTTCACTAGTAATTCCAGTTTCTCTTCAAAATGATTCAGAACCATGCTTGCTCAGGTGATTGCTCTGATATAATTTGTTAGGATGCTGATTCTTGAAAGTCTTTATTAACGTAATGAGTTGGTTCAATCTTCTGGAATAACAATTAGACGATGAACGAATTCTTTATTAAACGATAAGAGTAAAACAATGACTAGACGACCGCTTATCAAATTCCCCACGATCATTTACTAGTCTCTATATGATCGTTTACAGTCTCTACATGATCGTTGAGTAACACTAGACGATCGCCCATAAACACCCCGCAATCGCTTACAAGATACCACACGATCACTACACGATCGCTTACCAGATTCTATATATTCACCTACCAAATGCTACACGATCGCCTACCAAATGCTAACGATCGCTTGGTAGAAGTAGACGATGGGCGGCACATTATGATGATTGTTGGATTTTATGTCCTAAAACTCGTAGTTTGTAAATTAATAAACATATTCTGTTTTGTTTTTGGATAAAATTGTTATTGAAATTGTAATCTTGAATCCAATAAACTAAGGTCCTGAGGCTATTTAATGTAGTTTGAACTTTATGTAGTGACATAAATGTGGATCAAGTTCAAATATATAGCCAAAATGGTCTATAGTATATGAATAAGGTTGGGCGCCTTATTCTGGGGACACTATGGATGTGGCCCATTTTGTAGTTAGTACAAACGATGTGATCCTAAATCGTTCATGTGGAGACATGAAAGTGGAGGCATCCTATGTAAAGAGTTTACATAAGACTGAACCATGAAATAGTCACTTTTTACGTTCTAAATGACGTTTTATGTATAAAACTGACTATTTCGTTAATTGATGACCTAGGTAACTTAATCTTAATCCTGAGCTAACTATGAACTCCTGTTCACTCGGAATTATCCTTAGATCTGCATAGGTGAGGGCAGCTCATTATCGCTGGCCCAATAAGTTTCCCATTTTAGGGGTAAGATCAGGTGGATAGCTGGGAACATAGGGTGCAAGATGGAATTCACTCCTACCCGTTATAGGGATAGTAGATAGGTTGTTCCCTTTAGTATTGAATCCAGGTCTTGAACAAGGGGCCCCACCCTCTCCTTGGCCCGAGGGGTTCGGTTTATAGGTTGGACCTTAAACCAATTGTTCATTAGAGGATCAGTAGAACTTAAGGAACAAGATGTAGTTTTGGGTGTAAAATGGTTTTTATGACCCAGCTGAGATTACGAACAACTTGTGAAGGATTAGCTTACTAATCATGGTTATATCAAATGGACACAAATATATCTATAGTGAAGGGAGTGTAACTACGAGACTATAGTGGAATGACCCGTTAGTTAACGAATGTTGATTAGCTCCATCTAAAGAGTTTAGCTAGCTAATCTCGGATCATTGGAGCCCATGATCTATAGGACCATTAGGTTCCCCTACTAACTCATATAGAATAAACTTAGAACAGTATGATAGAATAATTCGAATTGTTCGAATTAGGTAAAGAGAGAGAAACCGACAAGTATATGTGATATAGTGGTCGAGGTTTTAGTTTAGAGATACAACTTTAATGTTTAAATGTGATTTAAATATCAAGAATATGAATACATTCATATTCGGAAGCTCGGAAATAATGGAAATGGTAAAAAATGTAAGAAGTCAAAGAGTTGACTTTTGAATTTGAAAAGTCAAACTTTGACCAACCTTATATTCAAATGTGATTTGAATTTCGAGAAAATGGATGCGGATTCATGCTCGGGAGGTCAAAATTAGTCAACACGGAAAAAATCATAAAAAGTCAAAATGTTGACTTTTTTGGTCAAAGTTTGACTTTGACAAAATGACTATTTTGCCTTTTGACTAAAGTTAGTGAAAAAATCCAAACTTTTATTGGATAATTCCACTAACAAAATAGTGGGCTAGGTGTTGGCTTACAGTGGAGACACTAAGCCCACTTAGATAGTGGATTCTAGGTGTTGGGTTTTTATGGATTTGTTTAATGCAATTGTTGCATGACTTTTTTCTATAAATTGGGCTTTCAATTATGGATGAAAAACTTTTGCCATTTTTGCCAAAATAGTTTTCAAGATTTGGGCTAAAAAAAAAACTCTTTTCTTTGAGTGAAGTTAAAAAAAAAAAAAAAAAAAAAGAAAACCCAAACCAAAAGAAAATCCATTTCTTTTTCCATCTCTTTCTCTCTCTCGGTTTTCTTCATCCATCGGGTCCCACAACTCGGTTCTGCATTCAGAGGATAGTAAATCAACTCTAGTGGTGGTTCGGAAGAGTTTGGATCGAGATTCAACAAGGAAAAACGGTTTCCGGGAGCTTCAAAGGTAATTTTTAATTACTGTTTTTTTTCCCTTTAATTACATGCTTTTTTTCCTTTAAATTAACAACAATTAGAGTGTAACTAGATCCTTATTCCGCTGTGTATGTCTCGTGTTCCATCAATGACTTCTCCACGACAGAGACTTCTGAACTCCCACTCTCGAGAGCTCCCCTTCTTCACTCTTGATATTCAGACTTCACTATCCTCTCTTTTCGTTTATTTCTTCTTTTAAACCTCCACTTCTCCCAATAGAATTGGAAGTCATCCTTAACCGATTCAACCGCCTCTCCTCTATTCTTTCTTTATTGATATTGCCACATAATTGGAGGCCTATTAACAACCAACGCTACGCGATAGAGTAAACAATTTACCCCATTGTTTAGCATTGTTAAACGAACGTTTAGTAAATACTGCACTATCATATAGAAAAATCTACACGATCGTTTAGTTAAATCCCAACAATCGTTTACCTGAGGCTACATGACACGACCAACTCTTGTTCTTCTTCTTCGCTGAGAACTACATCTCCATGCTTCGAAACTTCATCACGAACAACTCGACTAACTCAAACACTTTGAATTACAGACTCGATAACATGTTAATTATGCCCAAAAACACAGGGGCCCTTACAAATTAACACTTTCTAATTTAAAGAAAGCTTTAAATAGAGGCAATTAAACTTATAAACATCCATCAACGCCATCTAAAACGCATTTAACAATTAAACGCAATGCAGAAAACCCACCACGACTGTAAAAGAAGTTCAAAATAGAAGTGAAATTTGGAATATCAGAACAACCTGGCTCTGATACCAATTGAAGGAAATCAGACATGAGAATTTCCATGAACAGCGGAATGATCGTTCCAAATTTCATTCGTATATGAACAACAAAATTACAATCACAAACGGAAAAAATAGGCTATGCGTACAACGAAATTACAACATGCTTTTCTAAACGATCAAGGAAAAGAATTAACATACCTTTGAATACTCATCTTCAATCTCCCTTGATCACGAATACTCGAATAGACTCCAAGACTACAACACACAAACGCTCGTCCACCACGACCGCAATACAGCATGATCAACAAAGAGCTCGAACACCGTGATCTCCAAGATCATGAACACAGTGGACTCCACACGAACACCACGAACGGCCTCCAAATAACCTCGACAATGTCGTGTTGAGTATAACACTACCACAAAGGTTACCTTGGTGTTCTCGGTGAGAGAATTCAAAAGTGTTGGCTCTGTGTGGACTTGGTTAAAGGACGAGACCGGAGGAGAACAATCGTGTAAACAATTGAGCAAGTGGGAGATGACTGTGTCTATTGTATAGATGATGCCCAATCGTTTAACAAAAGCTATGCAATCGTTTAGCTAAAGTTGTACAATCATTTAGCTCATCGGCCAGCTGAGTGTTTATCGTATACAAACACTCCACGATCGTCTAGTCTCTCCAAGCTGTCGTTTAGCAAATCTTATTCACTTGACAACTTTTCCGTGAGTAATTTCCAAGAATGGAAACCCAATTGAACATTACTTAAATTAGGAAAACATTTTTCCTTTTTATCTCACGGTTACCATGAAACCACCAATAACCTCCCTCTCAATTGATTATTAGAGAAAAAGAGATAATTATCCAATAATTATTTTATAAATATAAATGATAACCAACTTACCATACTATATTTATAACCTATAGTTTTAATATTTTATCTCATGAAACATATAAACTATAGCTCTTTTTCTATTCCATGGTCCTTAATGTAAATCTCATTTACATTAACCCTCCACTTGATGTATCATATATAATCGAATTACCTCTTGTCAATTTGAATATTTCAAATCAACACCAAGAACGGATCCTCAACTTGAATCCATTAAGCTACCAAGGGGACCTTATGGACCTGTAGTTTGAAGCTTCAACGGTACGTGAATAACCGACTAAACTCTTTAGTCACGGGATCCACCGTCCATTAACTACCAGGCACTCCACTAAAGATCGACAGTTGAACTTTCCTTACTACAGATATATTATATGTCTATCTTAACCAATGAATAGTGCAATAACCCTTCACAGATTGCTCGTAAGTATAGCTGGGCCAATAACCGTTATGCCCTAATAGTAAATATTATTATTATTATTGGCACTTCAATTGTTGTGGTAAAGAAGAAGAAGTCATCGACTGTGGCCTCATGAAGAGAATGTTGAGAATTTGTAGATCTCAATTTAGAAAGGCTGCAAACGCATAGTGTTTCAATGAAGAGCACTATAACATTGTCTGGGTCACAGTTTCATGTGCAATTTTTAGTGATCAAGACTCGAATACATTGTCAAGGCTCGAATTTAATTGGGTTCTCTTAAAAACATTGCTATATCTAGTAAGGCTTGATTACAACCAAATGAATCTAATAATGATAAATCATTTTACCAAGAACAGAACAAACATTTCAAGATCACATAGTTTTCTGTTTTCTTGCAATATATTAAAATTTAGGAAATAATGCACAAACCACTCTTTTTTTAAACAAATACTTCATGAAAACTCCAAGCTCAAGGAGACAAAAGAGGATAAAGATCAATGTTAATTGCATAAAAAACTAACTGTAAAAATAAGAGTCCCAAGCTCTCCATAAATCTTTCAAATTGGAAGAGACAAAAGAACCATAAGGAGACTTAAATCTAGCAGCATACTGTACAAACCATTCTTAACTATAAAATTTATTGCAATCATATCCTGTCACCTTTAATTTGATCAACCACCTCTTCAACTTTGTGGTTAATTACGCATTTTATAGTTCGGGGATGTGATTGTAACAAGTTTCATAGGTGGTTTATGCCATTTTCCTTATAATTATTTTTTAAAAAACAATTCACACATGCAAAATTTCTGCTACTGTGCAAACAAATTTTATCATATTCAATGTATCGAATAACAATTTATCATATTCATCAATATACGCCAATTCTTTCTCTTTCCGTGGTTGTATACTTGTTTCCTCTGCACCCTTTTTTAATAAACGGCGGGAATAACAATGTTATGTTGCTTCTCCCTATTTTAATAAGTTCCGCTCTAAATATCTCTAACAAAAGAAAAAAAAAATTGAAAATTTTACAATCATGGCAGATGATCAGCAAACAAGCATTCCCTTATTGGAAGATTCAACTCCAAAAGTACATCCTCCAAATGAAGATGAAGATATTGTAAGACGGGTGTGGATTGAATCGAAGAAGCTATGGCATATCGTCGCCCCTGCAATCTTAAGCAGAGTAAGCACCCATTCCGTCATGGTAACTTCCCAAGCCTTCGCCGGCCGTTTGGGTGACCTTGACCTTGCCGCCATTTCCATCGCCCTTAATGTCATCATCGGCTTTGACTTGGGACTTATGGTACCAACTACCAACATTCAACACTCTCTGTTTCGCTTCAATTCTTCCCCTGTTTTATTGAGATCTGTTTTTAATGTCTTCTTGGTGGTTAATTGAGATGGGAATGGCTAGCGCACTGGAGACATTATGTGGGCAGGCGTATGGGGCGAAGAAGCATTACATGCTGGGAGTCTATTTACAACGCTCATGGATGGTTCTCTTCATTTGCTGCGTTTTGCTCTTGCCTGTATTCCTGTTCGCATCTCCCATTCTGAAGGTATAACGTTAATTCACCATCAATCGAAAAGTTTTTTGATTAATGCTTAATGATTTAATTAAACAGGTGATAGGTTTGAGTGACGAGTTGGCGGATCTAGCGGGAGTTTTAGCAAGATGGTTGATTCCGTTGCATTTCAGCTTTGCGTTTTACTTCCCATTACAGAGGTTTTTGCAGAGCCAAGTGAAGGCCAGGGCGATTATGTGGGTGGCGGTGGTGGGGCTTGTAGTGCACGTGGCGGCCAGTTGGGTGTTTGTGGGTTTGTTGAAGATGGGGGTGGTGGGAATTGCGGTGGCAGTGGATATTTCTTGGTGGGTTCTGCCTATTGGGCTGATGGCTTACAGCGCCGGCGGTGGCTGCCCTGACACTTGGACTGGATGCTCCTTCGAAGCTCTCTCTGGTCTTTGGGATTTTCTTAAACTCTCTGCTGCTTCAGGGGTTATGCTATGGTCTCTGTCTCTAATTTAAACATTACAACTTTTTTGCTTTGTTTGTTCGTTAATGTTAGCATTTTCAATTGATGGAATTTTCAGCCTAGAGAATTGGTACTACAAAATATTGATAGTGATGACGGGGAATATGAAGAACGCCAAGATTGAAGTGGATGCTTTATCTATATGGTCTCTCTCTATCTCTTTCCTTTCACTAAATTATACAAATATCTCTAAATTTTATAATTTTGGACAAAAATACTTTTTGAATTTCAAAAGTTTAAAAAATACTTTTAAATTTCTATAAAGAGTTTGAAGTACCAGTACTATAGTTCTAGATGAAAACAAATTGCTTAAAACAACTCAAAAGTTTCAAAAGAATACCCATAATTTCCATGAAAAGTTCAAATATATCCTTGCATTCATAATGAAAACTGTTAATATTTTGGATAAAAAATATTTTTGTATTTTCAAAATTTTAGAGTTAACGATTTCTGTTCATATATTATGAGTAACGAAAATCTTGAACTTTAAGAGTATTTTTAAAATTTTCAATTTTTTTAAACAAAGTAATAACGTTTTTCATCCAAAACTAACCGTAAGAGATTTTTTTTAACTCTTTTAAAAATTTAAGGATATTTTTTTTACATAAAATACAAAGTTGAAAGGTATTTTTTTAATTCAACTAAATATTTTCTTAGAAAATGAAGAATATGAAACTAATTAAATTAACATTTGGGATATTGGTGATCTTATTCTGATTGCAGCATGGGTATCAACGGATTAGAATTTATGATTCCTCTAGCATTCTTTGCGGGTACAGGGTAAAAGAAATTATTATATTAAAGGATCCTAATTCCATCTTATTTATTTCATCGAATTACATTATAAAAGAAAATACACATTAATTGATTGTAACAAAACAGAGTAAGAGTGGCAAATGAGCTTGGAGCCGGCAATGGAAAAGAAGCCAAGTTTGCAGCCATTGTCTCATCGACAACATCATTAATAATTGGGCTTGTATTTTGTTGTCTGATTGTGATATTTCACGACAAATTTGGTCTTCTTTTCTCCTCTAGTGACATTGTTCTTCAAGAAGTCAATAAACTTAGCATCCTCTTGGCCTTCACTATTCTCTTCAACAGTGTCCAGCCAATCCTCTCCGGTACATGCCTTTATTTATTTTCATTTTTTATTTTGATATTTTAAAAGCTTTCCTTAATTTACTAAATCCTATTTTGCTCCCAATATATAGGAGTGGCGGTTGGATCAGGTTGGCAATCTTATGTAGCCTATATAAACTTGGGTTGCTATTATTTCATTGGTTTGCCTCTTGGAATTTTGACACTTTGGTTTACGGAACTTGGTGTTAAGGTATAAAATACAATATCTAATTTCTTGGTGATACAATCTACGTTTAGCTGTTAAATAATTCTATGTGCATCGTTGTATTATGTGTACAAAGGGAATTTGGATGGGAATGATATTTGGAGGAACAGGAATCCAAACGCTGATATTGCTCATTATTACTATTCGATGTGATTGGGAAGGGGAGGTATGCTCTATGTATTTAATATTAGAATAAGGACTAAAATTATTTACCCTATTTAATGGATGTACAAGTTTTGATTATGGGTGATTCGCAGGCTAAGAAAGCAAGTTTGCGGATGCAGAAATGGACAGATCAAAAGTTTTCGCCAAATGAATGATTTTTTTTTTTTTACATGTAATACATCGAATTCTATAGAAATTATCCAATACCCATCCACTTTTTTAATACCAAATACATTTTAATACCAAAAAACACTTTCTTGAAATTATTATTATTACTATTTAGATATAACCATCCACTAAGCTAATCCCCACATACATCTTCTAATTAGAACTACTAGCCAAATATCACATTACTCAATATAAATAAATGCTACCACTATCTTACTCAATATAAATAAATGCTACCACTATCTTAAATTAGTGGTATAACGATCGAGAATGTACATTGAAAAAATAGAGAAATTTAACCATCTTTACCTAGATTATTCACTATTATTAAAACTTCATGTTTATCTAATATGATATTGGAGTCCAAATAGATTATTCGGTAAAACAAAAAAATATCATTTGAGTTTGGTGAACTCAAAAGAGACATCATCATCTTAAGGAGTCATTTACGTTGGGAGGGTATCTATGGAAAAAAAATCAAAATATCTCTGCCACCACTGTTGAGAAAATGGAATTGATGAAAAAGAAATAAATGTTGTGGAAGCAAACTAATATCTCAATGTTTGTTAAACAAAGAGAAGAAAAAAACAAATGAGAGTGAAATTCAATTCTTTGATTTAAGTAAGAAAAAGATTGTTGATTCCTATTTTACATGAGACATCATCCTTTTGTAGGAATAAAAAGTATGCTTAATAACTTACAAATTAAAGGCATATTAAAAGCATAAAGTTAACAACTTAAAATTAAAAACTTAAAAACCAAAAATTGAAAAATAATTCAATCAATAAAGTAAATAACTTCAAGCATTAAATTTTGAAACTAAAGGTGAAAACGAAAAAACTCATAACTCAACACTCCTTGAGATTTTTCTTTGTCATACCCAACATATGACGTAGAAACACAAACAGTCTATGTGGTAGGGCTTTTGTGAGAATCATGGCAAGTTGTTGTTCAGAGCTACATAAAGTAAGCTTGATTTCGCTTTCTTTCTCTACTTCCCTCAATAAATGAAATTTAACTTTGATGTGTTTCGCTCTACTATGCTACACAAGATTTGAAGCAATAGCAATAGTGAACTTGTTATCACAAAATAATTTTGTAGGTTCTTTAGGTTCAAATCCCACTATGATAACTTGTAGAAATACAAGTTATTTAACCTATTTTATCTAAAACAATTAGGAAAAATCATAGAAAATGCGTTAGCTTGACAAGGAAATCATGCAACTTATTACATTATGTGATCACGAGCATGCGAAACACATAATCCTTGAAAATTATGAAAATTGTGCTCTTTGAATGCAAAGAGCTACTTAAAACAAAGCGACGTAGTACGCTGCCGTCAAATGAATGCATAGAAAAATCCTTACATCCAACTTGGAATCGCATAGACTATGCGATAAGAGAAGACATGATATTAAATGCAATTGACGCATGGACGGTGCAGGTCAAATAAACAAGATCAAGTTAGTAGTTGAAGTGAAAGGTTCACGACAGAGCCAATGGAATTCTGAAGTTAGGCAAGTAGCATGACAAGGCATGGAATTTAATACATGGTGTTAGCATAATCATTAGTGAGAGATGCAGAAGGATTTTTTATGCCAATAAATAACCTACAAGATTTCTCTACAAGCACACAATAGACTTAACCGAAAAGTTGACCAAGCTCTGTAGAACTCTCCATCCCTCACCCATAAATACTTTCTTCTAAAATTTCTAAAATTTTCCTTTTGAGAAATCTTGAGTGAGAGCTCAAGATTTTTATCTGTAGAAGAGGAAGAATGACATCAACATTCTCACACCACCGTGAAGCAATCATCCAAGGAGTCGGAGGGTGCAAGAGATTGTAACCTATGGCTCGACTCTCTATCCTTATCTCTTTGTTTTACATTTTGATTGTTATTTGTATTGTTGTGTAAAATTGAAAAACTTCCATTATCAATATGAATGCCATCATATTTTCTTATCTATCCATCTTCTTACCATCAAGTAGGAGTAGCTAATTTCATAATGGGTGAGAAAAAATAAAACTAACATGTATTAAGTAAAGTATAAACCTATGTTCAACTTGTTTAATGTGTGTTTCATAAACTATTTTGATCAAGTCGAGAGGTTGCTCTAAATAGAATTAATCAATGTTTTAAAATTCAAAGGATTTTAGATCTCATTAAACAAGAAAAGAAATACCTTTAGAAATAAGGATACGTCTTTTGCATGAAACACTCATCACATGCATCATAGAAATAGGATATTGTGGTTAAACGCATTGAGAAGTGTAGCTTATGATTATGAGGAATTACTTGAACACATGGCTTATGCATTGCTTAGGAAGTATTAGTGGATATTTTTCTCAACCATACTTCATTCATTAGAATCTCACACTTCTCCTCACAAGCTGCTTCATTCTACGTTGTGATAATTATTGCATCCACATTCACTTATTTTTAGTATTAGTGATAGAATAGATAAACCAATCTACCGCATATTTGTTAACAAACTGTGTTAAAACCGAAACAAACACTTCATCGCATCATTAGAAAGCGATCCTTGAGTTCGACCCTAGACTCACCTGGACTCTAGTTAAACTTACACTTTGGTTTGACTAGATAAAACCATGCATTTATAAGTTCAAGAAGGAATATCACACAATTATTTTCATCACATCAATAGAAACACATCAGCTTGCAAAGCTATATTGATTGATTTACAGCTGATGCAATCGATATATATTTAGTCTCAGTAGCAAATTGAGTCACTAACTTCTTGTTTTTTTGAGTTCCAAGAAAAAATTTCGGTGCCAAGAGAAAAAAACATAACTGAAAGTACTTTTAGAATCATCAATAAAATTATAGAATGACTATCATAGTATCCAATCAATTTTAAATCACCTGTAAATTCAAAACAAATTCCAAAATCAAGAGTACCTTTTAAGTTTCTAAGGACTCTTTCAGAAATGCCAAAGTGAACTTCAGTAGGTGAATTCATATCTCTTGAAAGAAGACTTACAACAAACATTAAGTTTGTCTTGGATGCTATAAAAAACAAGTGACTTCCTACCAAACTTCTATAATTTGTAGGATTTGGAAGCTTCTCACCATCATTCTTGGAGACTTTCAAGTTTATTGCTAATGGAGTAGAAACAATCTTAAATGTTTCCATCTTGAATTTCTTCAAAATTTCTTGAACATACTTTCCTTGCACAATCAAAATACGTTTGTCTTCTTAATGAATTTCCATGTCAAGAAAGTAATGCATGTGACAAAGATCTGATATCTCAAACATCTTTTCCATCTCAATTTTAAAATCTTGTAACATTTGAAAATAATTTCCAGTTACAACCATATCAACAACATAAAAAGAAAGAATGAGTGGATTAGAGCTATCACCGACCTTAACATAGAGAGTAGTTTCGCTCATACTCCTCCTGAAAACTTGAAGAAGCAGGTATGGATCAATCTTACTATACCAAGCACGAGGTGTCTGCTTCAATCCATAAAGAGCTTTTTTTGAGCGATATACTTTATTTTCTCGCAGCAAATATTTTTTTGCAGGAAAAATGTAAACTTTTTTAACTTTTGATATTTATGAAAGTTTTTCGATGTCACACATCTATGACATTTATTAATTGTCATTAAATAATTTAATTATTATCTTTTAAAAAGCAACTCCAAACCCTATTTTTCCCCATATCTTCCACTTTTCCTTCCCATCTACGTCTCTCCATTGCTCCCCCTTCTCCTTCTCCTTCTTCTTCCCCATCTCAAATCCTTCAACAAATTTTCCTCTCAATCATCTCCATAAATCCTTCTCTCCACCCCCCCCCCACCCCAGCCCCCTTCTGCCTCCGATCCTATAGCCCTACCACCATTGGGGTCATCCATGGCTAATGAGGGTTCATCATCTCTAGTTTTCCAAGGGATACTTCTTAGCCTGTCTGGATTTCGTAAATTTTTGGGATTCGGTGTTTCCCTGAGGTTTTCAATTTCGATTTTTTTGTTTTGTTTTAGGGTTTTCTTTTGTTCATTGTTGTTCATATAAACGACCATGGCTCGGGGTTGGAAACATGAAGCAATTAAAGCCAAGGCCAAAAGAGGGCTCAATTTGGGAGATCTTGTCCTTGCCAAGGTTGGTTTTCCTCCTTGGTTAGCCAAGGTACAATCTTTACTCCTCCCCTTTCTTTAATATGTTGTTGCGATTGTGTGTAGGTGGTGTATTACAATTTGGAAAATGTGTTTTATTTTCTGAGGAAGTAATAGTTCAACAGTCGATTAGCAGCAGTGTGGACAACATGTGGGTCTCCAATTTGCAGAGCAGTTTCAACTGTAAGACTATTGATCCATTTGACTTTATGCAACTTTGAAGGAAAATTGGTTAATGTTGTCTTTGGATTTAATTCTCTCAACTCGTATTTGGTAAGTTTTTTTCACTTTTTCTAGTGATCCATCTGAAGTAGATTGTTCTATATCTGGTATTCAAATGGTTCTGTTGTCCTAGATGACTATGATCTTCACGTTTACAATCATAAATTACTCAAAATTAACGGTTAAAAACAATTCAAGAGTCAGGGGAGGTAGTATGATGAGGCTTGAAATTCTTCTATTGTTTACCAAATGGCAGCTCAATCGTATAGACGAAGCTCCAAGAACTAAACGATAGTTCAATTATGTAAACGATAGGATGAAGCGCTAGACGATCGTGTAGACGACAGTTAACTGGAGCTAAACGATTGTGTAGATGACAACTGAATAGTTAAACAATCGTATAGACGATTGGACGTGGAGCTAAACGATCGAGTACACGATGCAATAGGAACTACATGATCTAGTAAATGCTAAACGATCGTATAGTTAGAAAGAAAGAACATAGTAGTTTAAGTGGTTCAGCCAAAGGCCTATGTCCACTGTGCAAATCAGGAGGGTCTCTTTTATTACTTCTTCTTCAAATTTATTACAGAACGAATTCCTTGCTCTATCATTTTCTTATTCTCTCTTACATTCATCTCACATTCGTTTTTCTTTTATACACAGACGCAATGGTCAATGATGAAGCTCTAGTGGTTACAACACATAACAGAAAAATGTCGACAACGGTTCAACTGCCTACAACAATATTCTTCTTGTTTTCGAGTCTTTTTGTAACAATCTCCACCTTTGTAAGCATCCAGAGTACCTTTCCCTCTGTGCTTATTAAGCAGACTTGAGCTAACCTTTTTTAGGTAACTCGAACCCGAGAAGGTCCAAGCATCGACCAAGCTTGCTTAATGGAACTGTTTTTGTTAGCATATCAGCTGCATTGTCTGAGGTATGAATCTTCACTACCTCTCGACTTCCCCTTTCTCAATCTCCTGTATGATGAAATGATATTTAATGTCAATGTGCTTGGTTCTGCTGTAAAATTGTTGGTTTTTAGATAGGTAGATTGTGCTCTGGTTATTGATGTGTTGGTTTATCATGCGATGATGTGTGGATGCGATAATGTGTGGATGTGATGATCATACAAGTTTTCCTAACAAAGCCGAAGTACAAGCCTTCTTAGGATTCTAGAAAGTCCAGGGTCAAACACAGAGATTACTAAATAGATATGCGACAAACTCTCTAATTCTATTGCGGTGGTAATAAAGAAGTAGATGGTAATTTAATTTATATTTTCTAATGTGATGGAATTAAACATGGAGCGATGAAAGGATGGTGTTGTAACAAGTATGCGATGAAGGGGTTGAGAAGAGATTTAGCTAACATTTCTTAAGATTTTGTACAAGTCATGCGATCATACTATACACAAATATTAAGCACTACATTTCTCAATGCATGATGCCACAATTCCTATTTCTAGGATACATGCGATGTGTATGGGATGTAGAAGATAGAACTCATTTCTAAGTCTCTACTCTTGCTTATGCGATCTAATTCGATTCTCTCAAGCCTAGATTCTATCTTTAGATTACTTTCTCAAGCACTCCAAATGATGAATGACTCATACATAAGACAAGATGATCGCATAAAGTGCATAACTTAAGTCATGCTAGCTAAGTACTTCTCAACCCATTCACAAATTTAGTTACTCATGCATGGTGTGGAGAGACTGAACATGAATCAAAATGAAGTTTCCATTTTTGCAAATAAAGTCTTGAGTACAAAACAATAAATGGAGTAAGAAATATAGAGCTAGGTAAGCAATGTCTTGCTTCCTGTAGCTTTTTACACTACTCTTTATCACTTCAACTTTGTTTCAATTTGTAGAATCTTGCTCTCGCAAAGGTTGGGTGTCTCTCCTTCGTGTTGTTTTTCGGAAGTCTCTCGACCTCTCCGAAAATTAATTTCTTTTCAAGGATTCCCTTCCCTCGGCTTCACCTCGCCTCCTCGCTCTCTATGCTATCTGCTCTGGTTGGTAACATCGGGTATTTATAGATTTCAAGGTGAAGTAGCTCTTCTCACTAATGATTGCAAAGATGGGCAGCATTAATTTCCATACACTGTTGCGCCATCTGAAAGTCACCAGAAGTTCAATGTATTTGTAATGAAATGGTCTTTAACGAGCATCAACTGTATTTCAGAATTGATTGTTATCAGCTTTACGTCCCATCATGATTTATTATGCTGTCACCTCTATGTAAGGTCTTTATGCGATTGCTTTTGAGGTACTTCTTGCGATCGCAAACTCAAGTGCACCATCACGTTGTATCCTTGGATCGCAATTTCATATGCGCCATCACATTGTTCCTGCACAGAAATAGGCAAATTAATTGCTTTTATGCGATGAACATTAGCAATCACAATTTCTTTTAGTTTGGCGCATTTAATCATAATATTGCCTATTTTACCATTACTTTCTCCCATTATTTTAATAATTTGAGCTTTACTAACTTTTCTTTCTACCAGTTATCACACTCCCAAATTTAAAATGATGCTTGCCCTCAAGCATAAACTAAAGATTTCTTCAAAATTTCAATCGCCTTCACCCTACCTAGGCTTCTCATGGTGCCTTATAATTGCTGAACCAATGTCTTATTAATTTCTATCCTAATCTCTTCCTAAAATATTTCTAACCTTTAGGGACCGCGAGCTTAATCTTCAAAAAAATCTTTACTCATTTTCAGGACATCGCATGATGTATTTCAAACTTTATCAAATCGGGGTGTTCAAGTGATTTTGGCCTTCGCACAATTCAGATATTCGTTTTGTGATCTTGCGCTGATCCGAGTACCCAACCTTCATTTTTTCTTGCGCCCACGAGTGTCATGCGAACATCCAACTACGAGCAAGGTGCTATTTTCAGTCAAAACTCATGCCCATTTCTTTATTTGGTAGCGGAGTTGCGACCATTTAGCTTCTGCATTGATCACGATTCCCACCTTCGTTTTGGTTTGCCCCCACGAGTGTCATGCGGACATCCAACTACGAGCAGGATCCGATCTCAATATTATATAGTTTTTTTTTAAAAAAATGAAATGAAGTTTCTAAAATTAACAAGGCTGAAAATAACATTACCACCCCCAAATTTAATACATAGCAATGTCCTCATTGCTGAAAGATGAAATAATTCATGCGATGGACTCAGAAAATTTCGTAAAAATAGTTTTGAAGGAAAGCTGGTAGACTACTAAATTTTAGAAATGTTTTGTGAATTGATTGTCCTAAAATTAATCTGATGCTAGTTCATGCGGTAAGAAAAGAAGCATAACTTTCATCATTGAAGTCATAATGGGCAAGGGGTGCATGCGGCGACCAAATAAAGCAATAAAAAATTTAGGATTAAGTCAAACGAAAGAGGATGCGATAGTAGAATTCAACAATATTAAATTGAAAGTGAGAAGTACAAAAATTGAAATAAGATGAGGCAAGGAAGGACACAACCCCCAAATTTAATTTTTCGCCCACATCATTTTGATCGCATCCTTTCCTATGATGGGCTAATTCTTTGATTGTGATGGCTTGATTCTTTGATTGCGATGGGCTGATTGAATCGGTCACGTGTTTTGAGCTCATCGCATTGCTCCAGCGCAATCGTTTACTATGATCAGTGTGATGAATATCAGGAAGATTAAAAGTATGAAAGAAAGAGTTGACAATCATAAAGAGTAGTAACCATGCAAAGATTAAGATAGATTCTTGAAAGAAAAACAAAAAGGATACTAAAAAAAGGATATACTTCTTCCTAAATGAATGTATGCTGTTTATCATCGTAGGGACTGAGTGTTTCTTCTTTATTTTGGCTTACCCAAGTCAATGGAGGTTTTCTCGCATTGGAAATCTCCTCCATGATACATCTTTACTCTTTGATCATTCACTTTAAATGCGTTGGTCCCATCTTTGTTGGTCAATTCCACCGCTCCATGCGGGAATACTTCCTTAATTATGAAAGGCCCGGACCAACGCGATTTCAATTTTCCAGGAAAGAGATGCAAGCTAGAGTTGAACAATAATACCTTCTGACCTGCCTGGAGATTTTTCTCACAAAGACACTTATCATGCCATCGCTTGGTGCGTTCTTTGTAAATTTTGGAATTCTCATACACCTGTAATCTCCATTCATCCAGCTCTAGTAGCTGAAGTTTTCTCTCTTCCCATGCAGCCTTAAGATCAAAGCTAAGTTTCTTAACTGCCCACATCACCTTATACTCCAGTTCCAACGGCAGATGACAAGCCTTTCCAAACACCAACGCATATGGTGACATGCCGATGGGTGTCTTATAAGCAGCCTTATATGCCCACAAGGCATCGTCAAGTTTCATGGCCCAATCCTTCTGCGATGGATTCATCACCTTCTTTAAAATTGACTTGATTTCTTTATTAGAAACCTCTGCTTGTCCCATTTATTTGGGGGTGATATGCGGTGGCGATCTTATGGTAGACATTATATTTGATCAACAGTTTGTTAACAATGCGATTCATAAAGTGGGTCCCTTCGTCACTAATTATGGCACGTGGAGTGCCAAAATGAGTGAAGATGTTTCTCTGTAAGAACTTAAAGACTATTGCCGTATCGTTTGCAATGCATGAAACAGCTTTAATTCATTTGGAAACATAGTCGATGGCCAATAGAATGTATTTATGACCATTTGACGATGGAAATGGCCCCATGAAATTTATACCCCAGACGTCGAATAGCTCCACCTCTAATATGATGTTCATTGGTATCGCATTTTTTTTCTGAAATGCTTACAGTGCGTTGGCACTTATCGCATTTCATGGAGTATTCTTGTGCATCCTTAAACAGAGTGGGTCAGTAATACCTACATAGCAAAACTTTTGCCGCTGTGGCTGTCCACCGAAATGCCCTCCATAGGGTGATTCATGACATTAAAATACTATGCACTGGAAAGCAGTCTCTGGAACACAGAGTCTCAATATCTGGTTTGGTCCCCTTTTGTAGAGGTTTGGATCGTCCCAATAGTAAAATTTTCATTTATGAATGAGCCTCTTCTTTTGATGGGATGTGTAGTTTTTAGGGAATTGTTACATACCAAGAAGTTAACAATATCTGCATACCATGGTAGTTCTTCAATCTTAAGCAATTGCTCATCAGATAATGAGGCATTCACCTTCGACTGGATGCCTAAGGTAAACGATCGTCGACCTAAGGTAGAATCGACCTAAGGTAAACGATCGTGTAGAATCGACCGAGCTAAACGATCACATAGATTTTGCTAGACGATCGCATAGCTTTATCTAAACGATTGGGCATCGACCTATACGATAGATCTCCGACTTCTCCCACTTGCCTAGTCGTGTACACGATCTGTCTTTCCTCTGTTCATTTGCCTCACTCCAAGTCTGAACAGAGCCCACCTTCTGGATTCTTTCACCAAGAATACCAAGGTCCCCTTGTTGGTGGTGTCAGACTCAACTCGACATCGTCGAGGTTTTCTGGAGGCCGTTCGTGGTGCTTTGAAGCAGTTCATTCGTGGTGTTGTAGAGGAGTTCATGTTGCGAAGGAGATCGTAACCAAGGAGATCGTTGAGGACGAGCGCGAAGTGTTCGTGCGGTGTTCGTTGTGGTGTTGCGGTCGTATAGATCGAGTGCTCGTGGTTGTGGTTGTTTGATCAGAGTCATGCATCGGAGTGTGGAGACGTTTCCACCGTTGTTATTACAGTTTCTCCCTCTGTACATTTGTTGTTCATGCATTAATTTCACTGTAAATTATATAACCGCTTGTTTGGAAGTCGACTATAAATATATGTTGATTCATGATTGTAATTTAGAATAGTCTTGCTTCCGCTGTTCACCGAAATCATCGTTCCAATTTCCTTCAGGTCTGTTGTGTGGGCAATCTTGCTAAGCGATGGGAGCTCAACGATCGTTGGGACTATCGTCTGGGTGATCTTGCTAAGTGATGGGAGCTTAGCGATCGTTGTGTCTGTCGCTTGGGCGATCGTGGTAAACGATGGAGATGAAAATGGGAAGTCGTTCTCATTGAACTTCACATGTCTACTGGTATAAACTCGGCCCGATGGACTTAGGCATCTATATCCCTTGTGGTGTGAGTTGGGACCAATGTATATGCTTTTCTCTGAGTGTAGTTGAAATTTGTCACTATAGTATGGTCTTAGATATGGAAAGCAAGCATATCTGAATGTCCTAAGATTGAAGAAATCAATGTTAGAGCCAAACATTAAATTGACGGGTGATTTAATCAATGGCAGCATGGTTGTAGGCATGCCATTGATTAGATAAGCTGCTGTGGAGAATGCCTCCCATCTAAAGGACAGAGGCATATACGCTTGTGCAAGCAGCGTGAGTACAGTTTCGACTATATGCCGATGTTTGCGCTCAGCTCGACCATTTTATGCAGAGGTGCATGGGCACGATTTTATGATTAAGATGCCTTTTGATTCACAAAGGCGATGAATTCTATCATACTCTTTGCCATTGTCCGACTAGAGCATTTTAATTCCTGACTTGAATTGAGTATTAATAAGTTGTGTAAAGTGATTGAAGGCAGACAGTGTATCACTCTTTTGTCTCATGGGATATATCCATACATATCTACTGTGGTCATCCAAGAATTGTATATAGTACCGATACCCGTTAGTAGAGTCGATTGGGGCTGGTCTCCATACATCAGTGTGTATTAGTTCAAACTTGTTTGATGCTCGAGAATTAGAATTTGGAAATGGTAGAGCACTTGCTTTTCCTAATTGACATGAGTAACAAAATTCATTTCCTTCATTAGATTTGAAAGGTAAATTACATTCTTTAATGATATAGTCTAACGTCTTAGTCGACGGATGTCCTAATCTTTTGTGCCAGGTAGCTCTTGACTCAACTACATTTATCCTAATTCTTGATAGAACAAGTGCAGTCGGGTGATTATTTTTGTATTGAGCAGGTCCTCCTCTCTTTGTATTGTCTTTTAGTACTTCAGCTCCTTTTAGTCGTATAGTCCTTTGTCAAGCTCCCTTTTCAGTAGTGTTTTACCCGTAGCCTTATCCTTGATGACACAACAATTAGTGTGAAATTCAACAACCACAACATTTTCATGAGCTAGCTTGGATATATTAATCAAATTCTTTGCAATGTTAGGCACACATAGTACATCATTTAGTATAATTTATTTCGTCCATCAAACAAGTAAGATTTACTAGTGAGAGATATGTAGTTTATCACCATTACTTACAATAACCAGTCCATTACCTCCATATTCATTCAGATTGTTGATGTTGTAATCGAGTGTAACATGATTTGTAGCTCCACTATCGATATACCAGCTAGGATCAACTATTGTTTTCGATGTGGCCATGAAGGGGTTGGAAGTCTGTGAGGTCATGAATACGGCTGCAGCATTGTTGTTGGGGCCAATCGACCCATGATTACTTCTGCCTTGTCCAGTGTTCTGAGAATATTCTTTATCAAATCGATGTTAGCATACGAAGGCTGAGTGACCGTATTTTCCATAGACTTGACAGGTTGGTCGATTCGAGTTATTGTTTCGTCCTCTTCCACATCTGCGACCTCCATTTTGTCCATTGAAGGGATTGTGGTTTGGATTGTTCCCTTTAGAGTTGTTTCCTTGTTGCCGATTTCCATTAAACGAGGGTTTAAACTGCGACTTTTATCCATTTGTGTGCCTGTTGAAAGCTGTATTGACAAAAGGATTCTGGGCAAAGGAGCTATGCATTTTGATAGAGTTTTGATGTTCTAAGCGTTTTTCATATGAAAGAAGTTTAGATTGCATATCTAACCAAGAAATACCTGGTTTGCCTTGTATTCCCACACTACCGACTTGTACTCTTCATCAAGGCCAAGAAGAACTTGTGAGATCAATGCTCTGGTTAAAACAGGGCTTCCTGTTTGAGCAAGGTTATCGGAGTGTAGCTTCATCAACTTCAAATACTCACTCATCTTCTGCCTTCTTTTTCATGTCTGCTAGAATACTTGTCATAGGTAGTCTTCTTCAGCTCGGGATTGAACTCCAAACAACTCTTGGATGGCATCCTGCAATTCTTTCGCATTCTCATACCTCATTAGTTGGACGACAACGTCTGGAACCATCGAGTTGTACAACCATCCTAGCAGAAGTTGATCGATGGCCAACCATGCTTCATATTGAGGATTCAGGCACATTCTACTGATGAGCTTACTCTGTCATCACTGATCACTTGGGAGCTGGAGGTTGCTTCGGAGGTTGTCTGGACGAACATTGGAGGACAGAGGATCTACCACGAAAGATATCCTTTGAGTTTGTAACTTCGTAGGATAGGTAGTGCGAGTGTCTTTCACGACATGAAGTTGTCGCGTTCTAGCTTTGTGGTGGTGAGCTAGTTGAGCAGTTGATTCTGAAGGAAATCGGATTCCCGATTTCCATGAGTAGCGGAAGAAAGAAAATTCCAAATCACAATCATGAATGAACAATACATTTACAGTCGACATTAAACAAGCGGTTATACAATTCATACAGAAATTACAACATGAATAACTACAAATGCACAAAGGGAAAAACTATACGAACATTGGCAGATGCGTCTCCACGCTCCTTTGTGCATGACCGCTCGAACAACATCAACTTCGAATGCTCGATCAAAACACAACAATGAACATAGCACGAATACTTCATGCTCGTCCTCAATGATTGCCTCGATCACGAACTCCTCAGCAACACGAATGACTTCCACAGCACCACGAACAGCCTCCACATAACCTCGATGGTGTCGAGTTGAGTATGACACCACCAACAAGGCTACCTTAGTATTCTCGGTGTGAGAATCTAAAGGGTGGGATCTGTTTGGAATTGTATGAGGCAGACGAAGAAGGAAACACCAATCGTGTACTCAACTGGGCAAGTGGGAGATGGCGGAGACCTATCATATAGGTCGATGCCCAATCGTTTAGGTAAAGCTATGTGATCGTCTACCAAAAGCTATGCAATCGTTTAGCTCGGTCTGTCGCTTACAGACATTATACAATCGTTTACTTTGGACAAACAATCATCTAGCAAAACTATGCGATCATTTAGTAAATACTGCATGATCATTTAGCTCACCACTGCACGATCGTTTAGCTTGCCCATCGTCGTTTAGTAAATCGACATTTACTTGACGACTCTGTGAGATCCCTTTTTTTTTTTAACGCTAGAAAGAAAACTCAAAAAACTTTTTAAGAAAACTTTTCAGCGTTTGTAAATCAATCTTTTGAAAATAGGAAAACCATTTTCCTTTTAAACTCACGATTACCATGAATCCAATAACCATCTACTCACATGGTTATTAAAGAAAAATAATTAATTATCCAATAATTAATATTATTATAAATATAAATGACAACCAACTTATCATACTATATTTATAACCTATAGTTTTAATATTTCATCTCATGAAACATATAAACCATAGTTCTTTTTCTATTCCATGGTATTTAATGTAAACCTCATTTACATCAATCCTCCAGTAGCTGTCTCTCATACATCATACCGATTATATCATATATAATCAAAATACCTCTTGTCAATTTGAACATTTTAAATCAACACCAAGAATTGATCCTCAACTGAATCTATTGAGCTACCAAGGGGGCCTTATAGACCTATAGCTCGAACAGTACGTGAATAATTGACTAAACTCTTTAGTCACCACCACCATCCGTTAACTGCCAGGCACTCCACTAAAGATCGACAGCTGAACTCTCCTTACTACAAATATATTATTTGTCCATCTTAACCAATCAGCAGTGCGACAACTCTTTATAGATCGCTCGTAAGTACAATCGGGCCAATAACCGTTATGCCCCTATAGTTACATCTGTCTCCTTAAGTACCACTGATCCCTTTAATGAACATAAGTCATAGTCCTACTATGACTGAGTCTTTTCTTCCAAAGAGAAGTTGTGGCCACTATGTTCAAGCCCCGGAATCAGCCCTTAAGAGAGCAATCTCTCTACTTATCCCTGCTTTGGGAAAGGAGTGAATTCCATCTTGTGGATTAAGTTCCTAGCTCCCAAATCAGACAAGTCCCCATAAAGGTAGGCATGTTGAGTTGGCAATCTGGCCACTCTCACCCATACTAATCAAATGACCGCCCTCAAAGGCAGGAGTACCCAAAACACTCAAGATTGATGTCGTGTCACCTAAGGTCCTTTAGGTGAGATGCAAGTCTCTAGTATCAATGGTGTTATATACAGAGTCTCTTTGTATAGGACACCTCCGCTCGCACGTCTCCACGTGAATGGTTAATATCTACTATCTGTAGTAGTTTAAAGCACTTGCAAACGACTACAAAGCGGGTCGTATCCGTATTGTCACTAGGATCAGGTATCCCACCTTAATCCTTATACTACATACCTATTTAGGTTATCATTTAAGGCATGATCCACTTGTATATCACATATATATGCTTAAGTTCACATTAGATAACCAAGGAGCTTTGTTTATTGGATATGAGTAAATGCCAGAATTAAATAACACTTATTTTATTCATTAAACAATGTGTATCTTTACAAAACAACGAGACTTCAGGAGAATTAGGACACCAATCCCAACAGATTCAGCGGTGGTGTATTGAATTTCATAAGTTCGGTGGAGGAGGAACATCCGCGAGTGTGGCGTTGGGTATGGGACTCTGATACCAAGTTGAAGAATGAAGATATTGGATTTGGAGGAATGCCTCTTTTCTTCTATTCAGTATGTTTGGTATAAACAGCCTTCAACTTTATATACACAGTGTCCTTCAATGTGGGCACACAATAATACAAAAGGAATAAAAGAATAAGTGGAGCTGGAAAAATTCTAACTAGTTTACAAAATAGGTGACTCATGTTTTGGTTATTCTTCCACCTTTTCTTTTCCTTTTCTGTCATTATTTGCCTTATCACTCCTAGACTACGGCTTTCTTTCTCACCATTTGCAAGACATGGGCGAGCAACAGCAAACAAACGTTCCCCTTTTGCAACATTCTACTTCCACATTACAACCCCATCATCAAGATCTTGTAACACGCCTCTGTATCGAATCCAAGAAATTATGGTATATCGTCGGCCTTCAATTTTCAGCCGGATTAGCACCTACTCCACCCTAGTTATCTCCCAAGCTTTCGCAGGACATATAAATGACCTTGATCTTGCTGCCTTTTCCATCGCCGTTACCGTCATCATCGGATTCGACATGGGTCTTCTGGTATACCCACCACTTTGTTTTCACCGACTCCTCTGTTTTTCTACAAATTACCTACCCATCACTCTTTTTTCACGGCCTCTTCTGTTTATCTAATCTGATTTTTGTATTTCAATTCAGCTGGGGATGGCAAGCGCTTTGGAGACGCTATGTGGGCAGGCGCATGGAGCGAGGAAATACTACATGTTGGGAGTGTATTTGCAGCACTCCTGGATTGTTCTCTTCCTATGCTGTGTTTTGTTGTTTGCCTATTTTCTTATTTGCGTCTCCATTTCTGAAGCTGATTGGAGAGCCTGATGATTTGGCAGAGCTGGCTGGTCTTTTGTCCGTGTGGATGCTTCCTGTTCACTTCAGCTTCGCGTTTTGCTTCCCAATGCAGAGATTCTTGCAGAGCCAATTGAAGGTCGGGGTGATTATGTGGTCGGCAGCGGCGGCGCTTGTGGCGCATCTGGTGGGTAGTTGGGTGCTTGTGGTTCAACTGAAGATGGGTGTGGTGGGAATTGCGGTGGCTTGCAATATTTCTTGGTGTGTTATGGCAATTGTTCAGATGGGTTACACTGTGTGCGGCGGTTGTCCGCTCACTTGGACTGGCTTTTCCGTTGACGCCTTTTCTGGTCTCTGGGAGTTTGTTAAGCTCTCTGCCGCTTCAGGCGTCATGCTATGGTCTCTTCCCCTCTCTCTCTCTCTATAAATCAACCCAAAAGAAAAGCAACTTTTAAATAAATAATATTTGACTCTCTTTCTATAACCATTTGATTTGTTTTTTTTTTTTTTTTTAAATTAAATTTATAAATATTACTTTCAGTTGTTAATATTTGATTGTGTTGATTTATTATCTATTTTTTCCGGTTGTTTTCTAAATTTGATTAGATATTTAAATGTTTACCCAACAAAGATAAAAATCACCATTAAAAAAATTTAAGATATTTTTAAATATATAAAAATGAGTCAACTTATTTATAAATATAATAAAATATAACTATCTAGATATTGGCACACATTAATAAATGTTTATCACTAATAGACAATCACATTTTATTATATTTAAAAATATTTTTTTTACAATTTTATCATTTAAAACAATTATCCAAAAATTTATAAGATAATAAGATAGTTTATCTAAGAATAAAAATAAAAATAAATTGTCTTGATTTGATACCCACCTGTTATTTTATTTTTAGTTTTTGAAAATTAAACTTATAAATATTAACTCCTCCTAATGTTTTCTTTATTTTATTATATCTAATTTCTAGGAATGTTTTCAAATTTTAAGCCTAAAGGTTTAGACTATAAAAGAGGTAGGTTCTATGAAAATTGTTGTACAAAAATAAGTCAGAATACATTCTAGCTTAAATGGTTATCAAAAGTGCTTTTGTCCAAACAAACCTCAATTTTAATTGAATTTTTAATTTCTAATAAACTTAAAAACAAATTGTTTTGATAAAGCAGAAAATAATCCGATCGTTAAGTTCAACATTATCATTATTTATGATTAGTTTTTGTGATATTTCTTTATATATTGTTAACATGAAATTTGGATTTGTAAATTAATGATAAATTTTCAGTCTGGAAGATTGGTATTACAAAATGCTAATAGTGATCACTGGAAACATGAAGAATGCCGAGATTATGGTGGATGCTTTATCAATCTGGTTATCTTTCTATAACTATTTTCTCTCCAAATTTTCTTCATAATATATGACCAATTAATAATGTTATCATATATATATATATAAAACTTGAAATTTGTGGTAATTATATTGTGATTGCAGCATGAGCATCAACGGATGGAAAATGATGATTCCTTTGGGATTCTTTGTGGGTGTAGGGTAATATTTGTTATTAATTAAAAATACAAAATCATATTCCTTGAGAAATTATGAGATATACAAAACTAATTTAATTTGAAACATCGAAAACAGAGTCAGAGTGGCGAATGAGCTCGGAGCAGGCAATGGAAAAGGAGCTAAGTTTGCAACAATTGTATCATCGTCAACATCATTAATAATTGGGCTTGTTTTTTGTTGTTTAATTGTGATCTTTCACAATAGCTTTGGTCGTATTTTCTCTTCTAGTGCCATCGTTCTTCAAGAAGTGGATAAACTCACTATTCTTTTGGCCTTCACTATTCTCTTCAACAGTATTCAACCTGTCTCTCTGGTATGTCAAAATAATAATCATATTAAAAATTATGTGTAGTTATTTTATTTTATTTTATTTTTTTAATTTTTTATCTCTTTATGGATCATTGAATTATGTGAAAAAGTACACTAGCTACATAAATTCATACCACCTAATTAAATATATTTAATTTACTCGCTATATGTACGTAGGGGTAGCAGTTGGGTCAGGATGGCAATCTGACGTGGCTTACATAAATTTGGGTTGTTATTATATCATTGGGTTGCCTCTTGGGATTTTGATGCAATGGTTTACTGACCTTGGAGTTGGAGTTAAGGTATGCATTGTTTTTTCTTTTTCTTTTTTCTATTTTGAGTTAAAATCTACATTTACGTGCAATTATAGATTCGTATGTGTAAAATTTATACTTGTATATTATACATATTCAAGGGAATTTGGATAGGAATGATATTTAGAGGAACAGGAATTCAGACTTTGATATTGCTGGTCATTACTATTCGATGTGATTGGGAAGAAGAGGTATGAAATATAGGTTTTATAAGACTTTATTTGATTAAATTTGAACATGTTTATGGATGGACGGGTAATGTACAGGCTAAAAAAGCGAGCTTACGAGTGGAGAGATGAACAAATGAGAAGTTTGAGTCAGAAGAATGAATATTATCATTGTTCAATTTATTGAAAGCAATACCGACAATGGTATATTGCAATAATTGTTGGCTTGACTTTTAAAGGTATATTTTGGATCTACTATCAAATTGTCTAATCATAAAATATCCTAAATTATTTTAATTCTTTTGTGAGTGAATGTGATGGAGCATGATGCACTCAAGTATTGCTCTATTTAAGTTAGAATGGTAATTAGAATGACTTATTTCTCTTTATTTTTTAGGATTTTATTTTTTTTTGGGTTTCCAAATATATATATATATATATATATATTCATGGAAGCAAAAATTCCTATTTTTTTTTTTTTTTTGGAAAATGGAAGCATAATGTTTTTACATTTTTTTAGGAATTTCCTCATTAATAGTTTTTAAAAAATTTTCAAGTAAATAGTTAATTCACTATCCCAAATCTCCATTTGAGAAATTCTCAAAAGGTTGGGATGGGTAAAAAATATATAATACTTCACTTAGTTTAATTTTCTATTAAAAAAAATTAGATAAAACTCTATTTGTAATTTTCTTTGTCCGTGAACTTGGCTTGATCTCAAATTGGACGCATCTAACACATGTACATGTCAATCTTAGAAGGAAAGTGTGTTCACGGAAAGAAATTAATTTTTTTTGGAAGTATATATGTGCTAGCTGGAAATTTTTTAATAAAACTATGAATCTTTTGCATTGTATTGTTTCCTTTGCTAAAAATTTGAAGATGTTGTGATTGAAAGAACCCCACCCGTTTTGGCAATAATTGAACTCAAAGTGTTAGATCAAATGACAATTACATTCCTCCATTGATTAAACTAGGGTTATAAATGGGTTTTTATCCTAAAATTTAATTAACCTATGAACCTAAAATTCGGTTGAGGGCTAGTATTCGGCAGCAATTTTGTGCAATTCGGTTAGACAATAATGGAAAGAAAACTATGGCAAAATTAAACTTTAAACTCTAATTAATTTGTTTCCAATATACCCTAATACCACGTCGTGTGCCATCCACTCCATCCCCAACTTCAAAGTTCAATCATCTATCACTTTCCCATTACGGTCATCGTCTCCGTTCCGGTTAACAACACCAACCGCCACAAATTTCGATGAGAAATATTCCCCCGCGGCGAGCTTGACCCTTCAAATGGGGCAGGTAGCGCAAGAGACCAACCAGGCATCGATGCAAGCGGGATGAAAAATGTGACTACATTTAGGCAACAGAAGCAGCGTTTCGTAGTCTTGGAATTTGGCCAAGCAAACCACACATTCCAACGACCACCTTCTATAACATTCCGATTTATTTTGTAATTAAGCTTTAATTTACATTGATCTACTTGCATAAATCGAAATCTAAGATTTTTATATTTAGTTAAGTTAAAATATTATTTAATTATTTAAAATTAATTAAGTTTTATTTTGGGTCTGGAGATTTGATTATTTATGGAGTTAATTCTTGTTGGAAGATTTAAAATATATTTTGGAAAAAGATGAGGGATTTGGAATTTAAAAGGGAAAAGGATAGAGGGTTCATTATTATTTATTGGCATAAATAGGAGAAAAAAAGAGAAAAATAAAAGAAAAGTGAAGCCCCTGATCTCCTTGCCTCACTCGCCAAAAACCCTAACTCCAGCCGCCGCGAAGTTCAGCGCCTCCCGCCGCCGCGAGCTTCGACACTTCCAGCCACCTTCGAGTCGCCGTGCACCGGAGTCGCTAGCCACGCCACCTATCCTTCGTGTGGACTAGAGTCGAGTCGTCCCATGCCAACAGCCCTTCGTCCACGCTGTTCGCGAGACTCGGCTGCGCGGGTCGTCAGCCTGGCCGTCCGTCATTTGGAGCACACGCGCACCTCTCCCCTCACCAGCAGTTCGTGCCACTGCTCGCCCCGCCGCGTCGTCTGCCAGATCTAAGGTCACCGCTCGACGCCTGTCGTCGCCTGCTGCCATGGATTGTTGTGTTATGCCAGAATTTTGGAGTTCAAAGGGTAATTTCCTAGTAGATTTTGACAATGAGTTTTAGATATCTTGGATGCCCATTAAGTTTTCATATCGTTTGGTTGACGTTCAGTGCAATCAGGGTTTGGATTGAAGATTGGTCATTCGAGTTGTCCAGCATTATAAGGATTGATTTTTGGAGGATTTTGATAAGTTATGGTGTTTTATGAGTTTTCTAGAAAGATCCTGATTACCCATTTAGTTCGGCTTGAATTCATTATTACCCATAATGTTTTGGATGCGTGGTCGCTAAATTAAATTTGGTATTGTATGTTTTAGGATTGATTCAAGTTTTCCAAAGGTTTTAAGGAAGATTAATTTCATGGACTAATATTTGTGACCAAATTTGAGGTAAATTGTACTATTACCGGTGCCTTCGTGTCCGGCCTAGATTAAATTTACAAAAATAATTAATGGACTTTAGAAGCTTGATTTTGTCTTTGTGATGTACTTGTTGCATGACAGTTATGAGTATTATGAGCATGTTTGAACTTCCATGTTATGATATGATCTGTGTGGTGGAAACAGTACTAAAATTATGTATGTGATGAATGATTAGACCAATAAGGTAGTTTACCGTCTCGCCTTAGAGGACCAACAGGTTATTTTCATATTTGACGGTGTGTCTTCGGGCCTCTAGACATGCGTGAATCAATAGGTTCACGTTCATGTTATTTTTCCAACAGTGTGCCTTCGGGTTGCTAGACATCCGTGGATCACTTACTGATTATACTCCACCTTTATCTTTATATATTTTTCAGATAAGGGCAAGGATACTCGGGCGACTGACAAGAGGAATCCATGACAGTGCCAAAGGAACTAAAAATGCTTCCGCATTGAACCTTTATGTCTTCCCATGTTTTTTTTTTCTATTATTCTTTTTATTTATTTCCTGTTAAGGGGTACTAATGACGAGAAATTAGATGTCAATTACTCAACAACTAAAATTTCGTGGATGCAATATGCGATGCATGTTCTTAATGTATACGTTGTGGTAATGCGTTGGAATGACTTTGCGTTAACAAATGTATGCGATGACCATGCGTCCTGTCACAAGTTTTCTTGCGCTCACGCCAAGTATAACGCAAACGCAAGTTTCTTGGGTGATCCGAGGTCAAACACAGGGACTTGTAGCGAGATGTATGCAATAATGTGCATGCGGTGGTTGAATAAAAGAATGGATGAGGGGTTTCTATGCTAACACTACTCCTACTCCTAAGTAACAGACAACGCAATGAAAATATGATGAGAGGTAGAGACATGAAAACTATTTACAGGAAGTAAATGGATGGAAAAATAGATAAAATGTGGGGATGTCTTCATTGCAACCCTTAAGAGTGATCGCAAGGGCAACCTTAGTCAACACAAGCTATGTTGTCATGCTACACACTTGAGCCTACTTCTAGGACGTATGTGATGTATATGTGAAAGTTCCGAGAAGCCTATGCCAGCCTAAACCCCTATAACCCGCACACGGGCTTTCACCGCATGAGCGTGATGGCCGCATATCACCACCATACTACTTCCTGGATGCATGCAATATCCTATCCGTAGTGTGCACGCTGTGTGATGGCAAATGGAGCTTATTCCTAAGTCTCCATTCTTGCTTATGCAAACCTAATCTGGCTCTTCCGAGCATCGATTCTAACCTAGCTCTCTTGAGTCTTAGGTTCTTTCTTTAGACTCTCTCCCCAGTAGCTCTAAAGGTGCAATGGACGCATACATAAGACAAGGTAACCAAATAAACTTAGCGAATGTAAGATTATTCCTATCTCTAGTGAATACTTGTTTATATTGCTTAATGCGACCAACCACTTACCCTCCCGAGCAGTTAGTTGTTGCTGACTCTACTTATGGGCAAGCGTGCTACAGCTTCACACTAAGCAAATAAGGTTTTCTCACACACTCATGTAACACACACCTTTCGGTGGTTTGTTACATCATATCTCTAATCCACATGACTAAGTATGCGATACTCTAGCAATGATGCAATAAAAGTTAAGGATGCTAAGTAAACAAAGATGGAGATGGAATCGAAGGAAACACAGAGATGCATTGAACACAATGTATTAATTCCTTAATCAACAAATGTAATACAATACAATATAAGAAAAGAAGAGAAAATAGAATGACCACTTGGAAGCAATGTCTTGCTTCTAGCAGATGTGCGTCAAGGCTGCCGGTGGTGCCATGGATGGGCGGTGAAGCTGGCTCTCCCAAGATCTAGCTCTGGTCGAAGGCTCCGATCGTCACTCGGAATGGAGGAAGGAGATAAAGAACTCTTAAGCTTTCTTCTCATGCATTTGTCTGGATCACAACAATCTGCCCTAAGGCGAAAAACCCTGGATATTTTGAAATTCTGCTCATCGGCTACTTTATATAAAGCCTGGATTGCCGACAACATTAATGGACTACTTTGATTCTAACATTCGCGGCGCGTTAGTCCTTTCTAAATCTCTACTGATAACGGCGAGGTAGGTGAGACGTCAACATCATCTTTTGATTTTCCCGAGGTAGATGCATTGATGCGTTCATTCCACCAACCTTGCATTGATCCCTCTATTATGTGTTATCATGTAGCCATAATCATGTAGTGACCGCATTCGCTTAATACCGCAACTCTACACGATGGCTGCAATCCTTTGACGAGCGCAACGCCCATGCGATGGACGCATGCGGCTGATTACCGCAACACCCATGTGTTGATTAAATGTGTTCGCCTTTGTGATAGAGAGTTTCTTTACATGCGGTCGTCTATGCGGTGGTCCGGCTTCTACGTTTGCGTCCACTTCCAGCATTAGCTATAAACATGGAACATTGAATGCATAATAACGCATAATAATGGGTTAGCCGAGATTCATCATGCTGAACGATGCAAGCTCATTTTCTCGTGAATTCCTAACATAATTGCCGTATATTTTGCTTAACAACCCTCATAATTCTAAATAAAAGGCCTAAGATGACATGCATTTCTGCATGTCATCAGGTACCCCAGGTCAAATGATTTGAAATATTGAGTTAAAGTCAAAATAGTTTCTTTATACACTTAAGCAGTCCAAAATCCTATTATTTTATTTTATTTTTTCCTCAATGTGAACATTTATGCATGCATGTAGTAATGATCTCCCTTTTTAGTTGTCCTAAGAGGTCGGGTTGTTACAGTTGGTATCAGAGCCTGTGTTTTGGGTTATATAGACTGACTTACTATGTAAGTCCAGGTTGTTCCTTTTGGCCTATAACGGATCTTTGTCATTGCCAGGTATGTCCCTTATGAAAATTATCTAGGATAATATGCACCCGAATATGTAGCATTTATGATTGCATTTGATGTGTTTTACTGGTAAGGAAAGTAGTTAAGGGTTGGTTGCGAAAAATTGTCAAGAAATGGTACGTGTTAGGGGAAGAGACAGTCATAGCGTTACCAGAAGGGGGAAGCATTCTTGAAGAGTAGAATCCGATCGTTCAGGATCAAGATCTTCATGATGAGGGTCCACAAATTCAAGATTCACAAGCTCAGGACCCTTTAGTACCAGAGGATTCCTTACCGTCTAGAGACCGCTCAGGGTCAGGGTGGTAGCGAACCCAGACATGAAGTCGAGCCCAGCACATGGCCACGCCACCACAGATGCATACCACCTCAGTCGTTCCACCAGAGTTTACCGATTGGGCAACCGCTATTGGGGAAGCAATCACATCAATTGTGTTGAGTAAGGTGAAGGATATGCTGGATGAATAAATGGCCCAATTTGCCCAGTCCCAAAAGATACCACCACCGCAAGTTCAGATACTACAACTCCACACTCAAAACATGACTCAAAATTAAAGCACGTCGAACCTTTCGGTGGAGGCCAAACATTTGCGAGATTTCAGAAAGTACAACCCCAACACCTTTAATGGGTGTTAAAGGACCCAACCAATGCAGAATTATGGATATCCACGATTGAAACAGTTTTTCGTTATATGAAATGCCCAAAAGATTATAAAGTGCAATGTGTCATTTTCATGCTCATTGACAAAGCACAAATTTGGTGGCATTCGGTAGAAAGGATGTTGGATGTAGGGGGAACCGGTGACATGGGAGTAGTTCAAGAAGTGCTTTTACGCAAAGTACTTCTCTGCCAACTTGAGGTACAATAAGCAGGAGTTCTTGGAGCTGAAGTAGGGACACTGGTCAGTGGAAGAGTATGACCAAGATATGAAGGCCTTTTACTTTCCCATTTTGCCCCGAAGTTGGTTACTACGGAAGATATGAAGGCAGAAAGGTTCGTTCAAGGCCTAAAGGACAGTATATGAGGTATCGTGTGAGTCATCAAAACAACCACTCATGTTGAGGCACTTCGTTTGCCAGCTGAGGTGGACCCACAGTTGAGGACAAGCATTCACAGGCATTTGGGGCGGGACCTTCCTCAGGTCAGAAAAGGAAGGCAGATCAGAAGGCTTTTTCAAGCCTCGCCCCCATCAGAAAATTCAAAGCTCAGACAGACCACTTCGACACTTTAAGCAACAGGCTGCAAAGGCGGGTATGGTAAAAAGAAATCGGCCAGTGTGTAGCTCGTGTGGAAGACGTCACTGGGGATAATGTTTGGCAGGCATCGGGGTCTATTTTCATTGCAAATAGGAGGGGCACTCGATGGTAGATGCCATAATAGAAACAGGTCCGGTTATGGGAACCAGTCTGTAGGCTATGAACAGAGGAGTTCGATTATACTTCAGCATCAACAAGGTCCCTCAACCACCTGGCAGGAGGTTGAGAAAGCAGACATTGTTGTGACAAGTACGTTCCCAATCTTGGGACAATTTGCATTGGTATTGTTTGATTCTGGTTCATCCCATTCATTTATATCATCAATATTTGTTAAGTATTCCATGTTAGAATTAGAGTCCTTGTGCTATGTGTTATTAATATCCTCTCCATCTGGAGAAAATATGTTAGCAAAGGAGAACATAAAAGCATGTCAGATTGAAGTAGTGAGTCGTACACTAGATGTGACTTTAATAGTCTTGGACATGCGGGGTTTTGATGTGATTTTGGGCATGGATTGGCTAACTGCTAATCATGCCAGTATAGACTTCTTTCGCAAGGAGGTGATTTTTAACCCTACCACGGGAGCCAGCTTTAAATTTAAAGAGGCAGGGACCGTGGTCCTGCCTAAAGTAATTTTCGCCATGAAAGCCCAAAGGTTGCTTAACTGGGGTATCCGAAGTATCTTGGCTAGTGTTGTTGACACTAGAGAGCCTGAGGTTTCCTTGACTTCAGAGCTAGTAGTACAAGACTATCCGAATGTCTTTCTAGAGGATCTCCCAAGTCTGCCGCCGCATCGAGAGATAGACTTTGCTAGCGAATTGGAGCCAGGCACAACTCCTATCTCGAAAGCTCCATACAGAATGGCTCCAATAGAAGTGAAGGAGCTTAAGGTTTAGTTGCAAGAGTTTTTGGATAAGGGTTTCATCCACCCTAGTGTGTCACCGTGGGGTGCGCTGGTGCTTTTTGTGAAAAACAAAGATGGGTCATGGCGTCTTTGCATTGACTATAGGGAATTAAATAAGGTGACTATCAAAAATAAGTATCCGCTTCCTAGGATTGACGACTTGTTTGACCAGTTATAGGGAGCTATAGTGTTTTCTAAGATTGATCTTCGGTCGGGATATCATCAGTTGAGGATAAAGGATAGTGATATTCCTAAGACAACTTTTTGTTCGAGGTATGGGCATTATGAGTTCATCGTGATGTCATTTGGGTTGACGAATGCTCCTGCAGTATTTATGTTTCTGATGAATAGAGTGTTCAAGGAATTTCTTAACACATTTGTGATAGTCTTCATAAATGACATTTTGGTTTATTCCAAGACAAAGACGGAACACGAGGAGAATTTACGAAAGGTTCAAGAGACCTTGAGGGCACAAAGGTTATATGCTAATTTTTCCAACTGTGAGTTTTGGTTAAGGCAGATCTCCTTTCTAGGGCATGTGGTGTCCAAGGAAGGTGTATCTATTGAACCCCGCAAAGACTGAGGCAGTCACGAGTTGGCCTTGTCCAACCATAGTTGGAGAGGTGCGCAGTTTCTTGGGGTTGGTGGGATACTATCGTCGTTTTGTGAAGGAATTTTCCCGCATAGCCACCCTTCTGACCCAGTTGATCAGAAAAGAAGTTTCCCTTATTTGGAGTAAGGTTTGTGAAGATAGATTCTAGGATCTCAAGCAAAGGTTGGTCATTGCCCCAATTCTCACCGTACCGGATGGAACAGGTGGTTTTGTTATTTAGAGTGACGCCTCTAAGAGAGGTTTGGGGTGCGTATTGATGCAGCAAGGTAAGTTAGTTGCTTATGCCTCTTGTCAGTTAAAGAACCATGAACGAAACTATCCCACACATGATTTGGAATTGGCAGCCGTGGTTTTTGCATTAAAGATCTGGTGGCACTACTTGTATGACGAAAAGATACAGATTTTCACCAACCACAAGAGTTTAAAATACTTCTTCACTCAGAAGGAGTTAAACATGTGACAACATAGGTGGTTGGAGCTAGTGAAGGACTATGATTGTGAGATTCTCTACCATCCACGGAAGGTAAATATAGTGACGGATGCTCTAAGTAGGTATGTAGCCTATTCAGTAGCTCTTATCACTAGACAAACTCGGTTATGTAAGGACTTGGAGCGGGCCGAAATAGCAGTGGTGGTAGGGGAGGTCTCCGCGCATTGGCACAGTTATCAGTACAATCGAGTTTGAGATAGAGAATCATTGATGCTCAACGAAGTACACTCAACTTTCGGTGACCATTAATCGGTGCATCAGAGCAGGAGATTTAATGACCGCCTATCATTACAATCATTGGAGAGCAAGGCTGCTTTACTTTGGGTTCTATAAATACGGAAGGCCACCGAGGTTAACATGTTAGACCATATACAAGATAGAGAGTCGTTAGTCTATTCATATTCATACTTATACTTAGAAAACGGAGACGAGCTAAGAGAAGAAGCCGAGAGATCATTCCCGGGCAACTCAAAAGACTGTCAGGAAGCGCAACAAAAAGAGAGAGGGCTAACACTTGCAAAAGCAAGGATATTCATCTGGACAGAATTGGAGTGAAAAGGACAGTGTAAAAGGTCACGGGAAGCAAGACATTACTACCGGGCTTCTTATCTCTACATTCCATTATTATTATGTATTCTGCATTTTATTTATAGAAAATGGAAATCTCATATCAACTTATGTTCATCTCTCTATATTTCGCATGAGTAGCCAAATTTCCAAATGGGTTGAGAAGTACTTAGCTAGCATGACCAAAGATTTACACTTTATGTGATCATCTTCTCTTATGTATACATCATTCACCCTTTAGAGATACTTGAGACAGTAGTCTCAAGAAAGAATCTAGACTTGAGAGAGTCAGATTAGAATCTAGGCTTTAGAGAGTCAGATTAGAACCGCATAAGCAAGAGATAGAAACTTAGACATAAGTTTTATTGCTATTAACGTATTGCATGCACCCTAGAAATAGGATATGATAGTATGCGGTCACCTTGTGTATGTGTGCATCATTTATCATCGCATAGACAAGAATAGAGGCTTAGACATAAGTCTATTGACATTTTCATATACATTGCATGCGTCCTAGAAATAGGAATTATGACATTTGCATTGATAGATGACATCCTGTTGTTTGTGTGTAGCATGATCGCATAATTTGTACGCAATCTTATGAAGTATTAGCTAAACCCCTTCTCAACCCGTTCATCGCATACTTGTTGTAATTCTCGATTTCATCAACTCTTTACTCGAACTTCGTCAAATAGGAAATATTCTTAAACAAAACACCATCCAACTTATTTGTTTTTGCCACCGCAAGGGAATCAAATTTATTGTCACATATTTACTCAGTAGTCCCTATGTTCGACCCTGGACTTACCAGAAAACCTAGTGAGGCTTATACTTGGGTCTTATTAGGAAAATTGCATCTGCAACGTATAACATATCACCGCAACTCATATCATAATCGCATCACATTTACAACGCATCAAGTTTTTGGTACCGTTGTCGGGGACTACGACAATACATATTGCGCTAACAATAAACCTTTTGATTTTCTTTGCAGCTTTAGACTTCTATGCACTGCCATTCCTTTGTTAATGGAAGAAACAGGTGTCGCATGAGCGAAGGACACGTTCTTGAGCCCAACTACGACCTAGAGATCGAAAGAACGTTCCAAAGAAAATAGAGAAACAACCGCCGACAACAACAAGAAAGAACTCCAAGAATGGCGGAATAACTGAAAGAAAGAGCCGCAAACGCAAACAACATCATGGCAAACCCCATTCTCATGGCGAACAACCGCAATAGACCCATCTGAGACTATGCGTCATCTAACCTATATGATTTCTCCCCAGGAATCATGAGGCCAGCTTTAGACAGATAAAGGTTTGAAATGAAGCCGATTATGTTACAGATGATCCAGACAGTTGGACAGTTTGGTGGAAGGCGTGGCGAGGATCCGCACGCCCATCTCTGATGATTTATTGAAATCTGTAACACTATTATGTTCCCAAATATCTTAGTTGAAGAAGTTCGATTAACGTTGTTCCCATTTTCATTATGCGATCAAGCAAGGAAATGGGCTTATTCTCTCGAATTAGGGGAGATAATGTCGTGGGAACAAGTTGTAGAGAAGTTCATGAAGAAATACTTTCCTCCTACAGAGAATATAAGAAGGAGGAAGTTAATCACGAATTTGAACCGGAAATTGACGAATCGCTCAACGACGCCTGTGCGAGGTTTAACAGATTGGTACGAGACTGTCCGCACAACAGATTACCAGACTATCTCCAGATGGATATATTTTATCACGGTTTGAACCCTGCATCGTAGACAGATGCTAATGCGGCAGCAGCTGGTGGTTTGCTTAATAAAACTTATGATGAGGTAAAAAATATCCTTGATTGCATTTCGAAGAATCACGAAGATTGGCGCGAAAGCGATCAACGACTAAAAATTCGAGAAGGTGACACAAACAATGGGGCCATCGCATCTCTACAAATACAAATGAATGCAATGATTAATCTGTTACAGGGCATCGCAATCAACAACCCTGGGCCGCAAAGAGGGCAGGTCAACGCAATTGATTAGACGAGCACGAGTTGTGCCACTTGTGGAGAATCACATCCCGTGGAAGAATGTCCGAGGAACCTGCAGTCAGTATGCTTCGTAAAGAACAATCCTTTCTCTAACACATATAACCTCGGATGGAGAAATCACCCCAATCGCTTGGAAAAATACCGAACAACAAAATTATCAACCTATGGTGCAAAAAGAAGGGCCACCAAGATTTTTTCAGCGAACGAACAGTCAGCCGCAACATCAAGCCAGCAGCTCGCAAGCCCCACAAGGCGACTTCTATTCACAATCTAGAGATTCAAATAGGACAGATTGCGGGAGAGCTGAAAAATAGACTGCAAGGGACATTGCCAAGCTCAACTGAGCTCCCTCGCAACTCGGGGAACATAGGAAATGAACAATGCCTAGCAGTCTCCTTTTAAGCAGAAAGACGACAGCGGAAGGAGGGAAAGAGCCGAGCAGGACCAATCCAAATGCGATGGAATACAAGAACTCGTTGACACAAGAATCAGAAGAGCCCGAGACGATGGAACCTGAAGTTGCATCCACCTCCAAGCCTCTAGAACACGAAACAAATGAAGTACAACTACCACCGTTCCTGCAAAGATTAAAAAAAAGAATGATGAAGAAAATATCGCTATGGTGGCAGTAACGCAAAGATCAAACACTATAATCCCACCAAAGATGCGCGACCCAGGAAGCTTCATGTTACCCTACTTAATTGGAGAGCTTTACATCGGTCAAGCACTATGCGATCTTGGGGTGAGTATAAATTTAATGCCACTTTCAATGTTCAAACAATTGAATGTGGGAAAACTGATGCCCACGACGAAGACTCTCCAGCTTTCAGACAGATCCCTAGTACATTCTAAGGAAGAGTTAAAGAATGCCTTGGTCTCAATTGATAAATTCATTTTACTGACAGACTTCATCATTCTGGATCATGAAGCGGATGAAGATACGCCCATCATATTGGGATGACCATTCTATCGATTGGTCGTGCTCGAATTGATGTGAATAAGGGAGAGATTATGATGAGCATTAATGGGAAGAAGCTTCGGATTAAGGCGATCAAGATCCTAAAGGATAAAGATCCCAAAGGATCAAGAAAAGGAGAGAAAACCTCCATGGACTTGAAAAATCCAGATTGAAGAAGAAACAAGCAGTCCTTCTGTTGATATGCGATACAAACTCATCAGGTATACATTTTTCGAAGTATCCTTTTGATATCTTTATTGCATGAACTTACTTTACCTTTTTGTACGAACACTACTCTTTAAAAATTATCAACTCTATCTTTCATACTTTTTACCCTCGTAATATTTAGCAACGATCGTAGTGAATGATTTCAGTGGAGTTATGTGATAAACTAAAAACACGCGACCGGTTCGATCAGACCATCGCAATCGAGGAATTGGCCTACTACAAGCAAGGATGCGATCACAGATGATGTGGGCAACAGAGCAAATTGGGGGGTTGTATCTTTCTTTGACTTTTTTCCCCAAATTTTGCACTTCATCACATCTCACTTTAATATTACTAAATTTTATTATCGCATCCCCTTTACTTTGGTGCAATCATTAAATTTTGATTACTTTATTTAGTCACCGCATTCTTTCCCATACCAATTATGATTTCAATAATGAAACTCATGCTTTTATTTTTGACCGCATGTACTAGAGTCAACTTAATTTCCGGATGGTCAATTCATGAAACATTTCTAAAAGTTAGCGGTCCACCAGCTTTCTTTCAAAACGGTTTTTATGAAATTTCTAAGAACATGCATGAGTTATTTCAGTCTATCAGCAATGAGGACATTGCTGTGTATAAATTTGGGGGTGTAGTATTTATTTTAACCCTTGTTACTTTTAGAAATTTCAATTTAAAAAAAAATCATAACGTTGAGATCAGATCCTACTCGTAGTTGGATGTTTGCATGACACTCGTGGGGGCAAACAAAAACGAAGGTCGGAATTGTGATCAATGCATAAATCAAGTGATCGTAACTCCGCTGCCAAATGGGCATGAGTTTAGATAGAGAAAGAGCGTCTTGCTCATAGTTGGATGCTCGCATGACACCCGTGGGGCAAGCCAAAACGAAGGCTAGACACTTGGATCAGCGCAAGGTCACAAAAAGAATACCTAAACCACGCAAGGATAAAAATGACTTGAAACACCCTGGTTGGAAAAAGTTTTGAAATAAATCATTCGATGTCCTAGAAACAAATAAAGTCTTTTTAAAGGTTAAACTTGCGATCACTAAGTATTAGAAATATTTTAGGAAGAGATCAGGATAGAAATTAAGAAGATTTTGGTTCATAAAATTTGAATAAGGCACCTCGAGAAATCTAGGTAGGGAAAAGGTGGTTGACTCTCTAAAGAAAATCTTCAGTTTATGCTTGAGGACAAGCATTGTTTTAAATTTGGAGGTGTGATAATGGGTAGAAATGAACGTTATTACAGAACAAATAAGTAAAACAATGAGGGAATGTGACGATAAAAATAAACAAAATCATGTCCAAAAGGGTTAAACTGAGAAAATTGCGATCGTATGCGCCCATCGCATAAAAGCAGCTAATTTACTTATTCTGTGCAGGAAAAATGTGTTGGCGCAAGTAAAATTGCGATTTAAGGAATTAGGCGTCCACATGCACTGAGAAGATTGTGATCGCAAAGTCATGCGATCATATGCAATCGTGAGAAGTTCCTCAAGAAGGTAGCCGCATAAAGACGACACATCAAGGTGACAACATAATAAATCATAATGGGACAGAAAGCTGATGACGGTCGAATCCGAATTTAGTTGAGAAGCTGTTAAAGCAACGCTGTAGCAAGTACACTCAACTTTCAGTTACCATTAAATATAGCATCAGAGCAGGAAATTTAATGACCGTTCATCATTACAATCATTGGAGAGCAAGGCTGCTTCACTTTAAGGTCTATAAATACCGAAGGCCACTGGGGTTAACAAGTTAGACCATATACAAGATAGAGAGCTGTTAGTCTGTTTATATTCATACTTATACTTAGAAGATAGAGACGAGCTAAGAGACAAAGAAGCTGAGATCTCATTCCTGGACAGCTTGAAAGATTGCCGGGAAGCGCTACAAAGGGAGAGAGGGCCAACACTTGCGATAGCAAGGATATTCATCTACACAGAGTTGGAATGAAAAAGGCAGTGTAAAAGGCCACGGGAAGAAAGACATTGCTACCGGATTTTTTATCTCTACATTCCATTGCTATTCTGTATTCTGCATTTTATTTATAGAAAATGGAAATCTCATTTCAACTTATGTTCAATCTCTTCATACTTCGCATGAGTAGCCAAATTTCCAAATGGGTTGAGAAGTACTTAGCCAGCATGACCAAAGATTTACACTTTATGTGATCAGCTTCTCTTATGTATGCATCATTCACCCTTTAGAGATACTTGAGAGAGTAGTCTCAAGAAAGAATCTAAACTTGAGAGAGTCAGATTAGAACCGCATAAGCAAGAGATAGCATAAGTTTTATTGCTATTAACGTATCGCATACACCCTAGAAACAAGATATGATAATATGCACCTTGTGTATGTGTGCATCATTCATCATCGCATAGACAAGAATAGAGACTTAGACATAAGTCTATTGACATTTTCATATACATTGCATGCGTCCTAGAAATAGGAATTATGGCATTTGCATTGAGAGATGCCATGCTGTTGTTTATGTCTAGCGTGATCGCATAATTTGTACGCAATCTTATGAAGTGTTAGCTAAACCCCTTCTCAACCCGTTTATCGCATACTTATTGTAATTCTCGATTTCATCAACTCGTTACTCGAGCTCCATTGCATAGGAAATATTCTTAAACAAAACACCATCCAACTTATTTTTTTCGCCACCGAAGTGAATCAAATTTTTTGTCGCATATTTACTCAATAGTCCCCGTGTTCGACCCTAGACTTACAAGGAAACCTAGTGAGACTTATACTTGAGTCTTATTAGGAAAACTTGCATGTGCAACACATAATATATCACTGCAACTCATATCATAATCGCATCACATTTACAATGCATCAAACTCCCCTCACTGTAGATATACTATGTCCACTCGATATAACCATGATTAGTAAGTCAACCCTTCATAGGTTGTTCGTAATAAGGATTGGGTCGAATCTCTGTTTTACTCGTGAAATTACCTCTTGTTCCTTAAGTCCCCACTGATCCCCTAATTAACAATTTTTTTGTGATATAATCAACAAAACATAGTCCCTCTCAGGCCAGTGAGAGGGCGAGGTCCCTTGTTCAAGACCCAGAATCAGCACTTATGGGAACAACCTCTCTACTATCCCTAAAAGCGGGTAGGAGTGAATTTCCTCTTGCACCCTATGTCCCTAGCTATCTATCGGTCTTACAACTGAAATGGGAGGTTTATTGAGTCGACGCTGTTGAGCCAACCCTGAACTATGCAAATCTAAGGATAATTCCAAATAAACAGGAGTTCATAGTTAGCTCAGGATTAAGGTCAAGTTACCTAGGTCATCGCTTTAAAATAGCCAGTCTTAAACAGTAAATAGTGTTATAAAGTAAGAGTGACTAATTTCGTGGTCTGATCTTGTACAAGCCCTTTTGCACAAGGACACCCCCACTTCTCATGTCCCAACATGAATAAATTAGAATCACTTTATTTGAAGCACTTTACAACTTCTTATAACAACTACAGAGCAGACCGCATCCAACAGTGTTACCAAAATAAGGTACCCAACCTTATTCATATACTATAGATCATTTTGACTATTTACTCGAACCTGATCCATCTTTATTTCTCCACATGAAGTTCAAGTACTCATCCAATAGTCACTTTTAGGTTTATTGGATTTCCATCAAGCAAAATATCTATTCAATTACATCTTATTGAATTTTCAAAATAAGTTCTATTGTTTACAAACCACGAGTTTTAGGACATAAAACCCAACAATAGTGGACAGACTCCCCAAGTTAGCACTTTTTATCCCAGGAAAGCCCACATATTCAGTGAATAGGTGGGCATAGTTGTATTTGAAAGAGGTGGTAAGGTTGTATGAGGTGTCGGTGTCCATCGTGTCTAACAGGGACCCTCGATTTACCTCCAGCTTTTGGAAGAGCCTTCAGGCAGTGTTGGGTACTCATTTGGATTTCAGTACGCCTTTTCACCCATAAATTGACGGTCAGACAGAGTGTTTAAACCAGACACTGGAGGATATGTTACGTGCTTGTGCGTTAGAGTTTTCAGGAAGTTGGGACTCTCACCTTCATTTGATAAAGTTTGCTCGTAATAATAGTTATCAGGCAACCATTGGCATGTCACTACTTAAGGCCTTTTATAGGAAGAGTTGTAGGTCACCCATATGCTGGGATGAGGTTGGTGAACGAAAATTGCTAGGACCCGAGTTAGTACAAACCACGAATGAGGCGATACAAAAGATTAATGCCTGAATGTTGACGGCTCAAAGTAGGCAGAAGAGTTACGTTGATGTTAGGCGTAAAGATCTGGAGTTTGAGGTTGGTGAAAAAATGTTTCTGAAAGTGGCACCTATGAAGGGGGTGTTGAGATTTTGCAAGAAGGGTAAGCTGAACCCTTGGTTCACAGGGCCATTTGAGATCCTGGAACGAATTGGTTCTATAGCTTACCGACTGGCCTTGCCCCCATCCCTTTCTGCACTTCACAATGTTTTTCATGTTTCCATGTTGAGGATGTACGGAGCAGACTCATCTCACGTTATGGATTATGACCTTTGCATTTGAATGAGAACATAAGCTACAAAGAGAAGCCCATTCAAATCCTGGCTAGGAAAGTGAAAGTTTTGCACAACAAGTAGATAGAATTGGTGAAAGTCCTTTAACGGAATCATCAGTTCGAGGAAGCAACGCGGGAGCGTGAGAATGACGTGAGGGCGTATGATCCCGAGCATTTTCAGGATTAGGACTTTCGAGGATGAAAGTTTCTTAAAGGGGATAGAATGTAACACCCCGATTTATTTTGTAATTAAGCTTTAATTTATGTTGGACTACTTGGATAAATCAGAATCTGAGATTTTTGTATTTGGCTAAGTTAAAATACAATTTAATTATTTTGAATTAATTAAGTTTTATTTTGGGCTTGCAATGGAGATTTGATTATTTATGGAGTTAATTCTATTTGTTTTGTTGGAAGATTTAAAATATATTTTGGAAGAGAGGTGTGGGATTTGGAATTTAAAAGGGAAAAGGAAAGAGTGTTGATTATTATTTATTGGCATAAGGTTGAAAAAATAAAAGAAAAATGAAGCCCCCCCCCACCCCCGATCTCCTTGCCTAACTCGCCAGAAACCCTAGCTCCAACCGTCGCGAAGTTCAGCGCCTCCCGCCGCCGCAAGCTTTGACACTTCCAGCCGCTTTCGAGTCGCCATGCATCGGAGTCGCTAGCCATGCCCCCATCCTTCACGTGGACTGGTGTCGAGCTGTCCTACACCGACAACCCCTTGTCCACGCTGTTCGCAAGACTCGGCTACACGGGTCGTCAAACTCGCCGTCCGTCAATCAGAGCCTATGCACACCTCTCTCCTCGCCAGCAGTTCGCGTTGCTGCTCACCCTTTTGCCAGCCACCGTGCTGTCTGTCGCCACTCGATGCCTGTCGTCGCCTGCTGTCATGGATTGTTGTGTTATGCCAGGATTTTGGAGTTAAAGGTAAGTTCTTAGTGGATTTTGACAATGAGTTTTAGATATCTTTGATGCCCATTAAGTTTGATATCATTTGGTTGATGTTCAATGCAAGTGGGGTTTGGATTGAAGATTAGGTCATTCCTAGTTGTCCAGTGTTACAAGGATTGATTTTCGGAGGATTTGGTAAGTTTTATGAGTTTTCTTAAAAGGTCTTGATTACACATTTAGTTCGGCTTGAATTTAATGTTACCTATAATATTTTGGATGCATGATTTTAGACTGTGGTCGCTAAATTAAATTTGGCAATGTATGATTTAGATTGATTCAAGTTTTCGAAAGGTTTTAAGGAAGATTAATTTCGTGGACTAATATTCGTGACCAAATTTGGGGTAAGTGGTACTATTACCGGGGCCTTCCTACCAGGCGGCCTAGATTAGATTTACAAAGATAATTAATGGACTTTAGAAGCATGATTTTTTCTTTGTGATATACTTGTTGCATGATAGTTATGAGTATTATGAGCATGTTTGAACTTATGTTATGATATGATCTGTGCAGCAGAAACAATACTGAAATTATGTATGTGATGCATGATCAGACTAATAGAGCGTTTACCGTCTCGCCTTGATGCATGTTATATTTCAGAGGACCAACGAGTCTAGTTTCATGTTTAACGGTGTGCCTTCGGACCGCTAGACATGCATAAATCAACAGGTTCACGTTCATGTTATTTTTCCGGTGTGCCTTCGGGCCGCTAGAAAGACGTGAATCGACAGGTTCACGTTTATGTTATTTTTCCAGCGGTGTGTCTTCGAACCGCTAGACATGCATGGATCGATAGGTTCACGTTCATGTTTCTTTTTCCATGTTTGACGATGTGTCATCAAGCCACTACACATGTGAGTCAAGGTAAGACAGTACGTCCTTTTGGTTTCTCTTCATTATTTGAAACAGTTGTAGTTGTTTGAGCCATGGGCCCAGCATTTTCTACTTGTGGGTACATAGCCTGATCCCGATACTAGGATCTTACTAAATATTTTATACTCAACCTTTATCTTTATATATTTTTCAGGTAAGGGCAAGGATACTCGGGCGACAGTGATAGTGCCATAGGAACTAGAAACGCTTCCGTATTGAACCTTTATGTCTTCTCATGTTTTTTTCTATTATTATTTTTTATTTATTTCATGTTAAGGGGTACCCCAGATAAAATCATTTGAAATCTTGAGTTAAAGTCAAAATAGTTTCTTTATACACTTAAGTAGTCCAAAATCCTATTATTTTATTTTATTTTTCCCTCAATGTGAACATTTATACATGCATGCAATAACGATCCCCATTTTTAGTTGTCCTAAGAGGTCGGGTTGTTACACCTTCCCATCTTCATTTCCTTTGTTGCGGAGTGGTCCACCACAGGAAACGCTCGAATCTTGGTCGGGTCCAAACCGTGGCATGTCTCGAACTGATCCACTCAACCGGTGAACCGAAGGACAAAGTCTGAAGCGGTATTCAACTCCAAAAAGAGGCGAATATAAGTGAAAAAAGGAGGACGAAGAAGAAAATAAATAGAAGAAGGATAATAGTCAGCGTTAAGGGGCGGCTTAATTTCAAATAGTGAAGCTGGTGTTGTTGGGGATCAGAGGCGAGCTGGGCTTGTACGGACAAGCTAAAGTATGCGTGAAATAAAATTATTAGTAAAGCAAGAGAGTGAAAGTGGGGACAAAAAAGGAGCTTCATAATAATGGTTAAGGAACAGTGTAACACAAAAGTTAGGACGATTTGGTTTTATAATTGAAAGGAAATGGGTCGTGCAAGAATAGAGCTAGCAGGTGGGAGACACGTGTGTGTTAAGGTAGTGGTGGCATGTGACAAACGTTGCCCCAAACCTATGAAGCATAGAGGATCAGTATCAGATACTGATACTTCTAGATACTTCCCAAATACGTATCTGACATGCGATTTGACGTATCTATATTTCTAGATACTTTCCAGATACGTATTTGACACACGATTTGACGTATCTATTTTTATGCGTACTTTTTTTTAAGAAAAAGGACAAGTAACTCATCTAATTTTTCTCAATCTAAAATTAGGCAACCTATTTAAAAAGCTCACTACTCGAGTTCAAAACTAAAAGAAAAATAAATAAATAACGGACCAAATCCTATACTAGAATCATCTAATTTTCATCTTCACATTTGAATCCCCACAAAGTCCACCAAAATATAAACCATTTGGATATCTTCAACAATAAGTTCTTCGTTTATCTTCATACTTCTCCCTCTAATCTTCTTCTTTGTAATATGAGTCACTTTTCTATTGCATTTTATTAACTATTATACTTCAACATCTTAGATGTGTTTTTTTCTTGTATTTCAATGTTTGTATTCTATTTTGTGCTATTGTTATTAACTTATATGCTAAATTTATCTATATCCTAGATTTTTTTAAAGAAAAAGAAAATGTATCTTCAACGTATCAGTATTCTCGTTTTTTAGAAATATATATATTAAAAAAATGACGTATCCTTAGACGTATATGTATCTTAGTTTTTTAGAAATTGATGAATTGTCATATCCGATCGTATCCGTATCGTATAGTCGTATCTGTGTATGTGCTTCATAGCCCCAACAAGCTGACTTCTGTGGGTTATGTGCTTGTGTCGTGGTTTTAGACACAAAATGGATGCCTCTCTCAAACCGCTCGCTCATCTTCGCTTCACTTAATCATATTCCCTATCCATTGAGAAACTAAAATTGATAGCATATTTCAGATAAAACAAACACAATTTTTAAGAATTCAAAATTCAAAATTAAAGTCTCGTCTGATTCTTTTATTGGAAAATTAAGCTTCTATACTCTACTTTCTTCTACAAACTCTTTTTTTAATACACTCATTTGATTATATATAAAAAAAAGTTTTAACAACTTATTTTTTATTCTTCGAATTTGATTAATAATCTAAATGTTTCTTTAAGAAATCTAACCATTGTAGTTAAGAAGAAGAATTGAGGATAAATTTCAGAAAAAAAAAACAAAAAATAAAATTGTTATTATACCAAACCTAAATGACTTATAAGGTGAGTATTGATTTTTTTTTTTTTTGAAAATTGTGCTTATTAATTATTATTATTATTATTTTCCAATCTCTTTATAAGTATCGAAATAAGTAGTGATTAGAAATTTAATTAAACCAAAAATCTAAAATTCAAAGCGGCTTTTGATAACTATTTTAATTTTTTAACTTTTAATTTTTCAAAATTGTATCGTATTCTCACAAATATTTAATCATGTTTCATCTTCAATTAGTAAGATTTTGAATTTCTTTTTAAAGGTAGCCCAATCTCAACGAGTTACCAGACACACCACATATTCTGCCACTTGTGCAGCTCCATCAATTCCTTTGAATTTCATTCTTGTAAACATACTCCTCAAAGTGAGGAAGGTAGATGTAGTACTTCGAATGGCGAAGAGAGACAACTTGACAAAGAAGGAATGAGAAATCGTCAAAGATTAACCAAATATTTAAAAATAAAATAAAATAAAATAAAATAAAAAAACCAAAACAACATTAAAAAAAAGTTCTAAAAATTGGCTTGAATTTAGAAATTCACCCTAAAAATAGATAATAAATAAAAAAAATCAATAAATAGAAAGGTTGTTGGTAAGCTTAATCTTTTTAAAAGTTAAAAAGGTTATCATGGTAAAATTAAAATGGTGGGACTTTTTATGAAGTTTAGCCAAAAGTTTGACGTAAGCCTTGAACTATTGGAATCAAATTAAACTCAAACTTGTAATTTAATTAAAAGAAAGGAAAGAAAAAAATATTAGAGATTTTTACATACGACATCGTGTTAGGCCATAAATTTGTAAAATTTCTTTAAATTTGAATTTTTTCAAAAAATACTAGTATTATTTTTAGATAAATTTATCCTTTTTATTATTTTTATATCTGACTTTTATATATATATTCTTATTTTCGAAAGCTCTCTTAATGATAGAGAGAATATGCATTGATTGTGGGAAGAGAGAATGTATTTAATATGATCTTTCTCATTTTCAATTGGAAAAAGAAAATATATTTAATATGATTTTTTTTCATTTTCAATTGGAGAGAGAAAATGACATTTAATACGATTTTATTTTCCATTTTTCATTTTCATGTTGACTTTTGATATTATGTGATATATTGCACTGTTTGTTTTTAGTATTATGTGATATATCACTGATGCCTATAATATATTCCATTCTTTATTTAAAAATGTTCTAACTGATATATGAAATAGATTGGTAAATATATTTTATATGTACTCAAATACAACTGGTTTCACGACAACTTGTTAGTTTTCTGCCGGATTCATCGATATTTTAACTATACCTTAGAATATTATATTAAATGGTTGCAAATATCCTAACCAATATATGAAATATAAATGTACTCAAATAGACGTATGATTCAAGAGTTTCGATATATTGTATCCATATGACAGTATAATATTATAAATCACGATATATATCATGAATCTCATTTATATCACAATATATATCATAAATTCAAAGTAGTAAAAAAATAAATAAAAATATCTACCACAATATGTAAATCAAAAACGAACTTAATGTTTAACATAGAACATATATACAAGTGTGTATATCATAAAACAAGAAATCTAATAAAATAACCATCATTGTTTATATAAAATAACAAATTATATATATCACAATACATATATACATTTATTCCTTGGTTTGTGTGCCCATCTTTATCTCTTCTTCTTCTCATCTTCATCTTCATCTCGTCTAGAACCCGCGCCATCGACCGTCATCTTCCAGAACCCTACGTCTTCGATTTGTTCTGCACCAAATCTGCTTGCCCCCATGCTAGATCTACTCGCCTCCACACCAGATCTGCTCGCCCGACTGGTTACAGGTGCGAGATGTCGTTATAGTGGCTCGAGCAGTCGAAGGAAGTGCACAAGCTGGAGTGCAGCAGAAGATCAAAGAAGTTTGGCTGGAATAAATCGAGACAAAAACTCATGGAAGATTAGAGAGAGAAAGAGAGAAGGTAGTGGAGAGGAAAGAGAGACAAAAACCCACCCACAACCGACGGTTGAGCGAGGGAGGTGCGACGAATAGGGGTCGATGAGCGAGCGACGGACTCCGACAAGAGAGTGGCTAGCGGCTATGGAACTCTGAAGGGAACCGGTGAAGGTCCCTTTTCGGAAATGTGAGGATCGGTCCCAATTTCGTTTTTCACATAACTTTAATTTATAGAATAGAAACAAAAAAAAATATGCATTATCAATCTAAAATTACAACATGCTTATTTGAGATAAACAGGGAAGAAAAATACACCGACCCTTGAAAAACACTTTCTTCGCATAATTCCCTCGCCATAATCACGAACGCTTCGATTTGGATCTTGAATTCTAAATCCCAAAAAGGATACCACCACCTGAGAACCCTCTATATTCTCTCGGAGATATATAATTCAAGCAAGATTTTTGGGCTTTGTCACAAGGATAAGGTACCCAGCCTTATCCATCTACAACAGACCGTTTAAGTTATTATTTAAACAAGATCCACCTTGAAGGATCCCATAGTGAAGGGCCCTTGAGCGGAAGTGGGAACATCCCAAATCCCATATTTATGGAGAAAATTTTTTTACAACATAAACAAACAAATTATGCAAAGGGTTTCATGAAACTTTACCTTTGAAGACCTTCTTCAAGAAATTCAAGAAATCCCTCGGTCTGCAAATCACGAACAAAGTCAAAATGGCCAATTGGGACACCAACAATTGGAGACCTTAGTATTCTCAGGTAGAGAACCCAAGAGTAATGGGCTCTGACTAATTTGGATTGGGGGAAGGGAGGAGAATGAGAGTTTTAGATGAAGAGAGAGGAGAGGAATTCAAAGAATCTTTCTCTGTAAAAACAACATTCTACCCTATCTCTTTCTCTCACGGGTTTAAGATAATCAAAATCCATAAATCGCCCACTTACGTAGGTGGAGAGAAAATAGGGGGAAAGAGTTGTAACTCCCTCACTCATTTAATTTCAATTAATTTTAAAAATAAAAAAGAAAAAATTAATTTATTTAAATTATCATTTAATATATATATAAATATGATAACTAACTTTTCATATAATATATATATTAAACTATATGTTATATCAAAAATAACATATAACCTATAGCTTACTGTATCATATACAATATAATATGACATTTAATATAAATCACATTTATATTAAATTTAACCATTATTAGTCCAATTCATATAATCAACATTTGAATCATATTCAAATATTTGCTTTCTCTCATACATAATATAATGTATCAAATACATTATAATAATTATATCACATATAATTAAAATAACTTGATTATATCATATATAATTAATTCCCTCAATTAATTTGAACAATTCAAATTAATCCAAATACTGATTCTCGTTTAGTCCTATTGAGCTACCAAGGGAACCCCATGGACCTGTAGCTTGAAGCAACAACGGTACGTGAAAAATTAATTAAACTCTTTAATTTAATTATTCACCAGTTGTTAACTGTCGGGCACCCCACTAAAGATCGACAACTGAACTCTTCGTATTTTAGATATTTCTGTGTCCATTGATAATAACCAATAAATAGTACGATGACCTTTCACAAATTGCTCGTAAGTATAGCTAGGCCAAAATTATCGTTTTGCCCCTGTAGTTACTTCTAACTCCTTAAATACTACTGATCCCTCTAATGAACAATAGATCATAGTCCAACTATGAATAAACCCCTCTCGACCAGGAGAGGGTGTGGTGCCACATTGTTCAATCCCCGGAATCAGCCTTAAGGGAGCAATTTATCTACTTACCCCGACCTTGGGGAAGGAGTGAATTCTTTCTTGTGTAGCTGTGTTCCTAGCTCCCCAATTAGACGAATCCCTAAAATGGTAGGTTTATTGAGTCGGCGATCTAGCCACTCTTACCCATACAAATCAAAGGACTACCCTCATAGGTAGAAGTTCACAACTCACTTAGGATTCAGATCATGTTACCTATGGTCATCTTGGTGAAATGTAAATTTCTATTATGAACGATGTTATATAATGAGACTAAACATTTTATGGTCCGGTCTTATACAAACTCCATTGTATAGAATATCCCCGCCCATATGTCTCCACATGAATGATCAGGATCAGATCATTTGTAGTACTTTACAACAATTGTAACACCTACAAGTAGGTCATACTCGTAGTGTCACCAGGATAAGGTATCCATCTTTATCCATCTACTACAAAACGTTTAGGTTATAACTTAAACATGATCCACCGGTATGTCTCTACATACATGTTTAAGCTACAAGAAAACCTTGGATGTTAGTTTATTGCTTTGTGGTTAATGCAACTAATTTTGAAATAAAACATCATATATTTTATTAAATAAATAATAAGTTTGTACAATACAATTACAAACTCTAGAACCCTACAAGATTTAGGGCATCAACCCCAAAAATCTCCCACGTGACCTAAAGCTAGTGGGGTGTACAATTAAAAGTTAAACTATAATACAAAGTACACAAACACCTTGCAGTGTAAATGTGGCCTGTCCCATAGACCCATACTTTGCAGGTGACCCTCAAACACCTTAGCCGTGAGGGCCTTTGTAAATGGATCAACAACATTGTGCTCTAAAGCTTTCTGCGTGATGATCACGTCCCCTCGATGCACAATCTCTCGGATGAGATGATATTTTCGCTCTATGTGTTTGTCGCACTTGTGACTCTTAGGCTCTCAGAAATTAGCCACAATACTACTATTATCACAGTAAAGTTTGATGGGCTTTGACATGTCTAGAACAACTTTCAGGTCTGTCAGGAATTTCCTGAGATGAATAGCTTCCTTAGCAGCTTCACAAGTCGCTACATACTCGACCTCCATAGTGGAGTCAGTAATGCACCCTTGCTTGGTGCTTCTCCAAACTACTGCCCCTCCGTTAAGAGTGAATACTGATCTTGATATGGATTTCCTAGAATCCTTATCAGTCTGAAAATCAGAGTCCATATATCCAGTAAGGATCAAATCCTTAGAACCATATACGAACATGTAGTCCTTCGTTCTTCGTAGATACTTGAGGATATTCTTAACAGCATTCCAGTGATCATATCATGGATTAGACTGATATCTATTGAATATCACCACCGCATAGCAGATGTCAGATCTCATACATAACATCACATACATTAGGCCACCAGCAGCCGATGCATAAGAGATCCGTCTCATTTTTTTCAACCTATTGAGGTGCCTTAGGACACTGTTCCTTAGACAATGTAACTTCATGCCTGAAAGGTAGCAAGCCTCTCTTGGAGTTTTGTATCGAATACTTGACAGGCATCATATACGATGCTTGAGATAGAGCTAGCATTTTGTTCTTTCAATCTATAAAGATCTGAATACCTAGAATAAATTGAGTCTCTTCTAAATCTTTTTTTTAAAACTAGGTCGTTAGCCACTTCAATCAGTAGACCTACGTTATTCCGAATGAGTATGATATCGTCTACATATAACACTAAGAAAGCTATGGAGTTGTTAATGATCCTCTTGTATACACAAGGTTTATCAACGTTTTGATCAAATCCATAAGATTTGATCGCAGTATCAAACCTTATATTCCAAGATCGAGAAGTTTGCTTCAGTCCATAAATGGACCGATTAAGCCTGCAAACCTTTTGCTCTTCACCTTGGGTTATGAATCCCTCGGGTTGCTTCATATAAATGGTCTCCTCAAGATAGTCATTCAGAAAAGCAGTCTTGACATCAATTTTCCAAATCTCATAGTCATAATATGAGGCAATAGACGGGAGTATCCGGATAGACTTCAACATGGCAACAGGTGAGAAAGTCTCCTCATAGTCGACTCCTTCAACCTAAGTATAAGCCTTTGCCACTAGTCCAGCCTTCAAGGTTTGCACCTCCCTATCAGCACCCCGTTTTCTCTTGCACAAAATTGAAGTACAAGATTTCATTTCGAGATCCATAGCTTTGATTCATTCATTTTTGTCAACATCCTCCATTGTCTTTTTGTTAGACAATGGATTCTCAACATCTTCGTCAGCTACCATAGCTAGGATTTTAGTTAAACCCATGTAATGGACAAGTGGATTCGCAACCCTCCCAGTACGTCGAGGTTCCCTCAACACTTAAGCTAGATTTGACCCACTAGATGATCCAAGTTCAACAACTCCTGTTGAGGTAATGGGTTCTTCAATAACTCTTGTTGAAGGTTCAGTAGTACATCGATTCCATTTCGAGATCCATAGCTTTGATTCATTCATCTTTGTCAACATCCTCCATTGTCTTTTTGTTAAACAATGGATTCTCAACATCTTCGTCAGCTACCATAGCTAGGATTTCAGTTAAACCCACGTAATGGATAGGTGGGTTCGCAACCCTCCCAGTACGTCGAGGTTCCCTCAACACTTGAGCTGGATTTGACCCACTAGATGATCCAAGTTCAACAACTCCTGTTGAGGTATTGGGTTCTTCAACAACTCTTGTTGAAGGTTCAGTAGTTTCCTTGCAAAGTTTATTCAACACAATTTTACTACGGGGCTTGTGCTCCCTTATGTGGTCTTCTTCAAGAAAAGTAGCGTTTGTCGACATAAACACTTTGTTTTCTTTAGGATCGAAGAATAAACCACGTCTTGTTCCTTTGGGGTAGCTTACAAATAGGCACAATTTTAAATGAGGTTCCAATTTCTTAGGATTTGCCTCAAGCACATCTGCTGGGCAACCCCAGATTCTAAAATGACGTAAACTAGCTTTTCGACCATTCCATAATTCCAAAGGTGCTCTAGCAACACTCTTGGATGGAACAAAATTCAGGATGTACGCTGCAGTCTCTACTGCAAAACCCCAAAACGAGTCAAGTAAGGAAGTGTAACTCATCATAGACCAAACCATGTCCAACAAGGTTTGATTTCTCTTTTCTGATACACCATTCTGTTGAGGTGTACCAGATGCTAAGAGTTGGGATACTATTCCATATTCTATCAAATAGTTTTGGAATGTTGACTCCATAAACTCTCTCCATCTTGATCAGATCAAAATGTTTTAATCGTTTTGTTTAATGCATTTTCAACTTCAACTCTAAATTCTTTAAACTTTTCAAAAGATTCAGGCTTATATTGCATTAAATAAATATACCCATATCTTGAATAATTATCATTAAAGGGGATGAAATATTCATAACCTCCCCTTACTTTTGAAGGAACTCTAATTATAGAGCACCTTTGAGTGGAAGCGTGTCGTTCCAAGCTCCATTGTGAAAGAACTCAAACATTTACAATCATACAGAAACGATTATGTATTAATCAATAAATTACAACATGCTTCGAATCAAATACAAGGGATAAGAGAAACAATACCTTTGAAGAACCATTTCTTTAAGTGTTTCCCTTGATCAAACTCAAACGCAACGATCAAGAACTCGAACTCCCTCGAACACTAGCAACGAGTATAAACTCGATCCTCGATCAATCAAACACAACCATAAGGTTACCTTGGTATTCTCGGTGTGAGAATCCAAGAGTTGTGGGCTCTGGCCGATTTTGGAAATAGGTAAAGGTTGGAGTCGACAATCGAGTATGCGATCACATAATCATGAAGTAGATAAAGTCTATCGTATAGACTTGACGCTCGATCTTTTAGTAAAGGAGTACTATCGTATAGTAAACTCGATAGTCAATCGTGTAGTCACTCAATTAGTTATCTGATAACTTGTGTCGTTCACTTTTTTCATTGAGGTTTTTTAAATCAAATTTCTTTTATCTCAATTTGCCATAAAATCGTGTATAACTGTTATTGAGAAAAAGAAATATCAATTATCATATAATTAATAAATTATAAATAAATACAATAACTAACTTATCATAATATATTTATAACCTATAGTTTTAATATTACATTATATGCAACATATAAACCATAGTTATTTTTCTATTTTATGGCTTTTGATATAAATCATATTTATATTAACTCCTCCAGTCAAATAATAATGTATCAAATACATCATAGCAATTATATCATATATAATTCAAGTAATTCAACTATATCAATATATAATCAAATTCCCTCTTGTTAATTTGAACATTTCAAACTATCCCAAAAATTGATTCTCAACTTGAATCCATTGAGCTACCAAAGAGACCTTATGAACCTGTGGCTTGAAGCTACAACGATATGTGAATAACTGACTAAATTCTTTAATCATATTATCCACCATCCGTTGACTATCAGGCACTCCACTAAAGACCGACAGCTGCACTCTTCGCACTACAGATATATTTTTGTGTCCACTAGATATAACCAATCAACAGCGCGATGACCCTTCACAAATTGCTCTAAGTACAACTAGGCCAAATTACCATTTTCCCCTATAGTTACATCTAACTCCTTAAGTACCACTGATTCCTCTAATGAACAATAAGTCATAGTCCCACTTGACTGAGTCCTCTCTTACTAAGAGAGGGTGTGGCCACTATGTTCAAGACTCGGAATCAACCCTTAAGGAAAAAATTTATCTACTTACCTCTACATCGGGGAAGGAGTGAATTCCGTCTTGTGAATTCCGTCATTTGTAGCACTTTACAACACTTGTAACATCTACAAAGCAGGTCGTATCCGTAGTGTCACAAGGATAAGATACCTAACCTTATCCATCTACTATAGACCATTTAGGTTATTATTTAAACAAGATCCACCTGTATGTCTCTACATACTTATTTAAATTTACATAAAATAACCTCGGATCTTAGTTTATTGGATTGAGTAAATGCTTATAAAATAACACTTATTCTATTAATAACAATATGTTTATACAGAGTTTACAAACTATGAGATTACAAGGAGATTTAGGACACCATTCCCAACAACATTGATATTAATTAGACCATAGAGGTCTGAATGTACTAGCTCTAGAGGTTCTTTGGCCCTGTGACCTTTTCCAATAAAAGGTCTTTTAGTCATTTTGCCTTAAGGCAAGACTCACCCACAGGTAAAGAATTTTCTTCTAACTCACTTAGAAGTTCATTCTTCACCAATCTCTCAATCCTATTGAAATTGATGTGTTTTAGTCATAGATGCTAAAGATGAGTATTTTTATTAGGAGAAATTTTAAGTCTTTTATGTTGAGTTACTTTGTCTTAAACATTTCAGTGTTATGGAGTGTCTTAATAGCTAAAGGTCTTAGCACATAAAGGTTGTTTTCACCCGTTAATTTTTCAGTGGTGAGCAACTTTAGAGTAGCGGTAGCCATTGTAATAAAATTTGCTAAAACCATTAAGACAACTAATTAGTTTTTAGCAAAATATTTTAATGTACCCTAAGTGATATCTAATTTGCTAAAACCATCGTAGAGTGATCAAGTTCCCCTTCACTGAAATAAGACATTCTCAACCATTAGACATAAACAACATCTTGTCACTGCAACTAATAGCCACCATTGTTCAGTCCAAAATTTATTAACTTGCTTAACAATTCTTGTAAGTGTAACCCTTCATTTTAGGTTCTAGAGTTCCGCCCCAATGAGCCAACCGTAGGGAAAAAAGTGATTGGGACATGAAACTAAAAAAAACCCTATCTATTTCTGGAGATTGAATTAAGCATTATGCATAACTACCATCCTTTAGGGGGACACCCACGATGCCACAAGGCAATGCATGAAACTTTACTTCAACCTAATGAAAGAGACCGAGGGATGTGTTATCACACGTCCGCTTCCATTTACTATAAACACTCTCTCCATTCACCTTGATATTGATTTATACAAATTCCACCCGTAGGGAAACACCCATGGTGCCTCGAGGCCGAGTATAGATCTCATGATGTGAACTTTAAGGGAGAAACATGAAGAGGATGAAATGAAGTATCAAATACCCCATTTTCCTCTCACTAAGCGTTTTACCTAGGGTTAATTAACTTAGAAAAATCCGGCTACTAATTTTTAACTAAGTGATTGTTTAATTTATCCAAAAACAACACTTATCTTTAGATAGTTAAAAAATTTTGATTAAGGTCCATTAAACTCTTTAATAGACTTCAATTAAACTTGCATGCATGTAATAAATCTATCTAATTCACCTTTCCAGGTAGGTTTCTAGGTAGGGGTGCAACGTTTCCATCATCTTAAGTATCCTAGCCTAGACAAAACCCGCTTTAGACAAAACGTCCCTTATAGATACCTTTGTCACGTATTTAATATTTTATTAACAATAAATTTAATCCTATTAAACTGATTAAAAGATTAAACTAAGATTTCTAATCTTATTAGAAATATGATCTTAGGTCTATCTCAGTCATATTTTAAAACAATTTTAAAAGATGATTATAACCTAATATTTGCATGCAACTCTTAGTTATTGATTTTAATTCTAATTTAATTTAGTTATAACAATAATAAATAAATGAAACAATTAAAACATTCATTGCATGCTTGACATACTTTAGTTAATCATAATATTTATAAATTAACCTAAGGTAGTATCATGCTTCATGTAATTTCAATTCATTACTAACATATATAACAATTATATAATAAAGCAATGAATCAAACTATAGCATACATCCATTCATTCAACCATATATTATAACAATTATAATATAAACGATGCATGAATATGCTATAAATGCATGCATACATATACTATATAATGCATGAGCATACTATATAATTTAAATCATGCATATACATATATTATAACACTTATAATATAAAATGATGCATTAATATAAATGCATAACCTATGGTGGATTTTAAATCTATATGACATACAATATGACATATAAGAAAAAACATACATCACATGTATATTTAAAATCAAAGAGTTAATGGAGCAGGATAGGACACCTAAAAGGAATTTAGAAACTAATTATTACAAGAAAAAGAGTCAACTGGTTAAAATACAAGGAAACCAAGACTTGAACTGCTCAAACCGGACCAACTAGCCACCGAATCGAACCCGAATTGCCCAAAATGAATGAATCGCACGCCCGCCAGTGTCTGTCTGTTTCGGTATTCACTCTTGTAAACGGTCGCAAACGGAATCTATATCAAAGCTCGAATACTAGACTAACGCAAAATTGGAAAACAAATCATAATCAGTTGGTTCTTTTTGCATCGCAGCATTGCAAAGCTACGGAAAGAACATAACATTGTTCTTCATCGTAGCCTTGCAACGCTAGGGCACAACGTTGCAATGCTGCAAGACAGTCCCTTCTAGGCAGTGTCGAATTCCATCAAAATTTCATCGAAAAATGTCTCGTTTTCTCCAGAAAACCACCAGGGACATTACAAATGACTCGAGGACTATTAATACATACTCTATTGAATATAATTATGCTCAAAACAGGGGCCTTTACAAACGAATTTGTAAAAGAATAAAGCCTTAAAACTAAGTATCCTATCCCGAAACATCCATCAATCAAACCACATTCATCACAAGGCTATTCATCACATGAATCATGAATATAATGCAGAAAGGAAAAACCCACAAGCACTGTAAAATTTAATTTAAAAAAAAAAAGGAATTTAGGATCATAACCTGGCTTTGATACTAATTGAAGGATCCCATAGTAAAGTGCCCTTGAGCGAAAGCGGGAACATCCCAAATCCCATTTTTACAGAGAAAGAAGTTTTTCAAAATAAACAAACAAATTATACAATTATAAAATTAACTACAACATGCTCAATAACAAAAAGTTTAGGGTTTCTTGAAACTTTACCTTTGAAGACCTTCTTCAAGAAATTCAAGAAATCCCTCTATCTGAAAATCAAGAACAAAGCCAAAATTCCTAATTGGGACACCACCAATTGAAGATCTTGGTATTCTCAGGTAGAAAACCTAGGAATTGTGGGCTCTGGCTAATTTGGATTAAGGGAAGGGAGGAAAATGAGAATTTTAGATGAAGAGAGAGAAGAGGAATTCAAAGAACCTTTCTCTATAAAAGCAACGTTCTACCCTATCTCTTTTCTCTCACAGGTTAAAGATAATCAAACTCCATAAATTGCCCACTTATGTGGGTGGAGCGCAAAAGGGGGGCGGGGGTGGGGGGTGTTGTAACTCCCTCTCTCATTTAATTTAAATTAATTTTAAAAATAAAAATAATATATTTAAATTATCATTTAATATATATATAAATATGATAACTAACTTATCAAATAATATATATATTAAACTATAAGTTATATCAAATATAACATATAACCTATAGTTTTAATATTGTATCATATACAATATAACCTATAGTTTCTTTTCTCTCACATATGACATTTAATATAAATCACATTTATATTAAATATAAAAATTATGAATCCAATTCATATTATCAAAATTTGAATCATATTCAAATATTTGCTTCCTCTCATAAATAATATAAAGTTTAAAAAACTAATAATAATCACATATAATTAAAATAACTTAATTATAACATATATAATTAATTCCCTCAATTAATTTGAACATTCAAATTAATCCAAATACTGATTCTCATTCTATTGAGCTACGAACTCATGGACTTGTAGCTTGAAGCTCTAACGGTACGTAAATAATTAATTAAACTCTTTAATTAAATTATTCATCATCCATTAACTATCAGGCACTCCACTAAAGACTGACAGTTGCACTTTTCGTACGACAGATATATTTCTGTGTCCATTGGATATAAGCAATCAACAATAAGATGACCCTTCATAAATTGCTCGTAAGTACAACTAAGCCAAAATTACCATTTTTCTCCTATAGTTACTTCTAACTCCTTAAGTACCACTGGTCTCTCTAATCAATAATAGATCATAGTCTAACTATGATTAAACCCCTTTGGGCAAGGAGAAGGTGTGGTGCCACATTATTCTAGCCCCGGAATCAGCCCTTAAGGGAGTAATTTATCTACTTACCCCGACCTTGGGGAAAGAGTGAATTCCTTTTTATGTAGTTGTGTTCCGAGCTCTCCAATTAGATGAATCCCAAAAATTGTAGGCTTATTGAGTTGGCGATTTAGCCACTCTCACCCATACAAATCAAAAGACCGCCCTCATAGGCAGGAGTTCACAACTCACTCAGGATTCAGATCATGTTACCTATGGTCATCCTTTGTATAGAATATCCCCGCTCACATGTCTCCACATGAATGATTAGGATCAGATCATTTATAGCACTTTACCACAATTGTAACACCTACAAAGCGGGCCATACTCGTAGTGTCACCAGGATAAGGTATCCAACCTTATCCATCTACTACAAACCCTTTAGTTTATCACTTAAACATGATCCACCCGTATGTCTCCACATACATGTTTAGGCTACAAATTAAGCTTGGATGTTAATTTATTGGTTTGTGGTTAATACAACTAATTTTTAAATAAAATATCATATATTTTATTAAATAAATAATAAGTTTGTACAATACAATTACAAACTATAGGACTCTATGAGATTTATGGCATCAACCCCAACACACCTGTATGTCCCTACATACTTGTTTAAATTATATAAAATAACCTAGAATCTTAGTTTATTGGATTGTGTATATGCTCATAAAATAACAATTATTTTATTAATAACAATTTATATAACACCCCACACATTTTTTTAGTAATGATGTAATTTCAACAACTTTATTATTTGGAATTTCAGTAATTTTCATTAGTTGGAGGGGTTTTTTTTATGGAATTTTGGACTTCAAGTATAAGTGCGGGAATTTACGTGTTGGCGTGAAAATTATTCAATTTTGAAATTCAATTTAAAAAATTAATGGCAGGAATTAATTTTCTTTTGAAAAGGAAAGAAATTAAATAGTATAAAGTTGAATAAGGAAATGATTTAAATATAATTATACTATTTCCTTTTTAATTATTATTATTATTATTATTATTTTATAAATTAAAAAGGGAACTTGTCTTCTTCCTCATGCACACCTCACACACACCGAAACCCTTTCCCCCAAATTTTTCCTACCGTTCACGCGCCCTTCAGCTTGTCGCCTCTAGCCACGTGAGTTTTGCCACTACCAGTCCGAGCCGTCGAAGACCGTCGGTTTAAACTGCCTCCACCAGCCGTCGAAGGCCGTAGACCGCACGAGCCAAGCCAGTCGCCCGCGCTGCCGCTACCGCCGCTCCAACTTTTGACCGCCGCGTGTCGCACCAATCTCGCCAGTCGGAGGAGCCATCTGAGTCGCCACTGCCTGCTTTGCCCACATGCCGCTCGATCCGTCTAGTTCCACTGCTGACCGTTCGCATGCCGCCAGCCCAACCATCGATCTCCATCGGTCACTGCCTCCCTTCGACGGCGTTTGTCGGATTTTGGCTTGTGGTTAAGTTTTGGGTAAGATATGAGTCTTTTAGAATTTTCTTGAAGATTTTGGTTACTCAGTTGGTTTTGGCTGAAATTGTTAACACCAATTATGTTTGGGCCATAGATTCAAGCATTGAAGGAATTTTAAGGTCGAAGAGTGTTGTCAGGCATTGCACATGATTAAGTTGGGTTCGCAAACAGATTTGAGTTTGAAACTAATTTTGGACCAAACAACATTTTGGTAAGTACATTAAGCCTTGGAAGGATTGAATTAAAATGTTGTTGCTGGAATTTGTTTGAGGTTCTAACCATTATTATTGAATTGCTTAGATTAAGATATTTATTTGAGAGATTGAAGACAATTTGGAACAAACTACACTTTGGGTTTTAGATTCAAGTTTTGGAGAAGTTTTGAATTTAGAGTGAACGACATGAGTTTGATTCCAACAAAATTTTGGTGTTAGAACTTTGAGGTGATCTTGGTCAAACCACTTTTGGGTAAGTTATGCTAGTAATTTGGGAAGGATTTAATGTTTAAAAATTGGGCTTAAAGGTTAAGATCGATTTTTATCCATGTTCTAGGATCTCATTCAAAAGTTTCGGAAAGCTAGAAAGGAGTTTGTTCGCTTGACTTAACTTTTGGACTTTATTTGAGGTAAGTAATCTTACCACTGGAACTGCCCATGGGCCAGGCTTTAGTTGTATGCTAGCATGGTGAGTGTATGTTATGATAAATTGTTAGCATGTTGATTGATAGTTTGACCTGAATCAAAGTATGTACTGGCACGAGTTCTGAATTGTTTAAATACACACATAAGCACTTGATCGTTAGTATGTGATGGTATGTGTTTTCATATGTGAACGTCTTATTTGTTGGAGTTGGGGCATACTTGTATGTTGTAGAATTATGATGTAAGGTTTACATGAATGTTGTATAATATGTTGTTGAGGATTATATATATGTGATGGAGCCATGGTACGAGGATTTCATGTATGTTTTAGAATTGTACGGTGTTGATTCTTTGAACGTTGAGTCTGTGTGAATATCCTCATTGATTAGTTAGATGCTCACCAGTTTTGTGTTTCCTTCGGGATTCACCAGTTTGTGTTTCCTTCGGGATTCACCAGTTTTGTGTTTCCTTCGGGATTCACCAGTTTTATGTTTCCTTTGGGATTCACCAGTTTGTGTTTCCTTCGGGATTCACTAGTTTGTGTTTCCTTCGGGATTTACCAGTTTTTTGTTTTCTTCGGGATTCACCAGTTTTGTGGGCATACTTAACTACAATAGGATATGACTCAGTCTCTTGTCTGTTTCATGTGTTTATGTGCCATATGCAGGTATCTAGAGGACATAGATGCCTAGCCTGACCCAAGTGATGGGGCTACTTACTGAGTATTTCATACTCATTCTTTCTTATGTTGATGTTTCAGGAAAAGGTAAAGATGTACCGGCGATAGTGCAGTGGAATTCATGATCGTGTCACTGGGACTAGACAATTTCGCTTCCGCATCTTGAAATCTGTTATTTGGTTTTACTATTTAAAATTTATTACTAAGGATTATTTCTTTTATATGCCTTTGATTAGCCTTTAAGAATTCTAGGTACCCTATTAACTGTTTTAACAATTGCATTTAATAAACGTCTTTTGAACTTTTCTTATTTAATTAGCATTTATTTCAAATAACTGAGTGTCGTTTTAAATTCTGTGCATGCGTTTATTTTAATAATGGTCTTACCTAAGTCTTAGGGGGTCGGATCGTTACAATTTATTTATACAATGTATAAAAACTACGAGAATACAAGAGATTAAGGACACCAATTCCAACAGTCTCCCACTTGTCCTAAAGCTTGGGGAGCCTAATGTAAATTACAAATAAAGTACAAAATACAATAAACTAGGACATACACTATACCCTAGTAACATCTCCCACTTGCCCTAGACAATATGTCACACATCCTATAGACCAAGACTTTCTAGATAACCCGTGAACACTTTAGTTGTGAGACCCTTTGTAAACGGATCAGCAACGTTGTGCTCCAAAACAATCTTCATGACAATCACGTCACCTCGATGCACAATCTCCCAAATCAAGTGATATTTTTGCTCAATGTTTTTGCCTCTACGATGACTCCTAGGTTCCTTAGAATTTGCCACAGCACCACTGTTATCACAATAAAGTGTGATGGACAAAGACATATTTGAAAAAACTTCCAAGTCAGTAAGGAACTTCTTAAGCCAAACAACCTCTTTAGCAACTTCACAAGCAGTAACGTATTCGATTCTATAGTGGAGTCTATGATGCATCCTGGTTTGATGCTTCACCAAACTATAGCTCCTCCATTCAGAGTAAACACTGACCCTGATGTGGATTTTCGAGAATTTCGATCAGTCTGAAAGTCAGAGTTCGTGTTTTCTATAAGAATCAAATCCTTATCTCCATACACAAGCATATAGTCCCTCGTTCTCCAAAGGTACTTGAGGATTATTTTGACCATTGTTCAGTGATCTAATCCTGGATTGGATTGATATAGGTATGGATCATAACATTACATTCATAAGGCTACCAATAGCCGATGCATAGGGAATTCGTCTCATTTCCTTAACCCCTTAAGGAGTCATATGACACTGCTCTTTAGACGATACAATTCCTTGCCTGAAAGGTAATAAACCCTTTTTAGAATTGTGCATCGAATATCTGATAAACATTTTGTCAATATATGATACTTGAGACAAGGCCAACCTTTTGTTCTTACAATCCCTGATGATCTGGATCCCTAGAATAAATTACGCATCTCTGAAATCTTTCATTTGCAATTGGGTGGCCAGCCATTTCTTTACATCAGTCAGAAAACCTACATCATTCCCAATGAATAAGATATCATCCACATACAACACGAGGAAAGCTACTAAGTTGTTGATGATTTTCTTGTAAATACAAGGCTCATCAATATTCTGATCAAAGCCATAAGATTTGAGCGCAGTATCAAATTTCATATTCCAAGATCGAGATGCTTGTTCCAGTCCATAAATGGACCAATTAAGCCTGCAAATCTTTTGCCCTTGATCTTGTACAATGAATCCTTCTGGTTGATTCATGTAGATGGTCGCTTCAAGATTACCATTCAAAAAGACAGTCTTGACGTCCATTTACCATATTGCATAGTCATAACATGTGGCTATTGATAAGAGAAATTCGATAGACTTTAACATAACAACAGTTGAGAAAGTTTCTTCATAGTTCACTCCCTCAACCTGGATATAACCCATTGCCACAAATCTAGCTTTAAAGATATATACCTTTCTTTCCACACCTCTTTTTCTCTTGTAGATCTATTTATAACCTATAGGTTTTATCACGTCAGTTTGATCCATAAACTCCAAGACAGAATTGAAATACATAGACTCCATTTCCTGATTCATGGCTTTAATCCATTCATCCATGTCAACATATTCCATTCCTTGTTTATAAGACAATGGATCTTCAATACTATCATCAACTATGATGTCTTAGGCTTCTATTATGCCCTTGTAACATATAGTGTTGGATTACAGAAACGTGCAGTAGAAGAAAATAGGATCATTAAGTATTCTAATTCCTTAATTTTGACATCAAAATAAGCATGTTCATAGGGTATTAAGAGGTTTCAACACATACATTTGAAGATCCTCTTCAAACATGAATTTAAGCTGCAATCTTTTCCAATTGAAGTCGTGGACCACCAAGAGATCTTCTCTACTATTCTCAACCTTGAATTTGAGTGGTGGAACTCACAATTAGGTTGAATTTGTGAAGGAATTGGAGTGGGTTTTCAAGTGAAGAAGAATACCTGCTACAGAAACAATTTTCCAGCAGGCTCTCACACTCAATCTAAAAAATTGAAGTGGTTTTTATTTTTTTTCTACATGTAGGCACTGAAGAGCAACCCCAATGACAGTTCAATTGCATGAGGTTCATAGGCAAGGTGTGTTTATTTAGGAGAAACACCTCCTTAATTCACCAAAATGTGGAAAAATCCTCTACGAAGTTTCAAAATTCCAATTCCCTTTTTCAATCTTTAATTTTAATTAATTCAAGATTAATTAAATAAAAACCAATATTTTAATTTCTGAAATTGAAATAAAAATGAAAATTAACGTTTATTTTTAATTAATTAAACAAATTTAATTAGTTAAATATTAATTTAATATCAAATATCAAATTAATCACACACCTAATTTTAAACATGAATCCTATTCATTTAATTAATATTTAAATATTACAAACTCTCCAATTTCATTTAATTTCGATAAACTAAATGTAAATTAATCATATCAAATATAATTATACAAACCCTAATTTGAGTTTCTACTATTCAAATTCAAACCCTAAATTCAATTTGAACATTTCAAATTGAAATTCATTTTGAACACTTCAAATTGATATCATTCCAATTTCACTCAATTTACTAATTCAAAGTGTTCATGTTTTACGATCTAGTAGAGGGACCTTATGGACCTACAAATCATGAGCTCTAGCGATTTGAGATTAATTGGCTAAAACTCTTTAGACCGAATTAATCAATATTTGTTAGCTATCGAGTTACACCACTATAGCTCGATAGTTACATTCTCCTCACTGCAGATATATTTGTGTCCACTTGATTTAACCATAATTAGTAAGTCGACCCTTCACAGGTTGTTCATAATAACGGTTGGGTCAAATGCTATTTTACCCCCGAATTTACGTCTTGCACCTTAAGTTCCATCGATCCTCTAATGAACAATTGGTTTGTGAACCAATCACTAAACAGGATCCCTCTTGAGCCAATGAGAGGTTGCGGCCTCTTGTTCAAGACCTGGATTCAGCACTTAAGAGAACAACCTTCCTCCTATCCCTAAATCGGGTAGGCATGAATTTTATCTTACACCCTATGTCCCCAACTATCTACCCGGTCTTACCCCTGAAATGGGAGGCTTATTGAGCCAGCGCTGTTGAGCCAACCCTCACTTATGCAAATTGTAATGAAAATTTAAATGAATGATGCGCTATGCCTCAAGTTTTTGTCCCCGGCAATGGTGCCAAAATCTTGTAATAATAAATTTAAATGCGTTTCGCTATGATTTATGATGTGATGATTCAAGTTCATGTCCCCAGCAATGGCGCCAAAAACATGTAATGAAAGAATTTAAATGAGTTGATTATGTATCGCCAATAACTTGTTAGGCTGTTGAAGTACGTATGCGCTTTGCGACAATGATAATGCGATACTACATTCTAAATGTATGCGATCGTAGTATGCGTTCGTGTAGTGCGTGTCACAAGTTTTCTTACGCTGGAACCAAATATAATTCCAAAGTAAGTTTCTCAGAGTGATCTGAGGTCGAACATGGGGATTGTTATGATTAATGCAATACTAATGTGGTACATGCGACTGGTTAAACATAAAGAATAAAGAATTAATTTGCGAAAAGTAAAATGCGATGAAAGTAAAATTGCGATGAAGAATAAAATGTGATGATAAAAAAAGTACGTTAAAATAAAATGCGATGATAAAATAAATTGCAGTGATAAGTAAAGTGCGATAAAGTAAAATGTGCAGATAAATAAATGAATAAACAAATAATATACAAGTTGAGGACTAGCTTTGAAGATGTGCAAAACTGTCTGATGAATGCGGTGGCAAGTCTTGTGAAATGAGTCAGAAAAAGAATGGGTTGAGGGAAAGGACATCGCAAGTTCGTCAATCTTGTTAAGGACGCAACTAAGGTTTCGCTTTCCCTTGGCTTACACCTTTCAGTGATTGGCCGCGTTCCCATATGTCTACGGTGAAACAAGGATGAACATGATGAATGCAAGGTTGTTTCCAACTCTGGAAATACTTCTCGCTTTAGTTAACGCATTCTTCCAATCTTCTTTCAAGAGGCGGAATAACATCTTCACTTCTACTCTCACAGGTGAAGATGACATCGAGCATGCGTTAGCTAAACTTAGCTAATTTCTTCAACAAAGATTAACTTACTCGCTTAATCCTTCCCCTTTACCCTAGGGGATGAGTTACACATGATGAAAGAAATGGATGATGAATGAATGGTGAAAAACAGAGAGATGATGATGAATACGATAATGACATTGAAATCTAAGGATAAGTGTTTGTTACAGGTAGTGAATGAAAGATTAGAGATGAATACAGTGGATGAATAGAAAATATGAACAAATACAGAAAAATTGTCAATGTCTTGACATGGATCCCGATCGGAGACGATTTGCTTGCCGGCGTGTGGTAGAAATAGAGTGGAAAGATTCCCTCTCAGGCTTGTTTTCTAGGTAGAAGTGACCCTTTGCATAGAGCTTCTTCTTTGGGAATGGAAATAATTGCTTGCTCCAAAGACTTACCTCTCGATCTTGTCTCGTCTTTCTCCCTAGATTTCTATGAATTGCCTCTTCAAACATGCTTCCTTTCTTTGAATTTAATGAAGCTATTTATAGACCTTGGCTTCTTCTGCATTAGTGGTCCCACTCTGTAAAGCTGATAATTCCTTCCATGGTATAGTGGAAACGTCTGCTCTGATCCACATTCAATTTGTCAGAATCGTACAACAGAAAAGCTGTACAATATCAAAAGTCCTTGAGAATGCGTTGCTCTTTACATCTTCGATCGATCACCACATGCGATGTAATTGCTTTTATCTTTTATCGATTGCCACATGCAATGGAAATGGGTTGATCGTTTGTGTCCATGATCGATCGTCGCATTTGCTGCAATTGCGTTGTTCATTTTCGTTCTTGATCGATTGCCGCATGCAGTGTGGATGCATTGTTCAATTTTGTCCTCGAGCGATTATCGCATGTGGTGACCTGTTTTCCTACAAAACAAAGACTTGAACATTCCATTTTGCCATCGCAATGGGGTTAGCGGGTGAGCTTACGACACTTTACAATTTTCGGGTTTCTAAGCCAATTTCTATACGGTCGACACAACTTTTCCTTCTTTTGTACCGCATAATCTAAATAAAACGGTATAAATAACTTGTATTTCTACAAGTTATCACAAATCTAAGGATGATCTCAAATAAACAGAAGTTTATAGTGAACCCAGGATTAAGATCGAATTACCTAGATCATCTAAGGTCACCTAGGTCATGATAGAAGGTTGATCGCAAGATGGGTGGAATGCGTTGATACTTCAGGAGAAACGAGCATGAATACATACCTTGGGAGTATCAACAAGATAAGGTGATGCTGACATTTCCCATACCGCGTCAGAAGTAGCAGTGAGTTAGAATGGGATCATCAATGTTGTCGGTGTTTGAGCTCTATAAATAGAACCTTGGATCTTCACTTCAAATCATCCGAGTTTCTACCTGCCTTAAGGCAGATCCTTGTTATCATAGATGAGAGCATGAGTAAGAAACTCTTTGAGGATTCTTCACCTCCACAACCCTTTCCGAGTGACGATCGGAGTTCCGCTGGAGATAGATCTCGAGAGAGACTTCTCCACCATCCATCCATGGCACCTGAAGGATCTCAATACCGAGAGTTCCATGAGCAGGCTTAGATCGCTCTAATTTCACAGTGAATGGAATATAAATGATATATATTCTATACTAACAGTTATGCATATTGAAACTTATTATCGGATGCTCAGTATATAAGATAAATAACAAAGAAAGGGTTCTTACTAGTTGAAGACACTCTTCGCACTTCTAAAGCCAATGCAGCGGAAAACTTCCAACGATCTACCAGCACCCGACGAGTATGTCGACTACAACAACACGATCCGAACGTACACGAACAATGTCGTAAGGACGACACCACCACAAGAGAAACCCGAGAATTCTCAGAGTAAAAAACCCAAAGAGTGGGCTCTGGTAAGTTTGGTAGAGGACGGAGGAGAACACGTCATGTAGACGATAAGCAAGTGGAAGATGAAACTCTGCTATCATACAGTGGAAGTGCTTATCGCATAGAGAAGATACACGATCGTGTAGATTTGCTGAACAATCGTTTAGGAAAAGGTATACGATTGTTTAGTTAAATCGGAACACTATACGATCGTTTAGAGAAGCTATCCGATCATTTAGGCGACAGTGTGCGATCGTTTAGGCGTGAGGTATACGATCGTTTAGACAAAAAACACTGTCGCATAGGCTCTCAAGCGATTGTTTTGAATCACCAACACACGCATCACGAATTCTTTTGGGCGATCGACCGACTATGTAAAAATGAAAACATTTTTTATTTTAACCCATCGGTTACCATAACCAACACTGTCCAATAACCCACGTCCGAACGAGGAAAAGATGATTAATTATCATATAATTAATCAATTAATTAATTAATTAATATAATCATATTATATTTATATCCTATAGTTTGATATCATATATCTACTATAGTATTTTCTCCCCTACTTGATATAAATCATATTTATATCTAATTTCTTCCAAAATAATGTATCTCATACATTTAGTAAATTATATCATATACAATTAATCAATCCAATTATATCATATATAATTGAACTTCCTCTTGTCAATTTGAACATTTCAAATTAACCCAAACACTGGTTCTCAACATTATCCAAGCTACCAAGGTGACCTAATGGATCTTTGGCTCGAAGCTCCAACAGTACGTGAATAGTTGACTAAACTTTTTAGCCAAGAGATCCACCATTCATTAACTGTCAGTGATTCCACTAAAGACCAATAGTTGAACTCTTCTTACCACAAATATATTTTTGTGTCCATCAGATATCACCAATCATGAGTACGATGACCTTTCACAGATGCTCGTAAGTACAGCTGGGCCAATTTACCTTTTTCCCCTGTAGTTACATCTCACTCCTTAAGTACCACTGATTCCTCTAATGAACAATACAACATAGTCCAACTATGTGTGAACACCTCTCGGGCCAGGACAAGGTATGTGCCGCCACATTATTCAAGCCCCAGAAGCCCTTAAGGGAGCCATTTATCTACTTACCTCTTCCTCGGGAAAGGAGTGAATTCCATCTTATGTAGCTGAGTTCCCAACTCCCAAATCAGACGAATCCCCAAAATGGTAGGTTTGAATCGGCGAATTGGCCACTCACACCCATACAAATCAAAGGACCGCCCTCAATGGCAGGAGTTCCCAACTCGCTCAGGATTGAGGTCATGTTACCTATGGTCATCCTAGTGAAGTGAAGTCTCTGTCATGAACGATGTTATATAACGAGACATTAACACTTCGTGGTCAAGTTTTATACAAACTCTTTGTATAGGACGCCCCTGCTCGCATGTCCCCAACACAAATGATCAGGATCAGACTATCTGTGACAAGTCATAACACTTGTGACCATTCCACAAAGCGGGGCGCGTCCGTAGCGTTATCAGGATAAGGTTTCCCTCCTATATCCATATACTACAAACCATTTTAGTTATCACTCAAGACATGATCCACTTGTATGTCACCACAAACATGTTTGAGTCACATACAGATAACCAAGGATTTTATGATTATTGGTTTGTGGTAAAGCAAATAAAACAAATAACAGAGCAAAACAACAAGATGTGAAGTAAATATCATATATTAACAATAGGACACGAGACTTTAGGGCATCAACCCTAACAATCTCCCACTTGTCCTAAAGTGAAATGGGATGTACAAAAATTTAGTACAAAACAATAAACTAGGGCATAAAAGGCCAGTACAATAAAATCTTCCACTTGCCCTAGTCCAACTGCGGGCAATCCTGTAGACCCATGCTCCGTAGGTGACCCTCAAACACTGTAGCCATGAGAGCCTTCGTAAACTGGTTAGCAACATTAAAATGGCCTAGGTTAGACTGATCCGTCTCATCTCCTCAACGTCTTGAGGTGTGTAAGGACACATTTCCTTAGACAAAGTGATTTCATGCCTGAACGGCAGTAGGCCCCTCTTGGAGCCCTGCATCGAGTACTTAAGCAAAACTTGTCAATGTACGATGCCTGAGACAGTGCTAGCACTTTGTTCTTACGATCCTGAAAGATCTGTATACCTAGAACAAACGAGACATTAACCTTCATGGTCAGGTTTTATACAAAATATTTTTTTGAGAATAACAACTCCACTGTCAACGCAATGAGAAACCCATGTTGATAAGAGTTAAGTTATGAAAGGCATTTACCTGTAGTTGGATGTCCGCATGACACACGTGGGGGCAAGCCAAAACGAAAGTAAGTCACCAGGATCAATGCATAAATCAATGACCGCAACTCCAATGCCAAATCGGTATAAGTTTAGTCTGAGGAATAGTGCATTACTCGTAGTTGGACATCCGCATGACACCCATAGGGGCAAACCAAAACGAAGGCAAGGCATTCGGATCAGTGCAAGGTCAGAGAAAAAGATATGGCAATAAAAAAAAAATTATGCAAGGACAAATCATTTGACACTCCGGTGGAAAATTTTCTTAGTGAAATAAATCATGCGATGTTCCAGAATTTAGTAAAGTCCTTTTGAAAGTTAAGCTTGCAATTCCTAAGTCTTAGAAATATTTTAGGAAGTGACTTGAATAAGACTTAAGGAAATTCTAGCATATAGGATTTGAACGAAGTATTCTTGAGAAATCTAGGAGAAGAACTTTGCGGTTGACTTGCTAAAAGAATTATTAGCTTATGCTTGAGGACAAGCATTGTTTAAATTTGGGGGTGTGATAACGGGCAGAAATGCACGTTATCATAGTGCTAAGTTCTTAAACAATGTTGGATTGCATTGATGAAATATGTTAAATTGCGTCCATTAAGCATAAAATCTATAATATTGCGGTCGCATTCGTCAAACACATTAGAACAGTTGACCTTTATATTTTTTTGCAAAATATGCGTTAACGCAATGCACAGATTGCGATCATAGGAATTCATTGATCTATCGCAACTTCACTGCAAAGCTTTGCGTTGATCTTGCTCGCAAACATTCGCTCCCTAGGAACACACCTCTTCAAAATTGAAAAATGAGTTTTTCAAATTCATCTTCAACTAGCTCACTAGGAACTCACCTCTTCAACCTTCATTTTCTCCAAACATGAGTTGTATCCCATGGAACAAATCTCTTTGCATGATAGTCTGCAATATATTGAAGAGATTGGAGTGAAGTTGGAATGATGAACCGATAGAATTTTTCTGAAAAATTCAGATGAAGAAGGTTTTCTTCATTTTGAGTTGTTGTAGTGAGTTATCCCCAATTCTCTTTGATTCCGGCTTATTTTGAGTCCTACAACTCAATCTACAGTACCAAGAGAATAGTAAGGAAGATCTTGTGGTGGTCTACACAAAGATTTGGATGATTTTGCAACTGAAAATAGAGATTTCAACGGTTCTTCAAAGATATGTTCTTGAAACTCATTAAACTCTGTTTAAGCATGTTTCTTTTATGCCAAAATTTATGAATTAGAGTGCTTATGGTCAGGTTCTCTTCTGTTGCGTGCTGGTACCTCTCCAACATGAGGGTCTTTGTAAATGGATCAGAAACATTGTGCTTCGAAGCTATCTGCGTGATGATCACGTCCCCTCGATGCACAATCTCTCAGATGAGATGATACTTCCGCTCTATGTGTTTACCGCGCTTGTGACTCCTAGGCTCTCGGAAATTAGCCACAACACTACTATTATCACAATAAAGTGTTATGAGTTTTGACATGTCTAGAACAACTTCCAGATCTGTCAAGAATTTCCTGAGCCAAATAGCTTCCTTAGCAGCTTCACAAGCCGCTACATACTTAGGATACAAAAGTAGTTGGATGCTCACATGACACCGTACCCGTGGAGGCAATCCAAAATGAAGGGAGTAACCAAGTCCTACGCATTGCCTACAATTTGAATAAGTAAAACGTAAAATATTCGTGGCTACAAATGAATACATTTCAGAATGAAAAATGTATATGAAAGTATTTGAAACGAGGAAAATATTTTTGAGCAAAAGTTTTCTAGATTCAAGAATAAGAAAAGATTTACTTAGAGAAGTAACCAGATTCGAAAGAAATAGGTTACTTGGAAAAGGATTGTCATTAGTTAAACACACTTTGAGAAGCTAGTCAGGCAATGTTATGATGTAAGGTAAGAGTGAATTTTCTTAGTATAAGATATGCTTGAGGACAAGCATTATTCTAAATTTGGAAGTGTGATAACTTGTAGAAATACAAGTTATTGTAACCTTTTTCTTAGAATAATGAAGGAAGGAAAGAAGATTACGCGTCATTCATGCTTAGAATTCATGCTAAATATCAAACTTGCGCTAAAGCATCTCAAAAGCACCCTCTGACCGCATATCATGAGCATATTGCACCAAAAGTATTTATTTGCATATGACCAGAAGAGATGCCGCATGCATTGATCTTCCAAAGAACAAACAGACGATCGCATGCCTTGGGATCTCTAAAATTGTACCAAAGGATCTTCTGTCAAGCTTTCAGAACGTTGACCATGATTGCAGTGCTGACGTTCGTACCACTGCGTCAGATGATGACGACTGATCAAAGCGAGAATCCCAACAAGGAATAGCGCCTGGCTCTATAAATAGAATCTTAATGACAAAAATAAGGATCATCATCATATCATTAGAAAATTTACAATCAGAGATTCTATGATTTACAAGAGAGAAATCCAACTCCATCTTTTTCACCTCTATTCATCATCGGACCTTCACCGGAGCAAAAGTCTGAGAGAGCCTTCTCCATCCCGCTCAACCATAACAACACCAGTAGCCTAGACATTCACCTGTTGTGAGCAAGAAAATGCTACCAACTACCTCTTCACCTTATTCTTTTACCATGTTGTTATTGTACTGCACTATAGTTTAAGAAATTATTCACCTGTATTCAACAACTATATCTTTATCTTAATATCATCATGTCTTCATTCATCATTTCCTCTATCTTTGCTTTCATTTTAACCTTTTCCACGACCACTAATCTCAATGGGGTAAGGGGGAAGGTTAATATCATGAGCTAAGTAGAATCTGAAAATGATGTCTTGTTTGCTTAATATATAGTCATTTAAATGCTAGCCTATGAACACTCATAGAGACAAGTAGCTATAACTAACCTCCTAAGAAGGAAAGCAGTTTTAGAACTCGTTAAACAAAGCAAGAAATATTTCTAGAAACAACCTTGCGCTCTTAACAACTTCATTCATGCATCATAGAGATATGGTAAGTGTGGCTGACAACCGAAAGGTGTGCAATAATTAGAAGTTGTGAGCCAGAATAAGTTCTTGTGATAATGCTTGGTAATGCGGTATTAATCTTCTCCCAGACCCTGACCTCATTCTTATAAATTTTTAACTCTATCGCATACTCATACTTATTTGTCTCGATTGGTACAAATCCCCATGTTCAAACTGACACCCTGAGAAACTCGTAATCAGGTTACACTTGGCTTGAGAACGAGAAAACTCGTGATCGATGCATACTCACTACATTTAGACGCAGAACATTAATAACACAAATACATCTTACAGACCAAAATCGACGCATATTTTGAGCGCAACATAGACCGACCGAACAAACTGTCGGTCGATTTTTCGTCTAGATGCCCGTCGAGGGCAGTTTGGTCATTTTTCAAATCGACCATGGTTGGTTCAATGTTGGTTTTAAATTAGTTTTCTAAAATTATTAGAATTTTATTTTGAAATTTTGAGGCCGAAACTTAGGCAATTGAATGATTTTGGATTTGTTCGATTTTAAAGAAATTTTGAAAGGGTTTAAATTGTTGAGTGATAATTGTAATTTAAAATTTGGAGGATTAATTTTGAGTTGGGCTCAGAAAGAGTTATGATATGAAATATATATAAGTGTATATGTTTGAATTTGGAATCCTAATAGATATGGATATTAATGAAAAGAAAAGGAATTTATTTTTATATTTATTTGGGGTTTTGAAATTTATTAAGGAATAGGAAAAGTGGTATTTTTTAAAAATTTATTTATAGTGAAGTTTAGGATTTTGAGGAGGAAACAAATTTAGGGGTTGTTTGGGGGCGTTAAGATGATATAGGATGTCTGGAGTTCTGATGTCTGTGTTTCGGGTGTAGAGTTTGTTTTCTGAGTTCATATGTCAATGTTTGGATGTGCAGAGTTTATATATCAGTCCTATCTGGTTTAGTTTTTTTACTCTAAAATAATTTGTCTAAATGAACAATATTTTTTTTAATCTTATAATTTAATTATTGTATCAATTCAGTGTTTTGTATTCAATTATTGTCTTTCAAATAATTCTTTATTATTGTTATTTAAAAAAATTCAGTCAAAATTTAGATTAATCATAATTAGTCAACGAAATACCAACATTTAAAAATACGAAATTTAATTCTAAACTAGGGATGGATGTACCAACTTTTTTTCTAAAACCTTTTTCCACTTTTTAATACTATATATATATATATATATATATACTTTCAATCGTGACTTGAATTTTAAAAAGGGTCTTCAAAAATAAGACAAATAAAATAAAAAATAAAAAATAAAAATAAATGAGTGAAAGTGGTATTTATAAATTTAATTTTTAAAAACTATCGAGAACTTAAGAGTATGAATGGTCAGTTAAATATTTTAGTGAGACATTTAAAGAAAAAAAAACTTTTGTTTATGTTTGATTTTAGGGATTTCGTTGAGGTTTTTTTCATATATATATTCATTTTCTATTGAGGTTTTATAATGGGCTTTTGAATAGTAAATTTTGAATATTGATGTTGTATATGAAGAGTTTTTTTTTTTTTTTTTTTTTTGAGAAATTGTGTACAAAGATTTAATCCAAAATATTATGAATTGTTTAATAGGCATTATACAGATAAATAATTGATATACTAAGCAAATAAAAATGAAAACTCGAATGACATAATTTATAGATATAAATTATTAATATACTCTATCATAGGACACTGGAGGAAAAAACGATATATGTAAATTGAAGGTAAAAAATGGATGCATGCAACTAGATTGAAATACCATGGTTTCTTAATAAAATGGATATAGTGAAAAAAAATTACACTGAAAGTATAATGAAATAAACTCAAGAAAAGAATAAAGAAATAAAAACATAAGTGAGCCATAGGAAGGGAGGAGAGAGTGACGAGAGTGACAATCGGGTATGAGAAGGGAGGAGACATAGGAAGTGGGGGTGGAGAAGCTAAAAGAGTTGTTAAATGAGAGTTACTGTGCACATGTTAAGAGATGAGACATAGGAAGTGGGGGATGGAGAAGCTGAAAGAGTTGTTAAATGAGAGTTACTGTGCACATGTTGAAGAAAGTGAAAATGGGAGATGATATATCAGTAGGCCAAACAGTGATATAGGGGCTATATCATCACCCCACATGGGATATTGAGCCTCCAAACAGGCCCATATAGAAAAAAAGAAATAAGAAAAAGGAGAAATCCTTATCTTCTTCTTTTTGACACGAGTGACAACCTCCATTCTTTTGTTCAGTGTTTTGAAGCTTAGCCACCGCGTTTCAGGCCGTCGCATCTCACCGAACCAACAGTGTCGTCAACTCGCCATCCAGTCGCACGGTTCATGGGTTTCGTTCGGCATCCGTGCGTCGTCCAATGCTGTAGACCGACCGTCGTTCCGGTGGATTAATTTCATTCACTCGTCACTTGGCTAGATTTGCGATTCGTTGGTCAAGAATCACTCGTGAAAATCTCCTTTCAGCCACCAACAATCGTGCTCCAACTTCACTGTTTTAACACCGTTCTTTTGGATCTTTGTTGGAATTTTGGTTTAGGTATGGTTGGCAATTTTGGGTGTTTTTTTTTTCCTTAAAGATCTTGGTTATCTATTGTAAATTTTTACCTGTGGTTGTTTTATTTTTAATTTAGACAAGAGGTTTGAGGCATTTAAGCAGGCTGTCCAACACTTGTATGGGTGATTTTGGTAAGATTTGGATAAGTTATTTGAAGATCATTAAAATGAGTTTTTGTTTGTTTCGGACTTGGCCCCAAAGGCTGAAATTGAATGGTGTGTTTTGCATTAGGGACCTTGATCCAAGATTTCTACGCCAAGAAGTGGACTATTTTGTCTGTTATTTGAGCTTAAGTCTTGAGGTAAGTAGTACTATTACTAGTGCCTTTGTGCCAGACGCCCTAGTTTAGATTTATCAAGTTATTTAATAGACTCTAGAAGCATGATTTAGAATATATGGTACACTTTTTGTTGCATGAAAGCTATGAGTATTATGAGCATGATTGGATTTACATAATATGTTATGATTTGTATTGTGGGATCATTAATGAAATTTATGTATGTGATGCATGATTAGACTAGCAAGGGTGATCTACCATCTCGCCTCGACGCAGTTTTTATTTCAAGGGACCGACGAATCCAGTTTCATGTTTTGATGGTTCACCTTCAGGCCACTAAACATGCGTGAGCCGACGAGTTCATTTGCATATTACGACTCCGTGAATCGACAGGTTCACTTTCATGTTTTTCCATGTTTTGACGGTGTGCCATTAGGCCACTAGATATGCAGGTCAAAACGAGATAGGTTATCTCCATAGTCTACCATTCAGAAACAATTACAGTTTGCTTGACCCACTAGCTCAAGCATTCACTACATGAGAATGTATAGCCTGATCCCGACAATGGGATCACTTACTGAGTATTTTATTCTTATCCTTTATGTTTATATGTTTTTCACATAAGGGCAAAGATACTCGAGTGACTGACAAGAGGAATTCGTGACAGTGCCAATGCAACCAGAAACGCTTCTGTATTTGAGTTCATACATTTTTCCGTGTTTTGTGGTTTTCTTTCATGAATTTCATTTTGATAGAATTTAGGTGTTAAAATCTTCTTTTTTAGTTAGATTTTCTTATTGATAAGTTTATGTTTTAGGGTACCACAAATTAAATGATTGAAGTCATAAGTTGGGATTTTTCAAATTCTTATTTAATAAAATTGTCCAATTTTCTTATTTTTTTAATGTAAGTATTTATGCATGCATGTAGTAACGACCCTATGAGGTGTCTTAGGAAGTCAGTTCTTTACAGTCAATGAGACATAAGGAACTAGAGGTAATTATAGGGAAAATAAATGCCGACTCTTCCTTCTGATTGCATGAATCCCAAACTGCCTACGACGTTTTCGCCATACGGTCTTTGCTAGTAGTGTCATCCTCCTCGCTAGCTGTATGGGCAGATTGCCCCTCACTGTTGTGTTCTATTAGGCTATATGGTGAACAACTCGTAAAGGATTGACTTTTGGTAATGGTTATATCCATAGACACAAAAATACATCTACAATGCGAAGAATGCAGTTGTGGGTCTTTAGTAAAGTGATCTGTAGTTAATGAATGTTGATTAATTTAATTAAAGAATTTAATTAATTAATTACGTATCATTGAAGTTTCTAATCTGTAGGTCCATTAGGTCTCTCTGCTAATTCACTAAGGGTAAAAAATAGAATTCTTAAAATTTTAGATTAATTTGAACTGTTCAAATTATTTAGGAAATATAATTGTCTATGATACAATTAATATAATGTACATGGATACATTATATTATAAAGTTAATTTTAAATTAGATTAAAATTTAAACTTTATTATATGAGAAAATTAAAATATTTGATAATGTTCAAATATTAAATAATATAAATTAGATTTGTATCACAACTATATGTTAAAATTAATATGAATAAAATTCATATTAAAACTATAGGTTATGAGAGAAAAATATATTTAAATATGATTTAAATATAATATTAATAAAATATATGATAGGTAATTAAATAAATTTAATAAATTAGATTTATTAAATATTATTTAATTATTTTAAATTAGATTATGATTTAATTTAATTAAATATTAAATAAAATAACTCCCCATATGCGGAATTATGAGGAGTTAGTGGGAGAGAGGGGTAACTAACCCTCTCTCTCGACTCAATGTAAAAAAGAAGAAAACGGGGTGATTTTGTTATGTAGCTTCCTCTGTGGCATTTACAAAAAAGGAAAATTCTCAAAAATTCCTTCCTCCCGGCACTTCCAAAAGGGCTTCCACAAGCCACAATTCTACCCGAGAATAGAAGAGATTCATTAGTGACAGTGATCGAAACACATTTACAGGAGATTTCACTTGAAGAAAGGTCTTCAAAACTAAGTTTTTCAAAACTTTTTTTTTTAATTTAAATTGGTTTCTGTTTTTGTTTTCTTTAACGAATTTTGAAGCTTGAGCATTCACATGTTTCTGTACGAGATTCAATCCCTTCAATTAGTATCAGAGTCATGTCTTGCTTTTAATTTTTCGTTGTTAGAAAGAAAGACAGAAAAATGGTGGGTGTTTTATGCATTTTTCTTGAAAATGTATGGATGGTTTTTGCATAACAGATGAATTTTGGAGTTTTAGCATCAGATTTCCTGCAATTTACTTTAATTTGATCAATGTAAGGTCCGTTATTTTTGGGAAAATTGTTTATAATCAGGTCATATAAGTTTGTGTCGGTCATGGAATTTTTTGGCTGAGCTGAAAATCAGAATTCGGAGTGCAGACCCAAAAGGATTTTGTGCAGGGTACTGTCTAACCGTCATCTTTTGTACGACATAAAAACATCTGACATCTAACCGTCCTTATTGTCATGGATTTTCCTGGACATAGCAATTTTATCTACGCTGTAAAGAAACATCAATTGGCCAAAATTAGGGTTTTGGGACTAATCTGACAAGTTGTTACTATATTGATTGCATTCTTTAGGATATATTAAAACTATTGTAATTTTATTTATTTTTCTAGTTTTTAGGATGCCAAAATTCCGGTCTATCGTTATTATAGAGTTAAATAATGTATTTGATGTATGTTTTAAATTATATCAATTATATGTTGCACCAAGTATGTCATATCGTTTAAAATCTCATCATAGGTTAAGCATGATCATGCATCATATTTAAATATAATTGTTATATTTAAAATTTAAGTTACATTTAAAAGTATGTACAAACATGATGTATACTATATAGTTTGCATGATTATAATATAGTTTGTATATTATAATATTTTAATGAATGATTAAAAACATGTATACTATATAGTTTTGATTAATATTAATATAACAGTTATATTATGAATGTTAACAAAAGTAAAATGCATATAATAAGGTTTTAATTGTTTATTCTTAATATAAGAGTTATTGCATGATTAAATAAATTATGCATGATGCATTACATTAATTAGTTTAAATATAATTGTTATATTGGTAATGTTTTAGATGCATGTTATAGGTTTTAATTTTATTAATTATATAAAAGTTATATGACATAAAAATCTATAATAAATAGTTACATGCAAACACGAGGTTTTAATTCATGATTTTTAAAAGGTTTAAAAATTGGAAATTAAAACTTTATGATAAAATATTTCTAATAAATATTAGAAATTAGGTTTAATCTTTTTATTTTTTTAATATGATTAAAAAGAGTTAATAAAATATTAAATTTATAAAATAATTTGGCTATAAGAGATCTTTATCTAAGGAATGTTCTGTCTAAAATTGAGGTACTTAAGCTGACCGTAAGGAAACACTCAGACTTGGGAATTGACTTGGAAGGTAAATTAGTCAAAAGATTTTATAAGCATGCAATAAAGTTGGTAGTTTATTAAAATGTTTAATAAATTTGATCTTATTGTTAAACTATCCAATATAAACGTTATATTGCAACAATTAACAAATATTTAGATAGATGACTTAACCTAAGATTACCTAAGTGTGCACCCTGGGTTTTAAAATACTTAGTGAGAGAAAAAAAGATTTATATGATATGTCATTTTTCTTCTTAGGCTCTCCCGAAAAATTCATAATGCTTGGCTTCGTGGCACCTAGTCCTCCCTTTGAAAAGTGTTTGTATAGGTCGATATCAAGGTGAATGGAGAAAGTGTTTATAGTGAGTGGGAGAAGGACGCGTGTCAACATATCCTACGGTCTCCTTCATTAGTTTGCATAGTGAGACTTCATACTCAGCCTTGTGGTACCCTGGAAGTGTCCTCCATTCGTAAGGTGTTAGAATCAATATCAAGGACAGACTCCAGAAATGGATAAGATCGCTTTAGATTTTGCTCCAATTTGCTTTTCCCTTCAGCAAGCTTATTGGGGCAGAACTCTAGTAAGTGAAGGGTCACACCTATAAGAAATTGTTAAAGAACTTAATAATTTCTTACCAAATAATGATAATTAGTAGTCGACTACATATCTTCTGGTACTTCTAGAAATACAGTGTATTTGAATAATGAGTTTACAACAACAGATCATTTTTCCCAACAGTTTGATCATAATACTAAAATAATTTACCCTTGTTCTTCAATTTTCTCTTTTTCATAAGATTAATCCTTCTTTGAATGCACTTAAATAGTTGATTATTTTTAAACTTGATAGTTAAAAGACAGAGATAAATAATAAAATTTCATTTCTATTTTGGAATCCTAAAAAGTAGGGGAAAATATTCTACAGAACGAAGATTCTTTTGTTTTGCCTAAAGATTACAATTAAAATATTGTTTAAAACAAAACCTTATATATATATTTTTTAAAAAAAAACTATTAGAAATCTTTAATTATCTTTGAAAAAAAAAATGAAAATATCTATATATTAATTCAAAGATTTTTTTTTCAGCACTTATTTCTTACTTTAAATGGGGGAAACAAAGTGTAGAACAGATTACATTGCATGATGAAAAGAAAGATCGTGCAAGGTTTTAAGTTTCTCTACTTGCGAAACAGACTTGATAGTGTCGATTTTGTTGTCCGACGATAGAAATAGATGAGATTCATTCTTCATCTTGCAATCCTTAATTTGGTTTTGTGTTGGGGTAGAAGCTTTTCAATTTTATTCCAATTAGATCAGTTCTTGGTCGTTTTGGTTTTAATTATTTTTTATTTTTATGCATGTCTAGTTTAGTGTAGTAATCATACCTTATAGATGTAGATTTGATGTATGTTAGGGCGTATTATTTAGCGTGATAGTTGTTTAGTTTATAGTGTATTTGTGGTTTTTTGAATCTTTTACAAACTCTCTAGATTCAATTTTTTAATGTTATTTATTTTAAGGCAAATATCAATTTATACTCCTGAACTTAGGATATTGCATCGATTTAAACCCTATACTAATAATTGTATCGATTTAAATCCTGAATTTTGGGGATTGTATTAATTTAAACTCTAAACTAATAAATGTATCAATTTAAGACCAGAACTTTTATAAGTGTATCAATTTAAACTCTGAACTTTCATAATTGTATCAACTTAAACCCTCTCTTATGTTTTATTTGGATATACTTATGAAAGTTTAGGGTTTAAATTGATATATTTATGAAAGTTCAAGGTTTAAATTCATACACTTATGAAAGTTCAAGGTTTAAATTGATATAATTATTAGATTGAGGTTTAAATTAATACAAATTTCAAAGTTGAAGGTTTAAATTGATACAACCTCAAAGTTTAAGTTTTAAATCGATACAACTTCTAGTTTAGGGTTTAAATTGATGCAATCCCTAAAGTTTAGGGGTATAAATTAATATTTGTCATTTATTTTATTTTAAGTGATGGCAGTTTTGACAATTTCTCATCATTGTTTTTTATTACTTAATTCAAAATTTTCATTTTCACAACACTTAAAACATTTTGCAATTTTTCTAAATGAAATCTCTAAAATTGCTATTTATTTGTCCCATCTATTTTTTTTTTAGTTTAATAGCCTAATTCACAACTAATATTTAGTAAATATTCTAAGCTTTAGAAAATTTTCGTATATAGATTTAAGCTCTATCTTCTTAAAGCTTTTAGTGGCTATTTGAGGCGCAAAGTTCAGATAGGATGTATGAAGTTCATATGTCTATGCTTGGGGTGCAGAGTTATTTGGTCTGAATTCATATATTTGTGTTTGGGTGCAGAGTTCATATATATGGCTATTTGATGCATGGATTGTAATTTTTTCTTTCTTTCTCTTTTTTTGGGGGGCAATGAACAAAAATTAAGTCATTACATTTCTTGTAGAAATATGTTCATATAAAATGAGAAACCAAAGCGAAATCAAAACTTTTAATTCTAGCTATTTTTTCTCCATAAATTTCATTATCTTCTTTTTTTTTTTTTCTTCTTCTTCTTCCTATTGTTGCTCTATATTTTTACTATGTCATAAATTTTTTTAATTAAATATTTCCCATCATCGTAACAGTTAATGGAATTTTACCACATTTCTTCTACAATTTCAATTTCATTTCTTCTAAATTTGGAAGATCATCAGAGAATAAATCTCTATTTTTCACTCATTTTTGTTGAACAAATGTTCCAAGATTTTGTTTTCATTTTATGGTTTTTTTTTTTTTTTTGGTTATATGTTACATACTTTTCAAGTACATACATAATTTTCGTCTAAATATTCTAAACACTTGTTTGATATGTAAATTCAATTAAATAAAAATATTTTTTTTATAATTTTTTACGTATAAATATTGCACTTAATGTAGACAAGATAATATTTTTTATATAATCAACAACCCTACAACATATTTTAACAGTCATCAATCTTATATTAGTCGAAAATGGTTGTTGAAGTTGATTATCAAAAATGATTTTTGCTGGAGTTTGTAGTCGAAGACTAAAGTTGGTTGCATGAAGGTGTACTAGAGTTAGTTGTCAAAGTTTTTCATCGGAGGTGGTTTTCGAATCCCAGAGTTGGTCAGGCGAAAGTGGTCGACAAAGTTGATCATCAAAGATGATTTTTGTTGGAGATTATAGTCGGAGGTGACTGTGAAGTCTGAAGCTAGTCGCAAGAAGGTGGTATTAGAGTTAGTTGTCAGAGTTTGAGTTGGTCATCGGAGTTGCTCACTCAAAGATGATCATCGAAGGTGGTTTTCATAGGAGTTTGTAGTCGAAGTTGGGTTGGTCATCGAAGATTGTTGTCGGAGCCAATTGGTCATCCGAGTTGGTAGCACAAAGGTGGTCGTCAGAGTTTGATCACCGGAGGTAGTTGTCAGAGGTCAAAATTAGTTGTCAAAGTTGGTCGCACAAAGGTTGTCGGAGCTCGGAGTTGGTCATCGGAGCTGTTATCGAAGGTGGTTTGTCGAAGTCCAGATTTCGTCATCAAAATTGTAATTGGAGGTAGTTGTCGAAACCCAGAGTTAAAAGTTATCATCGGAGGTGGTTGTCGGAGCTCGGAGTTAGTTCTCGGAGTGTGACGGGTAAAGCCATGGGAAGAAGGGAGAGTTGCGGTGAGTTGGGGTGAGTTGGTATCAACTCAACTCCACCAACATTTGAAATTGGTGGGCCAAGCAATGAGTTGGTATATTATACCAACTCAACTCAACTAATGTTGGTGAGCCAAACACTCCCTTAGGATTGACAAAAAAACCTGTGGGGGCGGGTACCCGTTCGGGTCAAGGATTTCTCAATTTGAACAAGGATGGGGTCAAACTGGAGAATTTTTTCAAGGCCCCAACCCCGACCCCGACCCCGTCCTCAACCTCGACCCCGATCAATCCTCGACCCCAAAGTTATATATTTTTTTATATAAATCTATATATTTATATATATTTAAAATAATATAAACTTATTAATTTGTATATATGTTTATAAAAAAAGCCCAAAATGAAAAAGTAAAAAGCCCAAAATTTTCTTCTTTCCTTCTTCCTTGTACTTCTGCCAAAAATATTAAACCCTAAAACTAAAACCCTACTGCTACTGCCCGCGTCTGCCGAATCCAGCTCCAGGTGAAAATAGTCTGCCACTTCCGTCCGCGTCCGCCACTTTCAGGTCCACGTCCTCCATTGAAGACAGTGAAGACCGCCACTTCCAGCTCTAGGTGAAGACAGTCTGCCACTTCCGATTGTTGTCCGCCTCCGCTTCCGTCCGCGTCTGCCACTTCCAAGTATGTATCCGCCTTCGCGTCTGTGTGAAGACAGGTCGGTGTCCATGTCCACCGGCACCATTGAAGACTGAAGACAAATCCGCTCCGCGTCCGTCCAGGTCTGTGTCCGCCACTTCCAGGTGAAGACAAATCCGCGCCATTGAAGACTTCTAGTACCAACACCATGAAGACTGAAGACTGAAGACTTTGAGTGTGAAGACTTGTTTAGGGCAGAGGAATAATATAAAATAATTAATTTTTTAGCTATATCCAAAATTTATTTAGATCATGAGTCTTTGTTTTATATATTTTGATTGTTTCGTGTTATTTTTCTTTTGAAAAAAACAGACTTTGTGCTGTTTCGAGAGGCAAGATCTGTCCGTTTAACTTTCAAGGCTTCAAAGTTCAAGCCAGTGCTGGTAAAAATTTCTTTTCGTTCTCTTGTTTAGCCGTTTGATATTTTTGAAAAGTATGCTTGAAATTAGTAAATAATATGTTTGAAAAATATATTAGTATATGTTTGATATTTGAATGTTTTGAATTTTAGACTTGAATATGTTTGGAAAATATATTTGTGTATGTTTGGAATTTGAATGCTTTCAATTTTGGGGTTGAATGCTTTGAATATGTTTAAATGCTTTGAAAATGAAGTCCAAGTCTAAAGAGGGGTCTTTAAATTAAATTTTTGGTAGGTTGAAAACAATGTCTTCATCACCTTCTATAAATGAAGATTCTCCAAATCCAATTCCAAGTCCAATCCTAGATCCAACCCCAGATTCAACCCCAAATTTAACTCCATGCTCATCGAATGATGATAATTTGAATGTTGATAATTGTGTTATTCTTGATGAGGATATTGGGAAGGGATCTTTAAAGAGGAGATTGACATCGGTTGTTTGGAACCATTTTAAGAAACAAAAAATAGATGGAGTAGACAAGGCAATTTGTAATTATTGCAAATGAAAATTAGGGGGTGAAAGTAAAAATGGAACCAAACATTTGCATGATCATATCAAGATATGCACATATAAAGGACAGAAGGACATACGACAATCACTATTGAATCCTAATAAAGAGAAGAACAATACATTGAATTTATATAACTTCGATCAGGAAGCTGCAAAAAAAAACATTAACTAGGATGATAACAAGACATGAATATCCTCTCTCAATAGTTGAGCATGAAGGTTTTAGGGAATTTTGTAATGTCATCCAACCATTATTTAAAATAGTGTCAAGAAACACAATAAAGAAGGAGATTTTGAAAATTTATGAGACTGAAAAGTTGAAAACCATGGCATTGTTGAATGAGATCAAAGGAAAGATTACCCTTACAACGGACATGTGGACTTCCAACCACCAAACAAAAAGTTATATGGCTGTCACTACTCATTTCGTTGATGATAGTTGGGTTTTGCAAAACAAAATAATCAGGTTTATATATGTCTCTTCTCCACACACTTCTGAGATACTTTATGAAGAAATAATGGAATGTCTGTTAGATTGGAATATTGATCGAAAATTGTCATCAGTAACTGTAGATAATTGTAGTACCAATAACTCTATGGTTAATATGCTTGTTGATAGTTTGTGTGGAAACTTAATATTGGATGGGAGTTTATTTCATATGCGGTGTTGTGCTCATATTATAAATTTAATTGTGAAAGATAGGTTGGCAATGATAGTAGATGGGATTGAAAGAGTACGTAGTAGTGTGTCTTTTTGGGTGCATACACAAAAAAAGAATGAGAAATTTGAGGAAACTGCTCGACAGTTGAATGTTTATGATGGTCAGATGTTGAGTCTTGATTGTTGTACTAGGTGGAATTCTACATATTTTATGTTAGCCACTGCATTAAAGTACAAAGCTGTTTTTGATCGATTAAAACAACGAGAATCAAAGTACAAGTGTTTTCCTTTGGATCAAGATTGGGTATTAGCAAAAGAGATATGTGAGAAACTGAAAATATTTCACCATGTGATTGAAATATTTTCTAGATCCAAATATCCTACTGCTAATCTTTTTTTCCCAAAAATTTGTAAATTGAAATTGGCTATTTCTGAGTGGACTAATTCTGGCATTCAAGATATCAGAGACATGACTTCAAATATGATGTCAAAGTTTGATAAGTATTGGAATAAAATTCATGGGGTAATGGCCATAGCTGCAGTTTTAGATCCACGTTATAAATTAAAGTTGATTGAGTGTTACTTCCCTAGAATTTATGGAGATAGTTTTTTTTTTTTCTTGATGTGGAAAGGATTAAAAAAAATTGTTCATATTTGGAAATAGAATATCAGCTGAAGCATGAAGGTGAAGGTGATGATTATCACGCTAGAAATTTAGATGGAACCTCACAGAATATAGAATTTGATGATTTTAATGATTATGACTTGTTTGTATCAAATTCCAATAATATGAACCAGAAGCAATAGTTTGATGCATATTTAGATGAACCTGTCTTACCTCGAACATCCAATTTTGACATTTTCAGTTGGTGGAAATTGAATGGTGTCAAGTATCCAATTTTACAAGAAATTGCAAGAGACATATTAGTCATCCCGTTATCTAGTGTTGCATCAGAGTCTGCTTTTAGTACCAGTGGTAGGATTGTAAGCCCACATCGTAACAAATTCATCCAAAGATGATAGATGCTTTGATGTGCGCTCAAAATTAGATTGTAACTGAAGTTTTGACAGGTAGTTTGTTTATTTTGTTTGACATCTTTTTATCATTTAATATATTAATAAATATTTTCTTTTTTTACAAATATTTGACAATGTAAGGTAGGAAAAGAAATGGTTAAACATTTAGCAACTGTTTTAGAAGATGTAGACGATTCTGATGAAGATGGCGTGGTGACTAAGGTATGCTCAAAGATTAACATTATTTCGTGGTCTATTTTTTTTTTTTTTTTTTTGTGACATTATTTGTTTATTACATTTTAAATTTTGTGGTCTAGTAGTTTGGATAAAGTCGAGAACCAGTATTTGGGTTAATTTGAAATGTTCAAATTGACAAGAGGAAGTTCGATTATATATGATATAATTGGACTGGTTAATTATATATGATATAATTGGCTAAATATATGAGATACATTATTTTAAAGGAAACTGGATATAAATATAATTTATATCAAGTAGAGGAGAAAATACTATAGTAGATATGTGATATCAAACTATAGGATAAAATATAATATGATTATATTTATTAATATTTTAGTTGGTTAATTATATGATAATTAACCCAAAAATCGTGTTTGGACGTGGGTTAGTGGGAATGAGTCGGTTATTGTAATCGATGAAATAAAAAATGAAAAGAGTTTTCATTTTTAAGTCGTCCGTCAATCGCCCAAAAGATTTCGAGAGCGTGCGTTGATGAACATTCTAAGCGATCGCTTAAGAAAATCAAGAGACTATACGATAGCTCTTCTCCACCTAAACAATCACCCACCTCGCGCTAAACGATCGGATTGCTTCTCTAAACGATCATATAGTGTGCCGATTTTACTAAACGATCGTGTACCTTTTCCTAAACGATCGTTCAGTAAATCCTACACGATCGTGTAGCTCCTCCTAAACAATAAGTATTTTTGCTATGCGATAGCATTTTCTTCCCTCCCACTTGCTTATCGCCTACACGATTCGTGTTCCTCCTTCCTCTACCAAATTCACCAAAGACCACCCTTTGGGTTTTCACTCCGAGAATACCTGGGGCTCTTTAGTGGTGGTGTCGTCCCTGTTGTGGTCGTGAGATCGCATTGTTCGTGTTGCTGCAGTCGATGTTTTCGTTGGCCGTTGGTAGATCGCGTGGAGGTTTTCTACTGTGTTGGAGTTCCGAAGTGTGAAGACTGTCTTGAACTGGTATGGAACTCTCTCCCTTGTTGTTTATCTTGTTCGTAGCATGCCGTTAATTAAGATTTGTTTGCATAACTGTATGTATTGAATGTATAATATGTATTTCTGTCACTGTGAGATCAGAGCGATCCAAATGTGCACATGGAACTCTTAGATATGAGATCCTTCATTGCCAACCCTACACCCCTTAACATTTTTATATCTTCTCTCATCCATCAATATAGAATTAATATATATTTTGGATCCAATTTGCCAATTTGGTAAGATTCGTTGAAATTAAGAATCAGATTATTTGCATTCAGAAATTTTCTTTATTAGACTCGAATTATTTGTATCTATAGATTTTTTAATTAAATTTAACGATTTGCACATTTTTCATTTATTCCATATTTATGTATGTTTATGTAGATTTGGCTATCATACCCATGATATGATCAGATAATTATTCAAATATACCATGTAATACTTGGCCAGAGACATACAATATATTCTCATATATATTTAGGGTTAGGTGATATACATGCATATATATATACATACATATGTATATGTATGTGCGTATCTAGCTATATATATACACACACTATATCTTGTGCATTTGATCGTATTTTGACATTAGTCAAATATACAATGTTTTATTTTATATTTAATAGAGATATATGAATATATTGTTGTGTATACTGTCTATCTGTTAATTATTATATATCTTATATTATCTAATATACAATTATATAGGTGTAATTGAAGCTATATGTGGTTTCTCTCTACAATGAAAGTAGGGTTATTGTCATTAATGATGAGAAGGAAAATCTCGCATAGTTTGAAAGGAAAGCTTTCCTTTTTGGATTCAATTTTGCATCATTAAGGAATGCATTATTTCTAACTCTTAAATTTTTTATTCTATTGTTATTATGAATGAATGAGAATGGAGCTTCTTAGTAGGGGTCTACTTTTGTGAAAATATGACACCCATTAGACCACTCAGGTAAAATATAACCATTTTAAACAATTATGACAACGGATTGCGGGAAAAAAATAAGATTATCCTAAATTTTAGGGACCAAATTGGGAAGTTTAAAAATTCAGTGACTTTTTTCTGCAAGTACAATTGAGAGTGAGAATATTCGAATTAACTATAAATCTCGTGGTCACTAATGTATCCACATATTAGTTGAGTTTAGGGGTATTTATGGGTTAGGTTAGGATTATAAATTTCTTCAACCCAAATAAGGAGATGAACCCAACCTAACCCGTTTGGGTTGAGTTGGTTCAGATTACTCGGGTCATTTATTTAAATTATTGTTCTAAAAGGAAGTAAAATGTTAATATATAAAATTTGATTTAATTATTTTCATATATTAAATTAAGATTACCAACTCAATTTCAATTTATATAAGATAAAATCTATTTCTAAAGTGCTAAAAAATTATTTTAAAGAGTTGTTGGAGGATAAATTATCCAAAAAAACTAATGAAATTAAATAAAACTAAAATAAATATATGTATATCTAATTGTATCATAAGTAAAAATTTATATATACATTTTAAAGTTAATAATAAATTCAAGTTGGTTCGAGTGGGTTTAAGTTATTTTAGGTGAACTCATGAACCAATCTAATCCATAAAATTTTTATTTATTTGAACCCAATTCAGCCTAAAAGAATTGATAACCCAACTCAAGCTGCACATATTGAGTTAGATTGATGGATTTTTTCGGATCATTAGGTTTTTTAAATACCCCTGAATTAGGCTTGCTTTGATAGAAAATTTGAGAGATCTAAGTGTAAATGTCAAACTTCCATAAACCATAAGACAATTTTTCTTAATTATTGTTATTTCTATAGAAACCGCCTTCATTTATAACGTTATCAGAATAATATTTATTCAAATGTTGGGCTGTTAAATAGTTACAAGAGTGTAACTAATGTATTGGGCTTAGTTGTTTTGTTAAAACTCATTTCTGTTAAGTCTTTTAGTTTGATATGATAAGAGCCCATTCATTTTGTATAAATAATTGGCCATGACCCTTTTTATAAAAATGAGTGAGGACATTTTTTAAATCCATTGTTAATAGACGTCACTAACAAATAAAAGTTCTAAAAAAAAAAACCAACAAACACTAACGTTTCAGGTGCTTAGGTCATTTAGTCTATGAGTTATAATAGCTTGTGTTTGGGTACATACTATTTTAGTCTAAGTTATAATAGTATGTGTAAGTATATACTATTTTAGTTTGGATTAAGAATGGTAAACACTATAACAAAGTGGATTAGTGGAAAATAGTAAATACTAGGGAAAAATACTTTTTGGTTCTTGAGTTTTGAAGATTAGGTGCTTTTAGTCCTCATGTTTTAATTAACTAATTTAGTTCTTGAGTTTTCATTAGGGTGGGCAACGAGGCGGGGTAGGGTCGGGGATGAAGGAAATCGTACACGATGATTTCCATGAGTAGTGGAAAGATCATTCCAAATTACAATCATAAATGAACTTTACAATTACAGTCATAAACTGAAACATACGGTTATGCATTCATTACAGAAATTACAGCATGATATTACAAATGATCAAGAAGAAACTCTACACACATTTGTAGATTCATCTCCATGCTCCTTGATCACAAACGCTCGAATACAGCAACCTCAAACGCTCGTCCAACACAACCGCTACACTGCACGAACACCGCGCACTCGAACTCAACGATTGCCTTGATCACGAATACCCCAATAGCACGAACGACCTCCATAGAACCTCGACAGTTTCGAGTTGAGTATGACACCACAAAGAAGGCTACCTTAGTATTCTCGGTGTGAGAATCCAGAGGATGGGCTCTGTGTGAACTTGGTTTAAGGCAGATGGAGGAAACAACAATTGTATAACTGATTGAGCAAGTAGGAGAAGATTGAACCTATCGTATAGGTCGATGCCCAATCGTCTAGCAAAAGCTAAGCGATCGTCTAACAAAAGCTAAGTGATCGTTTAGCTCATCGCTTAGCTGCGTGTTTGTCGCCTACAAATACTACACGATCGTTTACCTTTCTCCAAGTCGTTGTTTAGTAAATCCTATTTACCTGACAACTTCTGTGAGATTATTTTGCGAGAGAGAAAATCTCAAGTTCACAATTTTGCAACATTACTAAAATTAGGAAAACAAATTTCATTTTTATCTCACAGTTACCATGAAACTACCAATAACCTCTCACTCAATTGGTTATTAGAGAAAAAGAATTAATTATCCAATAATTAATATTATTATAAATATAAATAATAACCAACTTATCATACTATATTTATAACCTATAGTTTTAATATTTCATTTTATGAAACATATAAACCATAGAATTTTTTCTATTCCATGACACTAAATGTAAATCTCATTTACATCAATCCTCCACTAGATGTATCTCATACATCATACCGATCATATCATATATAATCGAATTACCTCTTTGATGGAACACGAGACATACGCAGCAGAAAAAGGACCTAATTACACTCTAATTGCTTTTAATTAAAAGGAAATTAGCATGCAATTGAAGGAAAAAACAGTAAAATAAAAGGATAGCATACAACCTTTGAAGCTCCCGAAAAGCGGTTTTCCTCGTTGAATCTCGACCCCAACTCTTCTAGACCACCACTAGAGTTGACCTACTATCCTCTGGACTTAGAATCGAATTGTGGGACCCGGTGGATGAAGAAACCGAGAGAGAGAAAGAGATGGACAAATAAGAATGAATTTGGGTTTTGATTTTTAATTTTTTCAGCCCAATTATGAAAACTAATTTTTTTCAAAAATGGCAAAAAGTCAAAACCTTTTTCATCCAAAATGAAAGCCCAATTTATAGAAAAAATCATGCAACAATTGCATGAAATAAATTCATAAAAACCCAACACCTAGAATCCTAATAAGTGGGCTTAATGTCTCCACTATAAGCCAACACCTAGTCCACTATTTTGTTAGTGGAATTATCCAACAAAAGTTTGGATTTTCTCACTAACTTTAGTCAAAGGGAAAAATAGTCATTTGATCAAAGTCAAACTTTGACCAAAAAGTCAACATTTTGACTTTTTATGTTTTTTTCCATGTTGACTAATTTTAACCTCCGAGCATGAATCGCATTCATTTTCTCGAAATTCAAATCACATTTGAATATAAGGTCGGTCAAAGTTTGACTTTTCAAAGTCAAAAGTCAACTCTTTGACTTTTTACATTTTTGACCATTTCCATTATTTCCGAGCTTCCGAATATGAACGTATTCATATATTAATATTTAAATCACATTTAAATAATAAAGTTATATCTCTAAACTGAAAACCGATCACTATATCACATATACTTGTCGGTTTCTCTTTCTTCACCTAATTTGAACAATTCGAATTATTTTATCATACTGTTCTAAGTTTATTCCATATAAGCTAGTAAGGGAACCTAATGGACCTATAGATCATGGGCTCCAACGATCCGAGATTAGCTGGCTAAACTCTTTAGATAGAGCTAATCAACATTCGTTACCTAACGGGTCATTCCACTATAGTCTCGTAGTTACATTCCCCTCACTATAGATATATTTGTATCAATTTGATATAACCATGATTAGTAAACTAATCCTTCACAAGTTGTTCGTAATCTCGGCTGAGTCATAAAAACCATTTTACCCCCAAGACTACATCTTGTTCCTTAAGTTCCACTGATCCTCTAATGAACAATTGGTTTAAGGTCCAACCTATAAACTGAATCCCTCTCGGGCCAAGGAGAGGGTGGGGCCCCTTGTTCAAAACCTGGATTCAGTACTAAAGGGAACAACCTATCTACTATCCCTATAACGGGTAGGAGTGAATTCCGTCTTGCACCCTATGTTCTCAGCTATCCACACGATCTTACCCCTGAAATGGGAGGCTTATTGGGCCAGCAATGATGAGCTGCCCTCACCTATACAGATCTAAGGATAATTCCGAGTGAACAGAAGTTCATAGTTAGCTCAGAATTAAGATTAAGTTACCTAGGTCATCAATTAACAAAATAGTCAGTTTTTTTTACATAAAACGGCATTTAGAACGTAAAAAGTGACTATTTCATGGTTCAGTCTTATGCAAACTCATTGCATAGGATGGCCCCACTCACATATTTCTATATGAACGATTCAAGATCATATCGTTTGTACTAACTACAAAGTGGGCCGCATCCATAGTGTCCCCAGAATAAGGTGCCCAATCTTATTCATATACTATAGACCATTTTGGCTATATATTTGAACTTGATCCACATTTATGTCACTACATAAAGTTCAAAATACATTAAATAGCCTCATGACCTTAGTTTATTGGATTCAAGATTACAATTTCAATAACAACTTTATCGAAAAGTAAAACAGACTGACTATTTCATGGTTCAATCTTATACAAACTCATTGTATAGGATGCCCCACTTACATATCTCTATATGAACGATTCAAGATCACATCGTTTGTACTAACTACAATGTGGACTACATCCATAGTGTCCCCAGAATAAGGCGCCCAACCTTATTCATATACTATAGACCATTTTGGCTATATATTTGAACTTGATCCACATTTATGTCACTACATAAAGTTCAAACTACATTAAATAGCCTCAGGACCTTAGTTTATTGGTTTCAAAATTACTATTTCAATAACAACTTTATCGAAAAACAAAACAGAATATGTTTATTAATTTACAAACTACGAGTTTTAGGACATAAAATCCAACAAACTCCCACTTGGACTAAAACTTCTAGTGGAGTATGACAATGTTGATTTTAAGTGAGCAATATATGAGTACAATAAACATATGAATACAATAAACTAGGGCATATACCCAAAAGTTTTAGGTCTACGGAGTTTGTAAACTAGGACAAGTGGGAGAACTTTTGGGTATATGCCCTAGTTTATTGTATTCATATGTTTATTGTACTCATATGTTTCTCACTTAAATTCAACATTGTGATACTCCACTAGGAGTTTTAGTCCAAGTGGGAGTCAGTCTGTTTCATATGTCTATGGAGTTTGTAAACATATGAATACAATAAACTAGGGCATATACCCAAAAGTTCTCCCACTTATCCTAGTTTACAAACTCCGTAGACCTAGACTCTGTAGGTGACCTTTAAATACTTTAGCCGTGAGAACCTTTGTAAAAGGATCAGTAATATTTTTCTCAGAAGTTATCTGGGTCATTAAATCGTCTCCACGATGTACAATCTCCCGGATCAGATGGTATTTGTGCTCAATATGCTTGTCGCGCTTGTGGCTTCTTTGTTCTTTTGAATTTGCAACTGCACCACTATTATCACAATATAGGGTGATAGGAAGATGCATACTTGGAACGACTTCCAAATCTATCAAGAATTTCCTCAACCATACTACTTCCTTCGCTGCTTCACAAGCAACTACGTATTTAGCTTCCATTGTGAAGTCAACTATACAGGTTTGTTTTATGCTTCTCCACACTACTGCTCCTCCGTATTATCATCAGAATAACTCTTATCCCTCCTATAGTAACTCAGTTATCACTACTTTGGTCAAGAATTTACTAACACTTAGTAATTCTCGTAAGTGTGACTCTCCATTTTCATACCTCAAAGATCAGAATCATTATACTCCCGAAGTTGGAAAGACAAGAATGAAAACGAACCTGAGAGACCCTATCTATTTCTAGAGTTCGCGGAGTTCCAAATCCTATAATACAACCCTCCGATTGGTACGATCGCTTCAAGGCAGACTTGCAGGCACATTATAGGAATCTCACGGTTCGACCTAATGGAAGAGATCGTAGGATGTGTTGACACACTTCCTTCTCCTACTTACTATGAACAACTTCCCCTATTCACCTTGGTATTGACTCATGCAAACACTCTCTGAATGGGGTCCGCTCCCAGGGCAGCTCAAAGTCAAGCATGAATCTCACGGTATGAACTCTTAAGGACACTAGAGCTAAAAGTACATTACTTCTCTCCAGCTGAAGTATTAGACGGTTAGGGTATAAAATACTTAGCGATACATTTCGGCTAACTAAACATAACCTAAGTTTAGGTGATTCATCCGAGTATAACTTTTATACTGGATTTTTAACCTACGATGTCTAGGTGATAAACAAATTTTATTACCTCACACCGCTCACGCATGCTCACAAAACCGGTTTAACCTAACTCAGACACCGGCTCGATCTTCAGGTAATAGGTGTTCCGTGAACCGTCAACTTAAAAGCCTTCAACCTTAGTCATCTTATCTGACTTTTTATTACAAGTCATTTATGCCATATAGTTTTGACATTAAAAACAAATAAATAACTAATTTATTACACAAAAACAGCAACCGGCTTCCCAGAACCGGCTTCAAATACTTTGAACCATCGGGAATCGCTCAGAAACCACTCGAACCGGTCCAAAAACTCCAAAAACCAAGTTGAACCGATCGACCCGACTCAACCAAGTCAAATGGACCGATCCAGACCATCTGGACTGGCAGGTCAACACATGCTGGCATGGTCAACAGAGGCGTGGGCGCGCGGATCACAAGCAGGTGGGCACGCGAAGCTACACGAAGTGAAGCGGACGCACGGGTCGAATCCGGGTGGGGCAGGCATCGAAGCCAAGTGCGCGTGCGAGATAGCTTCGAACTGGGTCGGACGGCTACTCAGGTCGGGTCTAAGAGCTCTCTTTTCGGGTTTGGTGGCTAATTCTGGGTCTATGATCAATTTTTCTCCATTTTTGCTGTTGTCCTCTCTCTCGGAATAGAGCAATTACAGCCTAATTTCAACTCTAATGACTCCAACAAATTTACAGACCCTTTTTCACACACTAATGCTTATAAACATGTGAGCAATTACAAATTTCCACAAGAAATTTAAAGAAAAACAATACCAAAATCATAATAAATCCACTTTCGTCCACATTTCATTCAACACTTGAATAGAAAGGAAAAAAACACCTACCAAAAGCAATTGAGCGTAATTAAAGTATGCTCTAATACCACATGATGGAACATGAGACATATGCAGCGAAAAAAGGACCTAATTACACTCCAATTGCTTTTAATTAAAAGGAAATTAGCATGCAATTGAAGGAAAAATAGTAAAATAAAATGGATAGCTGATGATGGGAACAATCTTACTCGACACCCAACTTCCCTTGGATGCATTATGTGATGCTTGTTCCTAAAATATGCGTTGATAGCCATGCGTCTATAGTCATGCGTTGGAATGAAAATGCGCCAACAATGTATGTGATGACCATGCATCCTGCCACAAGTTTTCTTGCGTTCACGCCAAGTATAACATGAACGCAAGTTTCTCAGGTAATCCGAGGTCGAACACAGGGACTTGTAACTATATGTTTGCAGTGATTGTGCATACGGCAGTATAAATAAAAGAATGAAGGGGATGTTGCTACGTTAATCCAACTCCTACTTCTATTTATCAGACAACGCAATGGGAGTATGCATGAAAGGTAAAAATGCGACAAACCTTGACATGAAATAAATGGATGGGAAAATAGATAAAATGTGGAGATATTTTCATTGCAACCCTTAGGAGTGACTGCAAGGGAACCTTAGTCAGCGTCAGACTATGCGATCATGTTACAACCATACACGCAAGTCATTTTCCAATGGAAATGCGGTGCTCCTAATTCTAGGACGCATGTGTTGAATGCAAAGTGTCCATAGAGCTTATTCCTAAGTCTCTACTCTTGTCCTATGCGATGATGCAAAATGTATGAAAGCAGGTGACCGCATTCAATCATATCCTATCTCTAGGATGCATGTAATGCGTTAATAATAAATAGTGCTCATTCCTAAGTGCCTATCTCTTGTTTTATGTGTCCTAATCTGGCTCTCCCAAGCCTAGATTCTGACTTGACCTTCCCAAGCCTAGATCCTGTCCTTAGACTACCCTCCCGAGTATCCCTAATGGACGAATAAAGCATACATAATACAAGACAATCGCATAAACTTCGCTGACCTACGGTTGCTACTAACCCTAGTGAACAACGCATACCTTGCTTAATGCGTCCAACTACTTACCCTCTCGGGCAGTTGATTATTGCTAACTTCACTCATAGACAAGCAATGCGTTAGCCTATAGACAGGCGTTGCAGCAGCTTCACACTAAACAAATAAGATTACTCACAAACTCGCACAACGCACACCTCTCGGTGGGTTGCTACATGCTTCATATCCCTAATCCACATGACTAAGTATGCAATACCCAAGCAATCCTACTAAGTGTTGCAATGAAAGTAAAGATGCTAAGCAAAAAGATGGAGATGGAGTCGAAGGAATAGAGAAATGCATTGAAAAACATATTGTATTAATTTCTTAATTCAAAATGTCATACAATACAATATAGAAAAAGGAATGACCTGCTGGGAGCAAAGATTTGCTTCCAGCAAATGTGCGTCAAGCCTGCCGGTGGTGCCATGGATGGGTGGAGAAGCTGACTCTATCAAAATCTAACTCCAGTCAAAGGCTCCGGTCGTCACTCGGAATGGATGAAGGAGGTGAAGAACTCTCAGTCGCCTTCTCACGCATTTTTCTGGATCGCAAGGAACCGCCATTGGTGAACCTTAAGCGAAAACCTTGGATAAAATGAATTTGAGCTCATCGGCTGCTAGATCGCTGACAGCATTAATTGGACTGCTCTGAGTCTGACATTCGGCGCGTCAGTCCTTTCTGAACCTCTACCACCAACGGCGCGGTAGGTGAAATTTCAGCATCAGCTTTGGATTTTCTCGAGGTAGATGTGTTGATGCATTCATTCCACCAACCTTGCGTTGATCCCTTTAGAATGCGTTGTCGCGTAGCCGCAATCATTTAATGGCTGCATTCGCTTAACACCGCAACTCCAAGGGATGACTGCAATCGCTTGACGAGTGCAACTCCCATGCGATTGACGCATATGGCTGATTACTGCAACATCCATGCGTTGATCGATGCGTTTACTTTGCGATGGAGTATTTCTCCACATGCGGTCGTCTATGCGATGGTCTGGTTTCCGCGTTTGCGTTCATTTCTGCATTGGCTACAACAATAGAACATTGAACGCATAATTAATGCAAAGTAATGGGTTAGTTGAGATTCGACATGCTGATCGATGCAAACTCTTTTTCTCATGAATTCTTAGCATGATCGACGCAATTTCTGCCTAACAACCTTCATAATTCTAAGTAAAAGGACTAAGATGGTATGCATTTCTGCATGTCATCAATAGCATACAATCTTTGAAGCTCTCGAAAATCGCTTTTTCTCGCTAAATCTCAACCCGAACTCTTTCGGACCACCACTAGAGTTGACCTGCTATCCTCTGGACTCAGAACCGGATTGTGGGACCTGGTGGATGAAGAAACCGAGAGAGAGAAAGAGATGGACAAATAAGAATGAATGTGGGTTTGGGTTTTTAATTTTTTCAGCCCAATTATGAAAACTATTTTTTTCAAAAATGGCAAAAAGTCAAAACCTTTTTCATCCAAAATGAAAGCTCAATTTATAGAAAAAAACCATGCAACAATTACATAAAATAAATTCATAAAAACCCAACATCTAGAATCCACTATCTAAGTGGGTTTAATGTCTCCACTATAAGCTAACACCTAGCCCACTATTTTGTTAGTGGAATTATCCAACAAAAGTTTGGATTTTCCCACTAACTTTAGTCAAAGGGCAACATAGTCATTTGGTCAAAGTCAAACTTTGACCAAAAAGTCAACATTTTGACTTTTTATGATTTTTTTCCGTGTTGACTAATTTTGACCTCCCGAGCATGAATTCACATTTATTTTCTCGAAATTCAAATCATTTGAATATAAGGTCGGTCAACAGGGGATACACTCCCTTCCCTGTCCCCGTGGGGATTTATAATCCCTGTCCCCGCCCCATTCCCCGTTTTGGGGAGTCGGGATTGAGGTCGGAGAATCTTCATTCGCGGAGAAAAATTCTTCGTTTATATTTTTTATTTTTAATTATTTATTTATTTAAAATAAATTAAATTTTGGTATTTATATTCAAATTTTAAATATTTAATATAACAAAGTATTATTATTTATTATTTTATTTATTTAAATTAATAATTAAAAACATTTTAGATTTAATAAAAGGTTTAAGATAATTATATTATGAAATAAATTTTAAAAAAGTTAAAATCTGTATGTATGTATGTATATATATATATATATATTATTAAAAATTATTAAAAAAATTTCGGGGCGGGGTCGGGGTCGAGGACGGGGTGGGGATATAGTCCCCGTCCCCAGTCGAAAACCCGTATTTTTTATCTCCAATTTGATTCCCATCCCCGATCAAACTGATGATTTCTTGTATCGATCGGGATGGAGACCCGATCCCGCAGAGAAGTAAAAAAAAAATCATTAAATTTGAACAAAGGTTAAGTATATGCATAAGTGGTAAGATAAATTGGAAAAAAAAAAAAAATACTATTTCTTAATTTTATCTCGTCTGTCTTCTCTCTCTCTACTCTCCTCATCTTCCCTCTTTCTCATCTCTCTTTTTCTCTCTTATCTCTCTCCTCTCACTTCGTGGCTAGACTTCCAAAAAAGTTGAAGAAAACAATTGAAAATAATTCCATCCCTTCTCCCTCAAATTCTCATCACTACTAAACTTCAAAAAAACTCAAAAGAAAGAAAAAACAAAACAAAACAAAAACAAAAACAAAAAAATAAGTTTTTATTTTGATCAATAGTTTTTGTCGATTAGAAGCACATTTCAAAGTTGTCATAGCCAAGGAAAGAGAGTGGAGAGAATATGAGAGAAAAGAAAGATTTTCAATTTGTTTCTTTTTTTTCGTTTCTTGTGTAAGTTTAACTCTTGCGAGAGACGAGAGAGAAGAGAGGAGAATGAAACTTTTTTTTTTTCTTTCAATTTTTTTTGAAAGTTTAGTAGAGAGGAGAGAGAAAAAGAAGAGAAGAGAATATGAGAGAGAAAAGAAGGAGGACCAAAGGGAGGGGAGAGAGTCAAAGAAGAGAGATGAGAGAAATTTTAAAAACTATTATTTTCTTTCCAACTCATCTTTCCGATATATAGTCAACTTTTTATTCAAATTTAATAACTTTTTATTAGAGAGACCTTTTAAATCTATTCTTAAAAATTCAGGTACTAAATGGGTCAAATTAAAATATGAGGACTAAACACACATATTCTTCAAAATTCAGAGATCAAAAAGTATTTTTTCCTGGATACTAAAAATAAATAAATATTGTAGCAAAAAGGATTTTGAAATAATATTTCTATATTTAACCATAACTTATAAATAATTATAAACAACACAATTATATTTAAAATTCTAAGTATAAAGTTGAGCTATACTAACGAACCCTTCCAAGCATCAAGTTGAAGTTCCAAGTTGGTGTTCCACTAAAGTAAATTCCTTAAATTCTGCAAAAATCAACCCAACTTTGGGCATATAACTGTTTTATAATAAAAATGCTGTTAATTTATGCCACGGGACAAGTGGTAATAGGCTAATTGGCTTATATCAATTTTGATTTGATATGATACATATCTACGGGGGAACATCAAGTCATACCCAATCGCTTCTCTAACAAAATGGAGTCTAACCTGCCAATGGTTATCTTATAATTGGATGTGACATTTGAAATGCAAATTATTATTTGATTGTCCATTTAATCAAGTTGTCTAGAGAGACATGCACATGCTATTTTGAGAGTGTTCCAATAGGCTCTCTCATTGAGATACCCGAAGCATAAAGTCTAGAGACTTGTAGCACGAGCATACTCTTTTTTGTCTATGAGTTATCTTGTGTCCTTCCCGAGTGGTTAGTCAGATTGTATAATCTAAGGTATTTCTTTGTTGCTCTAAGTAGTTGAGACTTCTATTAACGGGACTTAGGAGGGATTCTAATATTGACATTTATTTAATTGAGTAGTAGGTGTTTGTTCTTTTGGGTACTTGGTTTTTTATCCTTGTTATTTTATAAACTTCTTTGTTTGCCTTTTGATTATTTCTTAATCTCCCGTTCTGAGGTTCAATGTTCTTTATTGCAATTTAATATCCTTGAAAAAAGATATAAAAATTTAAAACTACAAATTATTATTATTATTGAACAAGCTTATAAATATAAGATTTTTTGTTTGTTTGTTTTTTTACCTTCCCCTAGTTTGATTGAGATTTTATATATTGTAAAATCAAAAGCATCATTAAATCTTATTGTAAAAGAGAAAAAATTAAAACCAAAGTGTCATTATCAAACTAGAGAGTTATCTTAAAAGTTGTCCAATCAATTAAAAAACATGAGGAGCGTCAAATATAATCTACAGTATTAATTAAAAGTAAAATCATTAGGTGGTTCATCAGAACCCTACTCAATAACTCTTCTTTTAATTTGAAGATAAGATTGAGATCTCAACAACAGACAAAACAACACAAATTTGCATTGATTTGTTTCTGCATTTTCAAATCATAATTACCCTATGAGGAAGAAAGGTATTGGAACTCAAAACCACTTTTTTATGGCCACTAATCAGCTTATATAAGCTTTTTAAGATCTTTCAACTTTATTTATTTCACTTTATGCTTAATTTATTGTATTTTAGGTATACTTCATGGGGCTTGTGCAGTTGGGAAATCCTGTTGATTCTTTTCTTGATTTTCAGATCAGTCAATGGCTTTGGGGATTGGGGGCCACTAATCAATGAACTTTCCAACAAAGAAATCAGGGACAGTTTGATAAGTTCTAAACATTGTATAATATCTATGTTAATTTATAAGAATCCAGCTTATCTCTTTTATTGAAAATGTAATATTTTCTTATTCCTCTGTTAAATCACTTATGTCAATATATAGAAATTGGGCAGTTATAGTAATATACTTGAAAATCAATTGAGTGGATATTTCAAATACAAAACGACTCTATGAATTTAGTTATATATTTTCGATCAAGATATTAGGAGTTCAAATCTCCCAAAACACATGTGTTGTTGAAGTATGTATGTGTATGCGTATGTGCAGTAGGTTTTGATGTTCTCAAAATGAAAGAAAAGTTTTTGTAATGTATAAGCTTTTATATTTTATTTGGGGTTAGCCTTGTAACGAAAAAATAACAAACGAATAGAACAAGAGATAGAAACAAGAGAAAAATATGATCAAATGCTTCAATTGAGTATATATATATATATATTTTAAATAAAAGCTTATGTTTACATGTATTTATATTTAAATAAGAAACTAACCACTAAAAACCAACTCTTCCATAATCATTTCCATGGGCCAGTTTGGATGGCCGACTTTGTTTCATGAGTATAGATATTAAATATATGAGATTTGAATGTCTAATTTTGAATGTTTAAGATAATTAATATTTGTGTTTTACAAGATAATTAATATCTAGAAATTAAATATGTGTGTTCAATTTACTAATTTTATATATAGGAATCAAAAATAAATAATTACTTAAATAAATACAAGAGACCAATTATTGTAATCATGAAATAAATTTAGTATTATTTAATCAATAAAAATAAAAATAAATGAATACTTTTATACTAAACATTTACTAAACATAATTAATTAATTTAAATAAATAAAAATAAATTATTATAAATCAATTAAAACATTGATAATCATCATCATAATAATAATAATTTATATTAAATAGTTGAGATGACATGAAATATTAATGGTAAAGATATTAGCTGAAATTTATTAAGTCTAATTAATATAATTAAATTTAATAATTAATTAAAATAAGTAATAACGAGTCATTGATATTATTTTATTAATTAATGAAACTATATTTTTATTGGTCATCTCCTAGGCATAAAAATATCACAAGTATTAAAAAACTCATGCCAAATGGTTTTTGAAGTTCTCTAGATAATAATATCCTGTATTTTAGAAATTGAAATTTGAAACAGATATGGATATTAAATCTCATAGGAAAATAAGCCAACAAGAATATAGCTCAATTGGTATAGAATTCTTACCATCCACCTCGAGATTTGAGATTTGATTCTCCACCCCACACTTTAATTACAGTATTAAAAAAAAAAAAAAAAAAAAAAAAAAAAAAAAAAAACTTCTGAGACAAACGAGCCCACTGATTAGGCCACTACTCTCCTATTTAGGATGCACAACCTTAAATTAAACTCATTAACATAAATTAAAAGTAAAAACTAATTTAATTACTTGCCAATTAAATTCGTACAAACTATAATTCTCCAAGTCATAACTTCAAATCTTTCACCTTATGTATTGTAAAAAGAAAAAAAAAAAAAATTCAAGGTTTTTATATTCATGATTGAAATTATAGAAGATTCATTGGTTGTTGCAATTACAAAATTATTTGAAACAACTTTAGAAACTATTTTTAACATTAAAGTTCCTCTTTTAAGTACTTGAAAAGTCTCCAAATTTGTCTGGACAAAATGTAATAAAATGACATTTACTAATTAGTCGGAATAAGAACCATATAATTTAAAAGTGGAAAAATAACAAGGAAAACGAAATGTGCGATATCAATAAAATTTTAGAATCAGAAAATGACATTGGCATTATTGTACTCTTCACTTTAAATAGAAAATGACAAAAATATTTCAAAATGAGAGTGTTCTCAACCACTCATTTCCCATTCACTTTCAAGCAAAATGTATAAGTGTAAAAAGTTTAAAAATCAAAATCAAATTTATGATACCAAAGTGAAAATATAGTTTTAATGGTAATTGGTATATACTACTATCCTCGAACAACTTCGAGGTTTAAATCTTCCTATACTCTCACTTGGATCGCCAACATAAACATAGTTCAATTGCAAATAAAACATGCTTTGTCAATTAAGAAGTCAAAAGTTCAAATCTCCCTCTAACAAGATATTGAATTAGATATTACAAAATGTATATATAAATATTTGTCCATTTGAGCACGTTAAGAAATCAATTACCATCCTCACGATGGGAAGAAACAAAACAAGATCAGCTTCTCATACTTATAGAAACGAATACAAGAGAGGTAAACAACTGCATTATTAAAGCTGCTACATAAATTTACAGTGTTTCTAATGGACTCTGCACAATCTAAAAGAGACAGATAGAAACCTCCCACGAACAGAAATACACACCATCATCCCACTAAATAAGAGAATTTGATTCCCCAACCCAACCATTAATTCCCTTTTTATTTTGTTTGGCCAAAGTTGGCCTGACCTTCTGGAAAAGGACTAGCACTCCAAGGCACAAACAAAGTCACCACTTGCCTCCAAATCATCGATATCAAGATCTGTGTCCAAGTCATCCATGTCCAAGCTGCCCCCAACAAACTGCCCTTGTCCTCCAACTATGAGCCCCTCTCCTGCCTTTCTAGCCTCTTGAATTATGGACAGGATCTCTTCGATACTCTGTGATGCCTCATTTTCTCCATTATTCTGCATCCCTCCCAACCCTTCGTCAGTGAACTCTACAGGCAAGTTCTTCAAGAACCATGGGTGCTTCTTGATTTCTGGGATCGTTATTCTCTGTAAACAATTCATACTCAGTTGCAATGCCTAAGTTGGAATAACTTTATGTAACAAGAGAACATTCGACAAGTTCGAATACCGTCTCCGGATCTGCTACGAATATTCGAGATAGGAGGTGCTTGCATTCCAATGAAATTCTAACATAGTGTGGTATTGAGTAATGGACATTAAGAATCCTCTGCTTGTAGTGTAAACAAACGATACATTGCTTGTTAATTACGTTGTAAAGCAAAGCAACTGGAAATTAACAAATGAAAGAAAAAAAAAAGGAAGGCAAAGACTAACCTGGAGCGTCTTTCTGAAGTTTTTGGGATCTTCAGGATCTTCAAAAGGATAAGCTCCAACCAGCATCACATATAAAGTGACCCCACAAGACCAAACATCTGCGATCTGCAGCTCAAGAAATTAAAAAGGAGATCAGAGATTGCTGGAGACAACAGTTGGTGGTAACGCAATAGATGTTGACACAGGAGAAGAAGACCAGGGCGGTCAGTCGGGGCAGGGAAAATAGATTGGCACTACCTTCCCATCGTATTCTCTTCTAGACAAAACTTCCGGTGCAATGTATGCTGGGGTTCCAACAGTAGATTTTGGTTGGGAGTGCAACACAGATGACTATAAAGTGAAACCAATAAGTCAGAGACAAAACAGCAACTATCTAATTAATCTCGATTTGGACTAATTAGACTGTTTTGAAGTTCATACCTTGGAATAGCCGAAGTCGCAAATTTTGAGCCGCGGGGCTGAGCTTCCATCTAGAAGTGTGTTCTCTAGCTTAAGATCCCTGTGGCAAATTTGCTGAAAATCAAGAGAGAGAAGAAACAAAGGAAAATTAGCCTGAAATGTGACTTAAAGAGACCACATATAAATCAGAAAACAAGCCAAATAGACAAGTAGAGCCCAGTACCATTGAATGGCAGTAGCTGACTCCTGAAATCAATTGCTGGAAAAAATATCTTGCCTGTACAATTTTAAGAAAGAGAAGGAGAACAAACATAAGATTCAGGTAATCATCCAGTTTTATGTAAATCAAGGACTGATTGGCCTATAACCAACCGACCTTCTGCAAAGTCATCCATTAAACCGTTTTGAGTCGTAACAATTCAGTTTCTCATCAACTTACCAAATTATAGCTTTAAAAAATGCTTCATTTAAGAAAGTCATTTTACCAAATACAAAAAAGAAAAGCGATAGTTGTCAGGTAGCAACCTAATTTACCTCATCTTCACTGAATCTTCCGGCGTTGCATATTCTTTCAAAAAGTTCTCCCCCAGCTGCATATTCCATGACTATAGCCAGATGTGTGGGAGTGAGTAGGACCTGCATTTAAACAGAAATTTAACAAGAAAATGTGTTTCATAAATAAAAGTGAAGTTCCTGAATAAAATGAGATAGCTAGTACAACATTCAATGGTCAGCTACAAGAAGTCTTGGCCAAGAAAGGAAGGTCTAGATGAAATAAGAGATTTTACAAAGCATAGAAATTAGCTAGAAAACAATTAAGCCAAAAACGTTTTGCATCCACGCGGAATCAAAAAAATGCTTCTGGAGAAGACGCTCAAAAATGTGTACGATTTTACAGAAATTAAAGAAAAACGGAATGTACTTGAACTTTTTCTTAGTACATAAATAATCTGATTCTTTCTTTCATATTTTTCAAATAAAAACAAACCACTGCATCCTACCCATCAATGATTAACAATTAAAAAAAAATCATGAATATTTAATGTAGAGGTAGGTGGTCAAGTGGTGATGAACACGCTCTGATTGAGCAAAAAAAAAAAAAGTTGACCACCGTGGAGAAATTGAACAACCATCAAAAACAAATTTCACAACTTTAAATCACATACCTCCTTAAATCTTATGATATTGGGATGCTTCAAAGATCTGTGATTCATTATCTCCCTCTGAACATGCTCATCGATCTGCAAAAAGAATAAGAAAACTAGCAACCATCAGACAGGCCAAGATCCTCTGAACTTGACCGACATATTACACAGCATAAATCCCAAATCACTGGAGCTCAGTTTTTGTATCAATTGAGAAGGGGTCCGAATGAAGATATGAAGATGATAGAACAGTACCTTTTGGCCCCTCTCAATATACTTGACAGCATAAAGCTCGCCACTCCATTTATCTCTCACAAGTTTAGCAACACCAAAATTCCCAGACCCAATATCCTTGAGTGTCTCATAGCGTTCCATTTTGGGTTTTTCAGTTCAGTTTGGAATATCAGCAGTGAAAACTTTAGCAATCTCACAGAAGCAGCAGCAGTAGAGTTGTTGAGTTTTAAATTGGTTGGGGCTCTACTTTTCCAGTTGGGCAATTTATCGAGCATGTGGTGTGCAAGTTTAAAGACATGGAAAGTAAGAAGGTCGTGGGTGTATGGAGGAATATTGGTTGGCACGGCGGGTTGGGTTAGCACTCAGCACTCAGATCAATGCTGCCAATATCCAAAGAGTCTTTAAGAAGGGAGGGAGGGAGAGAGAGAGAGAGAGGAGACGACAAGTCGATTAAGGAAAAACACGTGGCGTTTTTTTATACGTCCAATGTTTGAGCGAACTGCAGCCACCTCTGCCCAAACGTGGTCGTGAAATTCGAACTAAGAAGGCCTAGATATTAATCAAACAAACATATGATCCCTATTTCAGCGAGTATACATATATCTTACTCGAGCGCGTGAGGTTTGTGCTAGTCCGCAAACTTTGCGCGGAAATACGATAATTATTATTTCAGAGGTCATCGCCACGTGGCTCCTAATTTTGCAAGATAAATAGTATTATCTTTAGCTAGTACATATTCTTTGAAAATTATTAGAAATATTCCTATAATTTACATAGTTGATATTAGAAAAACGGGGGTAAAGGTACATCAAATTTATATTCATGTTTGATGCTAATTTGTAACTTTGTCGACTGAACTAGGTTTGAATTTGCAAAAATTTCAAGCATGTTGTGGTCATATGTAGTTTTTTTTTATATAATTCTAAATACATTTTGTGTATTATCAAAACTCACTTTACGAAGATTTCTTTGGTAGGTAACATCGATGGAGCTACTGCAAAGGTTACGAACTTAGAAATGGAGAGCAAATTGAAGAAATGACCTTAAATCTTAGTGTCCTGAGTGATAGCTAGTTTTGGTATGTTGGGAGACATCATTATTGTCGAACCTAATGCCTATATCGCATTTGTGTGTGTTTGCAAGGTCCCAGGTTATGACACCGATCAAGCTTAAGAATTTGTGTTGGAGGGTAGATGTTGTAGTTCCAACGTATGAAGAAAGATCCGAAGATAGAGATGCAGACACCTAACCAACAGAATCTCTTTCCCCTATCATTTACCAAGAGAATTCAACTTCTAATCTCAAAATCGATAGTACAAATTTTATCCCGTTCGAACTATGCTCATTGTTTTTTATACCATAGATTCTTTTGGGAAAATAACAAGGCTAAAATAGAGTGAAGCATTGTTATTGGAAGAAAGTGTGGATATTTACATCAATATTTTTAGGGTAAACTATATTTTTGGTCCTTCAGATTTGAAGTGGTTTCTATTTTGTTCATGAAGTTTAAAAATTAATACGTTAGTCTCGGGGTTTGAGAAATGGTTTTCAATAGTCCTTGAGACTTCTTGATTGGCGACAACAGTAACGAAAAAGGAATGACAATATTGGTGGAAGGTTTGTATATGATGATGGACTATATATATAGGGGAAAAAAAAGAGGGAGGTCACATCATTAATTAAATAAATAATATTAAATTGATAAATTTACCAAATCAACTATCTAACTACATTTTTTCTCAATCAACTAGCGGTCCAAGAAGCCTCACTAATCATTTAGAATTAGTACTCAAACCTCGGGACTAAAATGCGCACTTTTAAATTTTAAGGATCAAATAGACATTAACTTCAAACCTCACTAAAAGTGCATTTTGTCCATTATATGCTAATAAATGTGACGTCAATATAAGTGGTGAATTTACATTTTCATTATTAGAATGAACTTGGTTTAATAATAATTCGCATGACCTTTCTCCTTATAGGTTGAAGGTTCGATTCTCCATCTCATTGTAGTTTGAAATTTTTATTTACTAATTTAAATATTATTTTAAAATATTTTTAAAATGTCAATACTTTTATTGATATTTATGTAAAATTAAAACATCAACCATCGCATTTTAAACCTTCCATATATAATTTGGACTCATGTGGAGGAACGTTACTTAGAATTAGGCTTTCATTCAATAATTGATGGAGACAAAATATATGGACAAGAAAAAAAGATTAATACAATGATTTTGGGCGGCAACACACTCAGCTTTTAAAGTTAATTGTGCAAACTCCATAGAATAGCCTCCCTTAATTTAAAATAATAATAATAATAATTATAAAAAAAAAAAAAAAAAAAAAAAGATGAAATGGAAACAAAAAGAGGAGAATGAAAGTGATGTTTGTAGGAAAAAGGAAAGTTCAAATGTCATTTTACTTCTCTACTTTCAACATGTTTGTTTTTGTTCTAAACAATGACCATAAGTTTGGTTGTTATAATTTGTTTTCATTTAAATAAAATTGCAATGTATTCTTTTCAATATGAACCCACAAAAATGTATCGGTATGCAGTTAATAACATTCAAGCAAAACGATATTAAAGTTGTATTTTTCATTTAGTATTGAAAGTTGTATGTTTTGATAGACTTATTTAGTATTTAATTTTATACATTAATCAAACAAATCTTGTGCAAAAGCTTGTTTTGCATTAAATTAGTGAGTTTTTAGAGTATTTTTAATATTTTTGTAGTCAAAATTAATCGGTAAAATTAACAAAATTATTGGCTGCAAACAATATAAATATAACATTTTATACATTTAGAATAAAAATCGGTGAAGTTGAAATTTTTTGAGAGTAGAAATTAATGTCACTTGTCAAATTGAAGGGTGTAAAATGGTTGCGGGAAAAATAAAATGTAACCAACAAAATACTTTTATTAAAAAAACAAATCAGGGATATCATGACGAATAGAATTAGCATATAATTTTGTTTCTCATATTTCTAATGATGAAACTACGAACTTTTTGAGCCCACTCTAACTGCTTGGATCAAATAAGAAAATTCTCTGACTCAAGAACATGGCCTAATACTTTTATCTTGGTGAATTTGGTCTAACAACATAGTGTCACATACTTTTAACTTAAGTGCATAATATTCCTTAAAAAGAAAATCTCAGTGCATAATATTAAAATTGATTTTTTTAAATAAATTATAGATTATATAATTGGAAATGGATTTGTATTCTTTAATAGAGTACAATTAAATTAGAAATGTCCGCAGGACGAAACGGGGTCGAGTTGAGGATGTCATTCCCTATTTCCATTCTTGTTCCCTATTTCATTTTTCATCCTGAAATTCTCTAGAAGGATCGGGATGAGATTCTTGTGGGAATTTTTGTTTGAAAAAAAAATCAGTTAATTTAAATCAATAATATAAACAAATTTTAATTAAATAGGTAATTCTATCACTAAATTATTTATTATGGTTAATTTTACATGAAAATTTGAATTTAGAGATAAATTATTCAAATTTGGACTAAATAACTAATAATATTTTTAGTATAAATAAATATAAATTAAATTATTTAAATATATAATCAAAATATAAATATATTTATTATGTTGATAAATAAATAATCAAACGTAGAAATTATATAATAATAACATAATATTAAAGCATTGAATGCATATGTGGTTGGACATGTGTTTAAATAAATAGAAATATATGTTATTAAGAAAGAAAAAAACATAGGAATGAGGAAAGCATTGAATGCATGTGTGGTCGTCCTAAAGAGAAAGGAAGATGAAAGTGAAGGTGACGTGGGCGGCGGAGAAGGGAAGAGAAAGAGGGGAGTGGGGCCGAGGGAATTAGTGTGGGGGATCGAGTGGTGGCTCCCTTTTTCTTAAATAGATATTGATATTGGATGAAAGCCAAAAATAAATAAAAGGCATCGGGAAACCAACAAAGAATGGGGATCTCATCAAAGTGAAGTGATGGCACGAAAGGGGAGGTGGCATTTTGTTAGGGTGACACCGTTTTTGATTTCTACAATATTTTAATTGGCTAAACCCACCTGCTCCCCCTCTTCTGCCTTCTGCCTTCTGCCCATACAGTCTCCATACTCCCATGCCTTTTCCTTTGCACCATTTACAATGACATAACTGAAAACTTTTGGCCTCGAAACCCAAACCCAGCACTGCATTGTTCGAAATTCCTCCATCCAGTTTGATTACTTCACTTCCAAGTATCCTTATCCCACGCTCAATCCCTTCCTTTTTCCTACCCACCCGACTCTTATCGTTTTATGCAATGGCCGTTTCTCCTTCTTTTATTTTCCAAAACCATACCACACTAACCAAAAGCTTATTCTTTTCTCACTACAATTATGCAATTTCATTCACTTGGATATAATATGTGTTAAGGATAGATTTCAATTACTAGCTGTAATCTGACTTTTTGACAAAACTCGAGTTACAAAACCATCTCCTAGAGTCCAATTAAGCATGGTCCAAACTAGCTTGTTTGGCCTCGACCTCAACTAACAATGAGATAGTGATTGCCTTGAAGCATGTCATGACTTAATTTGGGCTTCAAGAGGAAGATCGTAATTTGGGTCAAAAGTCCAAATAACCTCCTTGACATTGAGCTTCCTTATTTGAGGTACAAGTCGTGCTAAATACATTACCTGACTTATTTTGCTCAAGATTTAACTTAATATAACTCGAAAACTTTAAAATGAATGTCCTAGATTAAGATTTCACTATAAATATATCATTATGACTTCCAAAGAAGTAAGTTCATTCATATACCTAAACTTTTTACTACAATCTAAAATTTCTTTACTGACTTGGGTATTAGAGATGTTGAATATCACACCGTTGTCTTTTTTTTTTTTTTTTGTTCGGTAGATTATGTATCTTTTTTAAGTTATAAATTTATCATTGTTGTAATGTGATGGCTATATTTTAGCATTAACACTATGTATTCTTTACGTCGAGAGAATAATTTTCATGAAAAAGACAATAATGATGGGATTAGAAAGATGAGATGAAATATAATGGTTGGACCCTCTGGTCTCTTTCTCTCTTCATCTAGCGTTGTGTCCAGTCGTTCTCTGCTACATTCACTGCGGAAAATATGATTGCTGGATATCGACTTGTATGCAAGGTGAACTGGAAGATATGACCCAATGGTTAGAGTTCTCACATTTTAGCGAACTATTTTATGACTATTTTGATGAAATTTGTTATGGTCACAAAAGCTTATTTTTATGAATAATTATAATAGGTAACATTTAAAAAAAATTAAAAATGTAGCAAAGTCTATTAGCGATGGACTTCTATCATCCTATCACTAATAGACTCTTACCAGCAATATGATCTATTACTAATAGACTCCTATCAGTGATATAGTCTACCACCGATAGACTATCTAAATTTTATCATATTTGTATTTTTTTTTTCTTACATTATGTTATAGTTGCTAATATTTTGAGTCTAACTACTATGAGTTAACACTCATAGATTTTGGAATTTGGAAGCAATTCCTCATATTTTTCTAATAGAGCACCTCATGCCTCTTTATATAGAGAAAAGCCCTAATTTAGGGTTAATAAATGATAAATATAAAATAATGAAATAATGGTGAGGACCATTTACATATGGTACACTGTAGTAAGAGGAATAAAGAATTAAATAACAACTTCCATCTAGAACTTTTCTTCCTAGGTGGCATCCCTAGCTATCGTGGTATATCAAAGTGTGAGTTGGAGACCTTTGACTTATTGACCTCTTCCAGTTGGATTTTCTTCCTCACATCCTCCCTCAAATTTGGAGGTAGTTCAACAACTCCAAGTTTGTCTCAATGACAGAAGAAGTGTGAGTGGGGCAGAGGCTTGGTGAGAACTCTGAGCTGATTATAGTTGTTGGCATATATCTGATTTCAATTGAGCCCTTTAGGATCACTTACTAAATGTACATCAATTTCAATATGCTTGGTTCTTGCGTGAAAGATCGAGTTGGTTGCCAAGGCACTTGCACTTAAATTATCACACCACAAAATCGGCTTGAGGGGACTTTTCATGTGCATCTCTCCGAGAAGCTGTTGTAACCATATAAACTCCGAAGATGCTTAGGCGAGGGCTCTATATTCTAACTCTATGCTCGATCTTGCTAATGTTGTTTGCTAAAAAGCACAGATACAAATATGGATATAAGATACAGATGCGATACAATATGACAATATGCTCATTTCTAAAAAACTAAGATACGGATGCATTGAATATACGTTATTATATGTGTGTGTGTATGATAATGCCTAATTAATTGTTATAATACTTATTTTAAGTTTGATTAAAATAGATTCAAGAAGAGAGTGAAAACTTAAAAAATAAAATCCAATAACGTTGAGTGTTGGTTGAGCGACTTGAGCAGACAGTAGGAAAGAAGTAGAGGATGAAGATTGAAGAATGAAGTTGAGAATGAAGGGGTATGAATCATGATTTAGATAGTGAGGGAAAAGAGAAAAATGAATATTTAATTATGTTTTAGGTTTTTTTCTTTTAACTTTTTATGTTTTTATCATTTAAATTTATTTTGTTTTGGATTGCTCGATTTAATTGAACTTTTATGTTTGGAAGTGATTTTAAAATGGTTAAAATCACCTTTATCATTTTCAAAATCACTGTGAAACATGTTTAATTCTTCAAAACTAATTTTGATGATATGAAAATTGTATTTAAAAGTGTAAAATTGAAAACTAAATTAATTTTGAATAATTAAAATTGTGTTTTCGAATGATTTAAAAAATGAAAAAAAAAAGTGATTTTGATGATTTTAAAATCATTCTGAAACATACACTTAAATAAAATAGTTTGTGAGTAGGGCCTTTTAAGTGGCTAGGCTTAAATTTGAAAAAAAAAAAAATGACCCAACGTATCCCCTTCATGTATTTGGAAGCAAATACGCATATCTGAAAATTAAAAAAAAAAAAAAAAAATTAGGTACTTCAAATCATGTATCTGCCATGTATGTGGATGTATTTGTATCTAATACATATCTGATACCCATTCTTTGCACAATTAGAAGTATCTGTGCTTTTCTAGGCTATTTGTTTCTTGGATGATAAGACACCAGGTTGTTTCCAATGAAGACACAATATACGAAGATAGATTTTCGTTCGTCAATGTTAGATGCACAATCAACATCTAAGAAGGCAGATACTTGGAGATCAGGGCTTGGTTGAAATAGAAGTCCAAAGTGTTTGGTACCACTGATGTAACATAACACTCTCTTTGTGGCTTGCCAGTGCACATTTGTAGGTTTTTGCAAAAATTGACTCAGATGATTGACAATGTAAGCAATGTCCGGTCAAGTATGGGTGAGGTACTGCAATGCACCAATTGTACTACGATAGATGAAGGGATCCTCGAGGGGTGTCCCTTCGCTGCTTGATAAGTGATTGCCTTGAGTACATGGGGATGTTACTAGTTTCAAGTCGTTAAGGTCTAATTTTTGGAGTAAGTCATCAACATACTTCACTTGATTGATAATGAACCTAGATTTAAGGTAATGTACTTAGATCCCCAAGAAATAGTGAAGCTTTCCAAGAACGTTCAAGGTAAACGTGTTGTCTAGAGCTCGAATTAACTTAGCAATCGACATGGATTGTTCCAGCTATTATTAAATCACCTACATATATAAGAAGGAAATTCACACTAGCATCAATTCTAAGTATGAAAAAGGGAGGCGTCTAACCTTGAGTTGTGAAATCTCCAATCTAGGAGTACGCTGCGTAGATTATTGTTCTAGGTTCTCGGAACTTGTTTAAGACTGTAAATCGACTTATCTAGCTTGTATACATAGTACGGATAACGTGAATCGACATAGCCCGACTGTTGAGTCATATAAACATTCTTAGTCAATTTTCCGTTGAGAAAAGTATTATTAAAGTCGAGTTGACGAAATGAACGTCCTTTTGTAACAGTAATTTCGAGAATAACCCGAACCGTCGAAGCTTTGGCGACAGGACTAAAGATTTAAAAAAAAAAATCAATACCTGGATGTTGGTGTAATCCTTTGGCCACTAAGCGGGCCTTGTACCTCTATATCGTTCCATCAACATTACGTTTCAAATGAAATATCCTTTTGTTTTCAACTACATTGTACTCCGTTGAGGGTGGAACTAGATACCAGGTTTTATTGGAAATCAGAACGTGGTATTCACTATCCATTGCTCTTTTCCAATGTGGTGTGGCAATGGCATCTTGACCGTTGTGGGTTTTGTGAGTGTCCAGTCGGGGAGGGCTTTGGAAATCCACACCTTTGGTTTAAAGATACCGGCTTTGCCTCATGTTATCATTGGGTGAGATGTGAAGGAACCGATTAAGGTTTGCGAACAAAAGCAAAGATCAGACCCAAATCTCAATTTTACATAACATTACAAAATTACAAAATCATACAGAAATATTATGTATCAAAATAAAATTTTACAGCATGCTAATTATGAATAAAGGGAAGGAGAAGAATATTACTAACTCTTGAAGATCTAATCTTCTTGTATGATTCCTCTTCTCCAAAAGGTCATGAACTCGAAACCATAATTTGACCACCACCACGAAAGCTTCCCCTTTATTCTCTAGAATGAGAATCCAATGAGTTGTAGGCTCTTGGTATTTTGTAAAAGAGGAATAGAGTTTAAGAGAGGAAGAGGGGAAGAAAAGATAACTAATTTCTCATATGAAATACTTTTGTAAATCTTTTATAACCAAAGGGAAGAAGATGACAACTCCCCTCTGCACTCCTTCCCACTTTCACGTAGTAAAGAGAAAAAAGGGAAGGGAGTTACAACTCCCTCCCAAAATTATTTTAATAAAAAAAATCAATATATATTTATATAATAACCATATCATATAATATATATTAATTTATACGTTATTTCAAATATAACATATAATCTATAGTTTAATATTGTATCAAATACAATATAACCTATAATTTTTATTATCTCATTAATGCATGATATTTAATATAATTCCAATTTATACTAAATTTAGTTATATGAATCTAATTCACATAATTCATATTTAAATCATATTCAAATATTTATTTCCTCTAAAATAAAATTTATATTATAATGTATCAAATATATTATAGCAATTATATCATATATAATTAAATTAAATTAATTATATCACATATAATTAATTTCCTCAATTAATTTGAACAATTCAAATTAATCCATAATTGATTCTCATTTAATCCCTGTTGAGCTACAGAGAGGACCTCATGGACTTGTAGCTTAAAGCTCAAATGACACTTGAATAATTAATTAAACTCATTTAATTATATTATTCAACATCCATTAATTGTCGGGTTCTCTACTAAAAACCGACAACTGCACTCTTCGCACTACAAATATATTCTGTGTCCATTGGATATAACAAGTAAACAATGCGATGATCCTTAACAAATTGCTCGTAAGTACAATTGGGCCAAAATTACCGTTTTGCTCCTGTAATTGCATCTAACTTCTTAAGTACCACTGATTCCTCTAATGAACAATATGTCATAGCCAACTATGACCAAACCCCTCTCGAGCTAGGAGATGGTGTGGTGCATATTGTTCAAGCCCCAAAATCAATCCTTGAGAGAGAAATTTATCTACTTATCCTGACCTCGGGGAATGAGTGAATTCCGTTTTGTGTAGCTGTGTTTTCAACTCCCCAATCAAACAAATTCCCAAAATGGTAGGCTTATTGAGTCGACAATCTGGCCACTCTCACCCATACAAATCAAAGGACCACCTTCATAGACAGGAGTTCACAACTCACTCAGAATTCAGGTCATGTCCCTATGGTCATCCTAGTGAAATGTAATTCCTAATTATGAACGATGTTATATAATAAGACCAATCACTTCGTGGTCCGATCTTATACAAACACATTTACCTAAAATACCCTCGCTCACATGTCTCCACATGAATGATTAGGATCATATCCTTTGTAGCACTTTAAAATAATTGTAACATTTACAAAGCGTATCGTACTCGTAGTCTCACCGGGATAAGGTATCCAGTCTTATCCATCTACTACAGACCATTTATGTTATCACTTAAACATGATCCGCCTGTATGTCTCTACATACATGTTTAAGCTATGGATGATAACCTTGGATGTTAGTTTATTGGTTTGTGGTTTTAATGCTACTAAATTTCAAATAAAATATCTCATATTTGATTAAATAAATAAAATTTTTGTATAATACAATTACAAACTACAGGACCCTACAAGATTTAAGGCATCAACCCCAACAAGATGGTGGTGGTGGTAGAGGATGGTTGGTTAATTGGTTTGGATTGGTTAATAGAACATTGTCTTCAAGGCTTTCAAAGTTCAAACGAGGAGAAGAGTCGCTTTCTGAGATAGGGTTTGAGAAATGGGTTCTTAGGTTGTTGGTTGAAAGGAACTCATTTCTAGGTTGGTGAACAGGTGGACGTTCAATATTAATGCGAGACGGGCTAAAGTATGGATAGGTTGGGTTTGAACTGGGAGACTCATTATTGGTAGGTGGTTCAATGGGTTGCTGTTGGGTAGGTTCTGGTTGGGTTTGTGAGTGATGTTGAGGTGAGTTTGGGCGTCGAAGTGGTATATTGTTAACTATAGGCTAAAAGTTGGGTTGGGCCGTAGGGATTGTCGGGTCAATAGTTAAGTTGGGTTTTTGGATTGAGGCAAAGGGGAAGTCAGACTCATTGAATTTTACGTGTCGAGATACATATAAACGACCAGATTAGCTCAAGCATTTATAGCCCTTGTGCATTGGACTCGACCCAAGATAAGCACACTTATCCTAGTGAAATTGGAATTTGTTGTGTTAATATGGTCGTAAGCATGGGTAGCACGCACATTCGAATGCCCAGAGTCCAGTGAGATCAATTTTAATTTTAAACACCTTGTAGTAAAGTGTGGGTAGCCCATTAATTAGATACATTGTAGTTCAATTAGAATCGATGTCGTTAATTCAGCTCCAACACGAAACAAAAGAAACTTTGTAAAAATAAAATTATTCCTATTATTACAAAGACGTAGTAATAGTGGTAAGCCTGAGTTGATCCGGAGGGAAGCGCGATTTGTTTCGTTTAGTCAATTTTCTAACCGGGGCGATAAATGGGGGTTTTAATGTGGAAGAGATAAATGCGTGAAATTGAAATAAAAGGGTAAATATAATCTATAATAGGAGTCTATCTAATTTCTAAGGCAAGAGAGAGTTTCCTATATAATTTCTTTTATTAGGCATCAATTAATTACACTAAATTTGTCAATCCCTCAACCTATTAATAAATCTAATAGCCCAATAAGCCAAATTCGATGTTAAATCAAATTAGCCCTAATTAAATTTACTAACTCTTTCTTCTTAGCGACATACAAGTTAAAATTGAATTGCATTACGAAAAGTTCAATTATTGAGACATACTACAAGCCGGAAAGCCATATCTTATAGCATGATTTATTTGGAAAAGATTATATAGGGCATACATACATTTAGTCAGAAAAAGTCTAGACTTTACACATGCGATCCTAATACGTGCAACTTAATCAATCAATATTGCATAGGCTATAATGATTTTGCAACCAAGAACTTCGATAAATTAATTTTCAGATCAATTTATAAAAATTCCATCAAGAATAAATTGAATCCACCCAAAGGATTCACAACAATTCAGTTAAATTAATTAAAAATCCTTCTAGAAATTAAACATAGGGCACTTGCTCAAAAGAAATTAGATAGGAGTTACCTCTTAATTTATAAATAAATCCGAGATATACATTCAATCCATCGATTACAACCCAAAAAAAAAAAAAAGAAAAACTAACCTAAAGATACTAAAATCTGAAGTGAAAGGAAGAAGATTGAAGTTTAAATTCGGCCTCCATCAGTTCATCCTCCAAAAGTTAGCATGGTTCGACCTAAAATGAAGAGGAGTATTTATAGAAAATGAGGCAGCGTCGCAACGCTAATGCAGCTGAAGGGAAGTGTAAAAATATGTCAATTGTCGTAGCTCGAAATGCTCTAGAGGAGCATTGTAACGTTGGACATTCTGTCACTAAGCGTTGGAGTGAAGCGTCAGGTTGCATTGCAATGATGGTGAGGTTGAAATTCAGAACGTTGTGACATTCGGGGCAAAATTGCAACGCTGAGCATTCTGTCAAAAACTCGATGCACAATGCACGATGCTCTTTTACTCGATGCTCAATGCTTGTTTACTCGAAAACATTTTACTCGATTATACTCGACAACCTTTTACTCGATGGCTAATTATACTCGGTGGAACTCGATGGAATCTTAGTAATTTCAACTCCTTTGAAGCCCGGATGTTCAAATCAACTTCAAGTTACTTCAAATTAACCTCGTTCTTCACCAAATGGTTAATTCTACCTCTTGATTGCTCAGTACCTACAAAATAGGGAAATAAACACATAAAATTTGATAACAAGCGCGAATTAAGCTAGGAATAATAACTCTTTTTTAGAGTTATCAACTGCCGTTGTGAATGCATCCCACCAAAAAGACAACTGTTGGAAGGTACCAATGTGTAGCGGAAGTGACCAGGATCCATAAGCACTCTAATTCATTAATTTTGGCAGAAAAGAAAACATGTTTCAACAGAAATAAATGGGTTTCATGACATACCTTTAAAGAACTTTCTTTAAGCTTTAAACCAACTGCAAATCTCCACTAAATCTTGTAGTAGACCACCCAAGATCTTCTCTACTATTCTCTTGGTACTCTAGATTGAGTAGTGGGACTCAAAATAAGCTGGAATTAAGGGAATTTGGAGAAACTCATAGCAACAACCCAGCAGAAGAACAACTTCTTCTCTCACAAATTTTTCTCAAAAATTTGTTCGGTTGCATTCCCTTCAAAACACTCCAATCTCTTCAATATATTGCAAACATTCATGCAAAGAGATTTGCTGCATGAGTTGCAGCTCATGCTTGGAGTTAATAAAGACTTAAAGTGGGTTGTTAGTGAGCTACTACATGAAGACAATGGAAAAACCCATTTTCCAACTTTGTGATATTTCCTCTTTTTCAATTTTAATAAATTGATTTCATAAACCAATTTTATTTAATAAAAACTAAAAATATTATTAATTTTTTAAAATTAATTTCATAAATTAATTTTCATAATAAAATTAATAAATAATTATTTAAACAATTTAAATAATTCTAATTAATTTAATATAAATTATTAAATTAATTTTTACAAAAGTCCATCTTCAAATATTTAAATATTATTTCTCTAATTTCCTTTAATTCTAATTTGAACACTTCAAATTAACTTATCACGCTATTTTAAAGCTAATCCATTTACGAGCTAGTAGGGGGATCTCGCGGACCTACAGATCAAGGGCTCCAACGATCCGAAATTAATCGGCTAAACTCATTAGACCGATCTAACCTCCATTCGTTAACTAATAGGTGATTCCACTAAAGTCCATAGCTGAAATCCCCCCACTGTAGATATATTATGTCCACTCGATATAACCATGATTAGTAAGTTAACCCTTCACAGGTTGTTTGTAATAACAGCTGGGTCGAATCTCTGTTTTACCCCCAAAATTACCTCTTATTCCTTAAGTCCATTGATCCCCTAATGAACAATTGATTTGTGATCCAATCAACAAATCGAATCCCTTTCAGGCCAATGAGAGAATGAGGCCTCTTGTTCAAGACCCAGAATCAACATTTGAAGGGAACAACCTCTCTACTAACCCTAATCGGGTAGGAGTGAATTCCGCCTTACACCCTATGTTCCCAGCTATTCATCCGGTCTTATCCCCAAAATGGTAAGCTTATTGAGCAGAGGCAGTTGGTCTACTCTCACCGTTTGCAAAACAAAGGATAATCCCCAACAAACAGGAGTTCATAGTTAGCTCAGGATTAAGGTCAAGTTACCTAGGTCATCGCTTTGAAATAGTCAGTCTTAAACAGTAAACAATGTTATGAAGTAAGAGTGACTGGTTTCGTGGTCCGATCTTGCACAAAACTCATTTGCATAAGACACCCACACTATTCATGTCCCAATATGAATGAAATAGGATCACTTCGTTTGTAGCACTTTACAACTCTTTCTAATAACTAAAGAGTAAGCCACATCCAATAGTGTTACCAGTATAAGCCACCCAACCTTATTCATATCCTATAGATCATTTTGATTATTTACTCCAATCTGATCTACTTGTATGTCTCCACATAAAGTTCAAGTACTCATGTAACAGTCAAGGGACATAGGTTTATTGGATTTCTAAAGAACAATATATTCAATAATAACTTTATTGAAATCTCAGAATAAGTTCTATTGTTTACAAACCACGAGTTTTAGGACATAAAACCCAATAACAATGACATAGATACCCGTGCCAAGAATGTAAGCCCTATTTCAACTAAGTGTCGGTGTTTTCTTTCTACTATTCCATTTTGGGCCGAAGAATATGGACATGATCACCTAGTGATTATTCCCCATTTTCAGACTGCAATGTCTTAATACGTGTATTAAATTGTGTTTTGATCATTTGAATAAGATGATGAGATGCAGATATAGTATCACATTTTTGTTTGAGAGGGTAGATCCATAAATATCTATTGTGATCATCTAAGAAATATATAACCATTTGACGACATTATTGGAGTTGGATTGTAAGCCCTAAGCTTGTTTTACTAAATAGTTATGTTTAAGTCCTCTTAAACAAGTGTTTAATGCCTTTACAAGTAAGTGTTTATGATGATAGCATTGTGCGTAATGTTGTGAAAATATGATGAGCTTGTAGGTGTTGTTAAAGAAGAAAAATTGTCTAAGTGTTAAAGGTAAGGCTTTCGGGTTCTTTAGAAGGCAGGAAAATATTCTAAGTATGGAAGGTTAAGCTTGTTGGGGTTGATGCCTTAAAACTCGTAGGGTCCTATAGTTTGTAATTGTATTGTACAAATATTTTATTTATGTAATAAAATACATGATGTTTTATTTCAAAATTAGTTGCATTAACCACAAACTAATAAACTAACATCCAAGGTTATTTTGTAGCTTAAACATGTATGTAGGGATGCTGAGATTGGTGTCCTAATTCTCCCGGAGTCTTGTAGTTTGTAAACTGTATAAATTGTTATGAATAAAATAAGAGTTATTTTATTTTGCATTTACTCATATCCAATAAATAAAGATCCATAGTTATTGTATGTAAACTTAAGCATGTATATGAGATATACAAGTGGATCATACCTTAAGTGATAACCTAAAAAGGTTGTAGTATAAGGATTAAAGAGGGATACATGATCCTAGTGACACTATGAATACAACCCACTTTGTAGAGGTTTATCAGTATTGTGAACTACTACAGATGGTTGATCCTGACCATTCATGTGGGGACATGCGAGCGAGGGTGTCCTATATAAAGAGTTTGTATAAGACCGGACCACGAGATGAATAGTCTCTTTATATAACGTCGTTGATACTTGAGACTTACATCTCACCTAAACGACCATAGGTGACATGACCTTAATCCTGAGTGTTTTGGAAACACATACCTTTAAAGGCAGTCCTTTGATTAGTATGGGTGAGTGGCCAGATTGCCAACTCAACAAGCCTACCTTTTTGGGGATTTGTCTGATTTGGGAGTTGGGAACTCAATTACACAAGAAAGAATTCACTCCTTCTTCGAAGCAGGAGTAAGTAGATAGATTGCTTCCTTAAGGGCTCATTCTGGGTCTTGAACATAGTGCCCACATCTTCTCTTTGGAAGAGAGGAGTCAGTCATAGTAGGACTATGACTTACGTTCATTAAAGGGATCAGTGGTACTTAAGGAGTTAGATGTAACTACAGGGTAAAAATGGTAAATTGGTCCAGCAGTACTTACGAGAGATCTGTGAAGGGTTATTGCACTGTTGATTGGTTAATATGGATACAAAATATATTTGTAGTAAGGAGAATGCAACTGTCGATCTTTAGTAGAGTGCTCGACAGTTAACGGATTATGGATCCCGTGACTAAAGAGTTTAGTCAATTATTCACGTACCGTTGGAGCTTTAAGCTACAGGTCCATAAGGTCCCATTGGTAGCCAATGCATTCAAATTGAGAATCAATTCTTGGGGTTGATTTGAAATGTTCAAATTGACAAGAGGAAATTCAATTATATATGATATAATTGGTGTGATGTATGCTCATACATCAAGTAGAGGTTTAATGTAAATATGATTTAATTAAGTACCATAAAATAGAAAAAGAACTATGGTTTATATGTTTCATGAGATGAAATACTAAAACTATAGGTTATAAATATAATATGGTAATTGGTTATCATATTTATTTATAATAATATTAATTATTTGATAATTGTCTCTTTTTATCTAATAACCAATTGAGTGGGAGGTTATTGATGCATTTATGATAATCGTGAGATAAAAAGAAAAATATTTTCCTAAAATTGAAGGTTTGTACTTTCGGAAAGAAACTCACGGCAAGGCTATCAAGTGAAATTGTTTCACTAAGCGATGGCTCATAGAGAGACTAAATGATCATGGAGTGTCACTATACGATAGTTCATTCAGCTGGTCGAAACTAAACGATCGCAGAGCATTGTCTATACGATAGCCTGCCATCTTCTACATGATTGAGCACATTGTCTTCACGATAGACTTCTCATCTCCCACTTGCTCAATCGTCTACACGATTGTTGTTCCTTCAGTCTCTTCCTCTAACCAAGTTCATACAGAGCCCACAACTTCTGGATTCTCACACGAGAATACCAAGGTAACCATTGTGGTGATGTCCTCACTCAACTCGATTGATATTGAGGTTTTGGAGGTCGTTCATTGGGTTCGTGATCGTTGAGTTCGCTGTGTTCGTGTTATTATTCCGGTCATTGTGTTTGAGGGTTGAGGTGCTGTTCTTGGACACATTAGAGTGACAAGGGAGTTTGAAGAATAGTTCTTCAGAGGTATGATACTCTATCCCTTGATTATCTTAAAGCATGCTGTAATTTCTAGTTGTTGCATGATCTGTAAGTTTTCGTTTCTTGTACTGTAATTGTTTATGTTCAATTTCGAATGAAATATGGAACAATCCTTCCGCTGCTAAAGGAAATCCTCATGTCTGATTTCCTTCAATTGGTATCAAAGGCAGGTTGTTCTGATATTCCAAATTTCACTTCTGTTTTGAACTTCTTTTACAGTCGTGGTGGGTTTTCTGCATTGCGTTTAAAAGTTAAATACTTCTGTGGATGGTTGTTGATGAATGTGTACGAGTAATTACCTCTATTTAAAGCTTTCTTTTGATTATAAAGTGTTAATTTGTAAGGGCCCCTGCGTTTTTGGGCATAATTAACAAGCGATCGAGTTTGTAATTCAAAGTGTTTGCGTTTGGTGATCGTTCGTGATGAAGTTTCGAAGCATGGAGATGCGATTCTCAACGAGGAAGAAGACCAAGGGTTGGTCGCATCGTGTAGCCTCTGGTAAACAATCGTTGGGATTTGGCTAAACGATCATGTAGAATTTTCTACGCGATCGTGTAGTATTTACTAAACCAAACGATGGGGTAAAGTGTTTGCTCTATCGCGTAGTATTGGTTGCCCGATCGCGTAGACGCTGGAGGTAAACGATCGAGTGGGAACATTTGATGCTCATCGTTTAATAAAAGGCATGCGCACTAAATGATTGTGTAGTTAGCATGCCTCATCGCATAGTCACTTACTACACGATCACCCGGTATGTGATACCTCGCGCTTGCTCAGCGATCATTTAGACGATTGTGCTTCACCGCATCATTGTCGTTTAGATGATCGTTTAAGGCTTGCATTATATGTTGCATGCTACACGATCGCATGCATCATGCTTCATCACGTAGTAAAGGTACACGGTCGTTGCTAAACGATTGTTTAGCTCATGAAGCATTGGTAAACGATTGAGTAAAGTGTTTACTCTTTCGTGTAGGCGATCACATGGAGTTTTGTACATGATCAAGGAAATGTGGACTTCGACCGGATGGTTCAAGACCCGGTTCGCCTATTTGAACCGGTGGCTCTTTGCTATTTGTAATAGTTAGCATTGGTTTTGTGGATTTGAGGCTAATTATCCTGATTCATCAAATTTTGTTTAATATACATGATATGGCATAGTGTATGACATATAGATTTGAAACCCACCTTAGGTTGTGCAATTATTCATGCATCATGTATTATAAGTGTTATAATATGGCATGATGAAATTACAAGAGAGTATGCGCACTCATCATGAAATATAAGAGTTATATTTATGCATGCAGTAAGCATATTCATGCATCATCTTTATATTATAAACGTTATAGTATAAGGTTGAATGGAAGCATGTTTGCTTGGTTCGTTGCTTGCTTATATAAGTATTACATAAAAGTAGCAATGAATGAACAATGCATGGAGCATGACACTTAGGCTAATTTGTAAGCATTATGAATGCCTTGTATGTGTTTGTTTCACTTTGTGGATGGTTTTGGTTGTTTCTGTTATAAGCGTTATAATTGAAATTAGAACTAAAATGGATAAGAAAGAGTTGCATGTGGACTTAGGTGAACTCATATTTTAAAAGGGTTTTAAAATTGGATTGAGATAGACCTAAGTTCAAGGTTCTAATGGGATTAGCAACCTAAGTTTATTCTTTTTAAATCGGTTTAATAGGATTGAATTGACTGATATAAAAGATTAAAATTGCATTAAATCTATCTATAAGGGACCTTTTGTGTAAGGCGGGTTCTGTCTAGACTGGGGTATTTAAGCTGACGGAAACGGAATACCCCTACCTAGAAACCTAACTGGAAAGGTGAATTAGATAGATTTTCTGCAAGCATGCGACAGTTGATCAAAAACTCCATTAAAGAGTTTAATAAATGATGATCAAAAGTTGTTCAACTATCCAAGGTAAAAGTTATTCTCGGGTAAACCTAAAAAGTCACTTAGTTAAAATTCTTAGCCATTTTTTTTCTAAGTAAACTAAACCCTAGGTTATAAAATACTCAGTGAGAGGAAAAAATATATATGATATATCAATGATTCCACTCACGTTTCTCCCCAAATGTTCACGTCGTGAGATTCATGTTTGGTCTCGTGGTGCCCTGGAAGCATCCCCCATCGGATGGTGTTTTCATGAGTCAATATCAAGGTGGACAGAAAGAGTATTTATAGTAAGTGGGTGAAGGGTGTGTGTCAACACGTCCTTCGGTCTCCTTCATTGGTTCACACCGTGAGATCATTCTTGCACTCCCTCGTGGTGCCCTGGGAGCGTCCCTCTTCGGATGAGTTTTGTGCAGTTGGTCAATATCAAACTGAACTCCAGATCTGGATAGGGTCACTTTAGTTTTTGACCCAACTGGATTTTTTCCCTTCGGAATGGCTGCTTGAGGCAAAACTCTATGACCTAAAATGATGGGTCACACTTACGGGAAATTGTTAAGTAAGTTAATGATTTCTTAACCAAATCAATGATGGTTAATTGTTATAGGAACAAGAGTTGTTCTGGTATTAATGGCTGGTTGAGAATGTCTCAATTCAGAGGTGAGATAAATTAACCACTCTTCAGCGACTTTTTTCCTAAACCTTTGAAGCGTTATTGCGAAACTAGATGTGAAACAGGGTTCATGTTAGTTTTGCTAAACCGTATTGGATGTTATATGTTTTTCAACGAGTATTTGCTTAAAACTTAACGTAGGTCAATGTATTTGTGTTTTCAGCGACATGTTTAATTTTCCATTAAATGCCTCTAATTTGACTGATTTCATACAGTGGAAAGAGTCTTCTAAAACGTATTTCGTGGTAAAAAACTTCGAGTTTGTCAGGAGTGTTCTCAAGTCTCGACCCTTGATGCAGCAAAAAATGTTCGTAATGCATATAAGGTGTGGATGAAGGCTAATTCATTGGCCCGACTTCACATATTGACTAGCATACCTGATGCTTTGGCAAAAAGGGTTGAGAACATGGTCATTGCATGTGAAATCATGGACTCGTTGCAAGATTTGTTTGAATGTCAGTTCTTACTTTTCGAGCACAAAAGAATGGATGACAAAACCAGTAGTGTCAGTTCCCAAGATAACCTCCAGGAAGAGAAAGCAAGTGTTGCTGACTCTTTTGAAGTTCATCGATAAGAAGTGTTCTCTGACACGGAACTTGGAGCTTATTTAGATTCTGATACTAATCCCACTACTCTTCAAAAGAGGAGGAAGTCTAAAGAAAGTAAATGTGATTTATTGGTTTTGGAGACGTGTTTGGTAGAGAATGATGATTCTGCCTGGATCCTTGATTCGGGTGGCTACTAACCACGTCAGTTCCTCTTACCAAGGATTCAGTTCCTGGCAAACGTTGCCACATAGCGAGATAACTCTTCGAGTCGGTACTGGTGAGATTGTTTCAGTTACTGCTATAGGCAGGATGAAGTTATTTTTGGACAAGAAACGTTATCTGTTATTGGATAATGTTTTTGTAGTTCCTCATATCAAGAGGAACTTAATCTCGGTTTTTTGTTTCATTGAACAAGGCTATACCGGCTCCTTTTCTGAGAGCAAAGTATTTATTTTCAAGAATAGTATGGAGATTGGTTTTGGTTCAATGGAAAATAACTTGTATGTACTAAGGTCATTAGTCATAAAAGCCTTGTTTAATACTGAAATGTTCAGTACGGCGACAACAGCCAAAAGACAAAAGGTTTCTCCTAAGGAAAATGCCCATCTTTGGCATCTAAGGTTAGGTCATATCAACCTCAATAGGATTGAGCGTTTGGTGAAATGTGGACTTCTAAAGAGTTTAGAAGAAAACTTCTTGTCGGTGTGTGAATCATGCCTTGAAGGCAAGATGACCAAACGATCTTTTACTGGAAAAAGTTATAGAGCCAAGGAAACCTTGAAGCTTGTACATTCAGACCTCTATGGTCCGATGAGTGTTAGAGCTCGAGATGGGTATGAATATTTCATCTCTTTTATAGATGATTATTCAAGGTACGGGTATCTCTACCTAATGTAACGTAAGTTTGAAGCCCTTGACAAGTTCAAGGAGTATAAGGCTGAAATTGAAAACTTGTTAGGTAAGAAGATAAAAATACTACGATCTGATTGTGGTGGAGAATATATGGACATCCAATTTCAGAATTATATGATAGAACATGGAATTACGTCCCAACTCTCGGCCTCAGGTACACCTCAGCAGAATGGTGTATTAGAAAGGAGAAATAGAACCTTGTTGGACATGGTTCGGTCTATGATGAGTTATGCTCATCTTCCAGACTCGTTTTGGGTTTTGTAGTGGAGACTGCATGTTACATTCTGAACAACGTTCCCTCGAAAAGTGTTTCTAAAACACCTTTGAGCTGTGGAGAGGCCATAAAGGTAGTTTATGCCACTTTTAGATTTGGGGATGTCCGACCCACGTGCTTGTGACTAACTCGAAGAATTTGGAACCGTGTTCGAAAGTTTACCTCTTTGTAGACTACCCCAGGGAAACGAGGGGTGGATACTTCTATGATCCAAGTGAGAATAAAATGTTTGTTTCTACAAATGCTATCTTCTTGAAAGAAGACCACATCAGGGATCATAAACCACGAAGCAAGCTTGTTTTACGTGAGACTTCTAGTGAGGCTATTGAGGGTTCAACAAGAGTTGTTGAGGTCGGTACATCTAGTCAACCATCTCAAGAGTTGAGACTATCTCGACGTAATGGGAGGGTTATGAACCGACCGGAACGCTACATGGGTTTGACTGAAGCCCAGAACATCATTTTTTATTATGGGGTCGAGGATCCATTGTCTTTTAAGCAAGCAATGGAGGATGTTGACAAAGATGGGTGGATTAAGGCTATGAAATAGGAAATGAGTCTATGTACTTCAATAATGTCTGGGAATTTATGGATCAGCCTAATGGGGTAAAGTCTATAGGATGTAAGCGAAAACGAGGTGTAGATGGAAAAATGCAAACCTTTAAGGCTAGAATCGTGGCAAAGGGTTATACCCAAGTCAAGGGAGTGGATTATGAGGAAACTTTCTCACCCGTTGTCATGTTGAAGTCTATCAGGATTCTCTTGTCTATAGCCATATTTTATGATTATGAGATATGGAAAATGGACATCAAGACTGCCTTTCTTAATGGTAATCTTGAGAAGACCATCGACTGGCTTAACTAGAGGGGTTCATAGTTCCAGATCAAGAGCAAAGAGTTTACAAGCTTAATAGATCCATTTATGGGCTGAAACAAGCGTCTAGATCATGGAACATTAGATTTAACAGTGCGGTCAAATCGTTGACATTGATTAGAATGTTGATGAGCCTTGTGTCTACAAGAAGATCATCAACAGCTCAGTAGCTTTCCTGGTACTGTATGTGGATGATATCTTACTCATTAGGAATGATGTAGGCTTTCTGATTAACATTAAAAAGTGGCTAGCCGCCTAGTTCCAAATGAAAGATTTGGGTGAGGTGCAATATATTTTAGGGATCCAGATCATTTGCGATCGTAAGAACAAGAGGTTAGCTTTGTCTCAGGCATCATACATCGATCAAATGTTAATCAGGTACAGGATGCAAGATTCCAAGAGGGGTTTGCTACCCTTTAGGCATGGAATCGTTCTGTCTAAGGATCAATGTCCTAAGACATCTCAAGAGGTTAAGAAGATGAGATGGATTCCCTATGCTTCAGCTATTGGAAGCTTAATATATGCAATGTTATGTACCAGACCTGACATTTGCTATGCAATAGGGATTGTGAGTCGTTATCAGTCCAATCCAGGATTAGATCACTCAACGATGGTCAAAACGGTCCTCAAGTATCTGCGGAGAACGAGAGACTACATGCTCGTGTATGGAGATGAGATAAGGATTTGACCCTTATAGGATACATAAATTCTGACTTTCAAACTGATAGAGATTCTCTTAAATCGACATCAGGGTCAGTGTTCACTCTAAATGGAGGGGCTGTAGTATGGCGAATCATCAAGCAAGAATGCATCGCGGACTCCACTATGGAAGCCGAATACGTAGCCGCTTGTGAAACAGCTAAGAAGGCTGTTTGTCTGAGGAAATTCCTTACATATTTGAAAGTTGTTCCAAATATGTCTTTGTCGATCACTCGTTATTGTGATAATAGCGGGGCTGTGGCAAATTCGAAGAAACCTCGTATTGGGGTTGATGCCCTAAAGTCTCATGTCCTGTAGTTTGTAAACAGTATATACGAATACCTGTGATTATTAATATATGATATTTACTTCAAATCTTGTTTTTTTGCTCAATTATTTATTTTATTTGCTTTACCACAAACCAATAAATATAAAATCCCTGGTTATCTGACTCAAACATGTATGTGGTGACATACAAGTAGATCATGTCTTGAGTGATAACCAAAATGGTCTGTAGTATATGGATATAGGAGGGAAACTTTATCCTGGTAATGCTATGGACACGACCCGCTTTGTGAAATGGTCACAAGTGTTGTGGCTTGCCACAGATGGTCTGATCCTGATCATTCGTTTGGGAACATACGAGCGGGGGCATCCTATACAAAGAGTTTGTATAAGACCTGACCATGAAGTATTAATGTCTTGTTATATAACACCGTTCATGATAGAGACTTCACTTCACTAGGATGACCATAGGTAACATAACCTCAATCCTGAGTAAGTTGGGAACTCTTGCTATTGAGGGCGGTCCTTTGATTTGTATGGGTGCGAGTGGGCTAGGTCGTTGATTCAAACCTACTATTTTGGGGATTCATCTCATTTGGAAGCTAGGAACTCAGCTACACAAGATAGAATTAACTTCTTCCCTGAGGTAGGGATAAGTAGATAGATGGCTCCCTTAAGAGCTGATTCCGGGACTTCAACGATGTGGCGCCATACACCTTCTCTTGGCCTTAGAGGTGTTCACACATAGTTAGACTGTGTTATATTGTTCATTAGAGGAATCAGTGGTACTTAAGGAGTGAGATGTAACTACAGGAGTAAAACGGTAAATTGGCCCAACTATCTTTACGAACATCTGTGAAGGGTCATCATACTCATGATTAGTTATATCTGATGGTCACAAAAATATATCTGTGGTAAGAAGAGTTCAGCTGTTGGTCTTTAGTGGAATGACTGACAGTTAACGGATGGTGGATCTCGTGGCTAAAGGGTTTAGTCAGCTATTCACATACTGTTGGAACTTCGAGCCACAGGTCCATTAGTTCACCTGGGTAGCTTGGATAAAGTCGAGAACCAGTGTTTGGGTTAATTAGAAATGTTCAAATTGACAAGAGGAAGTTCAATTATATCTTATGGACTGGTTAATTATATGATATAATTGGCTAAATGTATGAGATACATTATTTTGGAGGAAATTAGATATAAATATGATTTATATCAAGTAGAGGAGAAAATACTATAGTGGATATATGATATCAAACTATAGGATATAAATATAATATGATTATATTTATTAATTAAATTAATTGATTAATTATTTGATAATTAACCGATTGATCCACATTCGGACATGGGAAGTGGGGCTGCGAAGGTTACGGTAACCAGCGGATTAAAGCAATGAAAATAGTTTTCATTTTAATCATTCAATTGTGCATTCGTATTCGCCCGCGCCCAAAAGAATCTGTGAAAGAGCGATCACGATAGCTTATACGATAGAAGCTCGTTCGTCTAAACGATCGTCTACTTCACGCGTTCTCTAAACGATCGTATACATCTTTTCTAAATGATCGTTCAGTTTTTCCTAAACGATCGTGTAGCTTTACTATACGATAAGCATTTCCACTATATGATGGCAGAGTCCATCTCCCACTTGCTTATCATCTACACGACGTCTTCTCCTCCGTCTTCTACCAAACTCACTAGAGCCCACTCTTTGGGTTTTTTACGCCGAGGATACCCGAGTTTCTCTTGTGGTTGTGTCGTCCCCACGACATTGTTCATATACGCTCTGCTCGTGCTGTTGCAGTCGATAAACTCACCGGGAGCTGGTAGATTGATGGGAGGTTTTCAGTTGCTGAGGGTTCAGACATACGAAAACAGTCTTCATCTGATATGAACCCTTTCCTTGTGTTTTATTGTATTCTGAGCATATCGATAATGAGTTTAATACGCATAGCTATATGTATGGAATGTATGTCGTTTGTGTTTCGGTCACTGTGAAATCGGAGCGATCTAAGCCCGCTCATGGAACTCTCGGTATGAGATCCTTCACCTCGGAGTCATCGTAAAGGCAAGCATATAGAGCAGGAATATCATTTGATCAGGGAGATTGTGCATCACAACGATGTGATGGTCACAAAGATCGCATCGAAGAACAACATTGCTGATCCGTTTACAAAGTCTCTCACGGCTAAAGTGTTCAAGGGTCATCTGAAGAGTTTGGGTCTACGAGACATACGGCATTCTTTCTAGGGCAAGTGGAAGATGATACTGGGGTATAGAGTATGCCCTAGTTTATTGTATATTGTATTTATATTTGCATGTATTGTACATTAGTCTCCTGAGGCATTAGGACAAATGGAAGATTGTTCGAAGTTGGTGTCCTAATTCTCCCGAAATCTCGTAGTTTATAAACTGTACACATTGTTATGAATAAAATAAGAGTCATTTTATTTTGCATTTACTTATATCCAATAAACAAAGATCCATGGTTATTATATGTAAACTTAAGCATGTATATGATATATATAAGTGGATCATGCCTTAAGTGATAACCTAAAAAGGTTTGTAGTATAAGGATTAAGGAGGGATACCTGATCCTGATGTTACTACGGATACAACCCGCTTTGTAGAGGTTTACAAGTGTTGTGAACTACTACAGATGGTTGATCCTGACCATTCATGTGGAGACATGCGAGCGAGGGTGTCCTATACAAAGAGTTTGTATAAGACCGGGCCATGAGATGAATAGTCTCTTTATATTACGCCGTTGATACTTGAGACTTACTTCTCACCTAAACAACCATAGATGACATAACCTTAATCTTGAGTGTTTTGGGAACTCCTGCCTTTGAGGGCGGTCCTTTGATTAGTATGGGTGAGAGTGGCCAGATTGCCAACTCAACAAGCCTACCTTTTTAGGGATTTGTCTTATTTAAGAGTTGGGAACTCAATTACATAAGATGGAATTCTCTCCTTCCCCAAAGCAGGGATAAGTAAATAGATTGCTCCTTTAAGAGCTGACTTCGGGTCTTCAACATAGTGGCCACAACTTCTCTTTGGAAGAGAGGATTCAGTCATAATAGGACTATGACTTATGTTCATTAGAGGGATCAATGGTACTTTAAAGAGTTAGATGTAACTACAGGGGCAAAACAGTAAATTGGCCATGCTGTACTTATGAGAGATCTGTGAAGGGTTATCGCACTGTTGATTGGTTGATATGAACACAAAATATATTTGTAGTAAGAAGAGTGTAGTTTTCGGTCTTTAGTGGAGTGCCCAACAGTTAATGGATGGTGGATCCCGTGACTAAAGAGTTTAATTAGTTATTCACGTACCGTTGGTTCTTCAAGCTACAGGTCCATAAGATCCCATTGGTAGCTCAATGGATTCAAGTTGAGAATCAGTTCTTGAGGTTGATTTGAAATGTTCAAATTGACAAGAGGAAATTCAATTATTTATGATATAATTTGTGTGATGTATGAGATACATCAAGTGGAGGTTTAATGTAAATATGATTTACATTAAGTACCATAAAATAGAAAAGGAACTATGGTTTATATGTTTCATGAGATGAAATATTAAAACTATAGGTTATAAATATAATATGGTAAGTTGGTTATCATATTTATTTATAATAATATTCATTATTTGATAATTATCTTTTTTTTCTCTAATAACCAATTGAGTAGGAGGTTATTGGTGCATCTATAGTAACCGTGAGATAAAAAAAATATTTTTCTAATATTGAAGGTTTGTACTTTCGGAAAGAAACTCACGACAAGGCTATCAAGTGAAATTTTTTCACTAAGCGATGGCTCATAAAGAGACTAAACGATCATAGAGTGTCACTATACGATAGTTCATTCAGCTGGTCATAGCTAAATGATCGCAGGGCATTGTCTATATGATAGGCTGCCATCTTCTACACGATTGAGCATATTGTCTACACGATAGACTTCTCATCTCCCACTTGCTCAATCATCTATACGATTGTTGTTCCTCTAGTCTCTTCCTCTAACCAAGTTCATATAGAGCCCACAACTCCTGGATTGATATCGAGGTTCTAGAGGTCGTTCGTTGAGTTCGTTACTTGTGTTATCGATCATGTTGTTGTTTCGGTCGTTGTGTTCGAGGTTGAGGTGCTATTCTTGGACACATTGGAGTGATCAAGGGAGTTTGAAGAATGGTTCTTCAAAGGTATGATACTTTATCCCTTGATTATCTTAAAGCATGTTGTAATTTCTAGTTCTTGCATGACCTGTAAGTTTCCATTTCGTGTAATGTAATTGTTTATGTTCAACTTCAAATGAATTTGGAATGATCCTTCCGCTACTCATGGAAATCCTCATGTCCGATTTCCTTCAGGGACATATGGGTGGATCATGTTTAAGTGATAACCTAAATGGTCTGTAGTAGATGGATAAGGCTAGATAGTTTTTCCTAGTGACACAACGAGTATGACCCACTTTGTAAATATTACAATTGTTGTAAAGTGCTACAAGTGATCTGATCCTAATCATTCATGTGAAGACATATGAGCGGAGATATTCTATACAAAGAAGTTGTATAAGACCAAACTATGAAATGTTTAGTCTCATTATATAACGTCGTTCATAATAGAGACTTACATTTCACCAGGATGACCAAAAGTAACATAACCTGAATCCTGAGTGAGTTGTGAACTCTTGCCTATGAAGATGGTCCTTTGATTTGTATGGGTGAGAGTGGTCAGATTTTCGACTCAACAAGCCTACCATTTTGGGGATTCGTCTGATTAGGAAGCTAGGAACACAACTACACAAGAAGGAATTCACTCATTCCCCAATATTGGGGCAAGTAGATAAATTGCTCCCTTAAGGGCTGATTCCGGGGCCTGAGCAATGTGGTGTCACACCCTCTCCTGGTTCGAGAGGGGTTTGATCATAGTTAGACCATGATTTATTGTTCATTAGAGGAATCAGTGGTACTTAATAGGGACAAAATGGTAATTTTGGCCCAGATATACTTACGAGCAATTTGTGAATGGTCATTCTACCGTTGATTAGTTATATCCAATGGACACAAAAATATATCTGTAGTGCGAATAGGACAGTTATCGGTCTTTAATGGAGTACCCTACAATTAACGGATAGATGGTGAATAATTTAATTAAAGAATTTAATTAATTATTTACATACGGTTGGAGCTTCAATCTACAAGTCCATGAGGTCCCCTCGGTAGCTCAACGGGATTTAATGAGAATCAGTTTTTAGATTAATTTGAATTGTGCAAATTAATTATATATGATATAATTAATTAAACTTTAATTATATATGATATTATTATAATGTATTTGATACATTATAATATTAAGTATTTATTGGAGAGAAATTAAATATTTAAATATGATTCAAATATTAATTATGTAAATTGTATTCATATAATTAAATTTAATATAAATGGGATTTATATTAAATTTTGTTGTTAAGAGAATTAAACTATAGGTTATATAGTATATGATACAATATTGAACTATACGTTATATGTTATATTTAATATAACATATAGTTTAATATATATTATATGATAAAGTAGTTATCACACACACACACATATATACTAAGGTTTATTATTAAAATTAATTTTAATATTAAAAAATAGTTTTAACTCCCTCCCTCTTTTTCTCTCCACAACGTGCAGGAGTGGTGAATGGCTTTAATTTTTCTTCTTCTTGAAAGAAAAAACACAGAGAGAGTTATGTGATAAAAAAAAACTCCTATTTTTCCTCTCCTACTCTCTCTCAATTAATCTTATCCTTCACTAAAATAGCCAAAGCCCCACTCCTTTTGGGTTCTCATCCCTGAGAATACCGTGGTAGCTTTTGTGGTTGTGTCCAATTGGTATTTGAGGGTTTTCACGTGAAGATTGGTTTCTTCAAAGGTAAGGGTTCTGAACCCTATTTTAATTCTTTTGTTACTCGTGAATAGCATGTTGTAATTTTTTCATTAAATGCATAATTTTATTGTTTCTTTGTAAATTTTCTGTTCTATAAAATTTTTGGAAAATTGGGATGATCCATCTCTTCCGCTCAAGAACCCCAACAAAGTTCCTTCAAACTCTCGAGTGAGTAAAGAAGTATTAATACTTAAAGGGAAAACAGAGATGTCCATGCGATGAAATCATGTTAATGCATGCGACAAGCCATGTCAGTTAATGTGATCAACTCTTACGAATGACATACGACCAAGTGTGTAAGGAAAGAAAAAGATGCCTAAGTGTGGCCATGGGGTTTTGGGGAGGATGTGAAGGAAGTTAAGTTAAGGGCCAAGTATGACGTTAGCTGAAGCTGGACAGAATGATATGTAATCAATTCCTAATTACCATGTGGCCAAAATGATAACCAAGTACAAAGTAGGCTATGAAAATGGATTAGGGTCGGTTATTTACGCAAGGCTTTCCAAAAATGTTCTAGGACAGACAGTGCAACGATGACTCGGTTATGCGATAAACAATGAAGGGGCCCAAGTGATCGTAAGTCCTATGTGATGAAAATAAGTTGAGGATTTCAATTTTAATAGTTTGTTAGTGGACTAAATTGCAGCCTTAAGAAAGTTTAACAAAGGATTAATGGGTCAAGTGGCATTTAATTAAGCAAACTTTTCATGCAAGCCTAAGTATAAATAGGCATAGCAAAGAAGGAGATTGTTTTGCCAAATTTTCCTATGCCTAAGAGGAGTGTGAGTGCTTATTGAGGTTCTGAAGGTGCTGAAGGAATTCTGAGCAAGTTTGAGAAGATTTGAGAAGTTTTTCAGCTGAATAAAAAAGGATTTGATGCTCAAATTTTAAGGTAAGTAAGCAATGAAGTTTTGTGTAAGTTATCAAAAGGAAATTTAGTTAATTAGTAGCTGAAAATAGAATTATGAGGTTTTAAAGGTTGAAATCTGAATTAATACTATGGATGAATAAGCAAGAAGTTGGATAAGAAGATTAAACAAGCAGTTGGTTTGTCAAAGAGTGCGACGACGCACAAAGGCGTGGAGTAAGGCATGCAAGGGTTGGTTGATGCATAGGCATAGAAGGGTGTCCTTGCTACCATAAAACACCTAATCAAGAGGGAAGTCAGTCTCTAGATAAGAAAAGGGTAAAGTCGCTAAGTATAAGGGATGCAATGAACTCATTTATGATGCGATGATGTTATGTGATAATGTTAAGTTAATTATTATGTTAAGCTCAAAAGGGAGCTAATGATACTAACCAAGGGACCTCTTCTTATACAGGGCAGACGCTAGTAGGAGAGACTTACAGATCCCTTGGATAAGTAGATTAAAATAGTGAGTGACAAGTTTTAATAAATGTTTTCCAAAGACAGTTTTATGAATGTTTTTATCGCATAGGCAGTTTACATGAAATTTTCATATTATATTATAATGGACGCATGTTTTTAATGAATGTTGATCAAATGACCGATGTTTCAGATGATGAAGTTATTTATGAATTTAGCATGCGGTTTTCAGTAAGCCTATGCCATATTTTATAGAATGACACAGTTTTATCAAGGAATTTTATAAGTATGCTTATTGTTTTACAAGGCACCATGTGATCATAATGAAACTATGAGGAAGGTTTTAAATGAATGTATATTTTGTCATGTGCATAAATGTTTTGTGCCTTGTATGAACCCTACTCCAATGTTGGTTCAAAGGTATGGTAAGGTACCCAGATTTCAATTATGCTAGGGATCCTTGATACCGACGGTATGGTAAGATGGTCAGGACTCAGTTCAACTCTACATGCATGTATGACTATGTTTTTTACGTTGATGAGATTGAGCAAAAGGGCTCTCTCTCAACTTAGGATATTAGGGATTGAGCAAAAGGGCTCTCCCACATGTTCAGACAATGGAGTAGTGGTGTTTTCCAGAAAGATGTTAATGAGCTTTATTTTAGGGTTTGTACGTGATGTACTTTTACGATTCCAGTTTCATCTTTAAAACCCCAACTATGATTTTATAAATGTTTAATGATAAGCAAGTTCGTGTTATTTATGATTTAAAACATGTTTTATTTAAGATAGTCATTCACTGGGCTTTTTTGGCTCATTCTTTTAAATATTTTATCTTTCCATGTAGCAGTCAACATCCCAAAGCCGAGTAGATCTGTCAGTCAGTCATTATCAGAAATCCTCAGTAACTTGAAGTTTATAAGGTCCACTTGTCATGTTTTAAACTCTAATTTTGTCTATTCATATCTTGGGATTCTGGTAGAGTTTTGGAGTCAAAGGTTTACATGTAAATGTTTGTTAACTTAATGACTATAATATGATGGATGTGAATTTTTTTTTATGCAATAACACCTATGTAGTCAAGTGAAAGATTAGATGATATAAGTAATTACTATAAGATTCTTACCTGCTATCAGGTCAATAGGTGCTAAAGATACAGGTCTAATAGTGTAGGTTCGACAATAGTTGTCATAAGAGGGTTATCAACTACAGTCTTCACATCCCTTCTGAAGTTAAGAGAGTAATTTGAGAGGGGGTGTGACATGAAGCCCATATATCTATGTTTACTAAACTGAAGCATTAAGAGTCACGAGAAAATGAATTTGAAAAGGGTAAGGTGTGTGACTTTCCCAATTGGCATGACTCACAAAACGAAAGCTCTTCATTAGATATAGCAGTAACATTACAACTTTTAAGTAATGAATTAAAAATTCTTGACGACGGGTGATCCAACCTTTGATGCCAAATAGTGCTAGACTCTACAACATTAACTCAGATGCCCAATAAAATAAATGTTGCAGAACTCTTATTTGTATTCATTGACTGTTGGCCTTCAGTTCATCCATCTCTAATAACCTCAACTCCCTTCAATCGGTATAGGCCATCGTTAAGCTCCTCTCTCGGTAGTGTGCAACCCACAGCCTTGTCTTTAATAAGACAATGATCATTATAGAATTCAATATAAATTGCATTATCTTGTGCAAGTTTGGATACACTAAGAAAATTTTTAGCTATATCAGGAACATATAGGACATTTTGAAGTCGAAAACTATTTTTCCCATCATACAGGCAAAAATTTCCCATATATGAAATTTTTAGTTTCTCACCATTTTCTATAGTTACGAGATCTATACCTATATATTTGGTGCTATCATATGGTTTATTGCGCCGCTGTCAGCATACCAACTTGGGTCACCAACAACTTTGGGAGTGGCTAGGAATGGATTTTCCCTGTCTGGCAGCATTTAATAGTATTCATATTATTGGATTGTCCTCCATTACATCAACCTTGACCAGATGCAGGGGAAAATTCTTTCTCAAATCGGCGATAGAAAACCATGTATGTATGCCCATATTTTCCATAGACTTGGCATATGGATCTATTGTTCCTTCGTTCTTTGCCTCGGCCGCAATTTCCTCCATTTTCACTATTTTGAAATTGGGTACTTTTTCTACTGCCGCCATTACCACGCTGACCATCGAAGTGTTTTCGATAAGGACTAGAAGCATTATGTGGTTTGGACCCCATTTGGTTTCAATTGAATACTACATTGACCCCAACATTTTAACTGAAGGAAGAGTTCAATTTCACTAAGTTCTGATGCTCGAGATATTTTTCACACGAGAGAAGTTCTGATTGCATATCAAGCTACGATATATCTGGTTTTCCTTGTATTCCCACAACAATGGAGTTTTACTCCTCATCTAGGCCAAGGAGAACCTGGGATATCAGTGTCCTAGTGGTAACCAGACTTCCAGCTTGTGCAAGTTATCAGAGTGAGATTTCATTAGTCGCAGATATTCACTCATTTTTGTATTACCATTTCAGTTTTGTTAAAAAACTTGTCGTATGTAGTCCTCTTTAGCTCTCGACTGGACGCCAAACAACTCTTGAATGGCCTCTCAGAGGTCTTTGGCACTATCAAAGCCCATTAGTTGAACAGCAACCTCTGGCGTCATTGAGTTGTATAGCCAATCCAATAGCAACTGATCCACTATAATCCACGCTTCATATTGTGGATTTAGACTTCGTTCAACGGTGGTGCTCATTGCATCACCAGACACCATCTGAGAGTTGGACATGCCTTCAGCGTTGCTCATTGTTAGTGTTAGGACATCATCAGAGCTTGGAAGAAACATGGGAGGGTAAGGATTCTTACCGAAGAGATGTCTTTCGAGTTTGTAACTCTAAAGGATGGGTAGGGCAAGTGTTTTCCACAGAAGATAATTTCCTTATTCAAGCTTTGTGCTTATGATTTGGTTGAGTAGTTGATTCAACGGTGGATTGTTGAATTTTGCCGATTCAGAACCCACGGAGCTTCCCATAGACAAGGCGTTAGCCATTTAGCTTTGATACCAAGTTAACACTCACATATTTTGGAATTTGGAAGGAATTCCTCATATTTTTCTATATCATTCAATAGGGCACTTTGTGCCTCTTTATATAGAGAGAGCCCTAATTTAGTGTCAATGAATGATAAATATAAAATAACAAAATAGTAGTGAGGACCATTTACAGATGGCACACTGTAGTGAGAGAAATAAAGAATCAAATAACAACTTATAACAAAAAGGGTTATGGAACTTTTCTTCATAGGTGTCATCCCTGGCTAAGCTCTTCCAGTTGGATCTTTTTCCCCACATTATATTTGCAATTATCCCTATAATTTTTATTATTTTAGATTGTAAATCCAATAGATAAATTAAAATAAGATATTTCTATTTATAATCATAAGTATTCTAAAGTAAAATGAAATATTAAGCACATTTTTTAAAGATAAAATATGAAAGGATGCCAAAAAAAAAAAAAAAACCAAGAAATGTTGTTATTTTATGAAGGATTTTGCCTTTTGTTATATGATGTATATGATTTTACTTTACTAATCATTTATTAATGGAGAATAAAAAAAAAAAGAAAAAACTAAAGGGCTCCATAAATTAGAAAAATAGGTCAAATATGAAATGATACGAGGACAAAATATGAAGGAGGATTTTCAAAAATAGAAAAATAAGGGAAATTATTTACCTATAATAACAAAATTTTAATCTTCTTTTGATAGAAGTTGATCGAAGTCTATTAGTGTTTATTAGTGATAAAAACTAAAATCTATCAATGTCCATCAATATTTTCTTTTGCTAATTTTGTAAGTAGTTTTGACATTTTTTCTATTTGTGAAAATTTCTTAAATTTGAATGGTTGGAAGAGAAGTAAAAAAATAAAATGACAAAAAAGGAATGTAGAATTAAAATGAGGGAGAAAAAAAAAAAAGAAGAAGAAAAGGTACACATGGTAGTATAAAAACAAACCGGTTGTGAATTTGAATGCAAAATAAGGCAAAATGAAGTTGAAAATTCTTCCTTCATCCCCATTTTGATATAGTATAAATTTTGTTTCTAAAAAGTTATCGAATGGTAAAAAAAATGAAAATGGTTAAATCGATATATACATATTATTTTGGTGCAAATTTGAGGGATGTGAATTTGAATTTTCACCTAAAAGATATGGGAAATAAAATAAAGATCAATATCTCAAATCTTCAAACTTTAAAATAGATATGTTTATGCCATTTTAATGTAGAATACATGAAGGCAAAATCTAATTGTTTAAGAGTCTATTTATAATAAGTTTTATGTCATTTAAAAAATGTATATTAACGAAACGTTTAGAAAGTGAAAAATTCACTTTAAAATTTAGTATATTTAATATATTAAATAATAGAGTCCATCAGATTATTTTGAGTTGGTCAAATCTCAACATCATATATTTTTCTTTTTCTTTTTTAACTACGAACGAAAATCATACTTTTAAATTTCTTTTAAAAATGATTGTGTCTATTACCGTTAAGTTAAAAACTATAACTAATTATCTATTTAAGCTTGGTAGTGAAATAAATTTAAAAGGGAGAGAAAAAAAAAAACCCTACCTAAGTTGATTTTAGGGGCTAAAAAGTCCACTATACTGTGAATAAAAATAGTATAATTTAAGTCACATCAAATGTTTCTATAGACTTTGAAAAAGCCAAAAGGATATAGGCTACTATCTCACATCAATTGTACAAGAAGGATTATTAGTAGACAAGTACGAAGTAAAGACTTATCCCTTTGCCACGATTCTGGAAGTGACAACAATTACACACGTAACACTTCATTTTTGGTCTCTAGTTCACGGAAGGATGCATGTTACCAAATTATCATATTAATAATCAAACTACCGACGGATGTAACTTATATTTATATATATGTTCTCCAAATATATCTATATACAATCATATTGTAATATGAAAAATGGTAATATATATGATTAAAAGATATTTTTTTCTTATCTAATGTATATGCATGCGTGTAAGATTTACCAACATATGCGTGTCCCTTGGTGCTTTCGCTTTCTCGGAGGCATAAATTTTAAAGAGAGGAGTTTGTAGAGTTTTATTTTCTTTTCTTTTTTTTCTTTTTTTTTTTTTAGATTTGAGAAATCAATATCTCTCTTCACACGTCTAAATTTATAATATATATTTTAGGGAGGGTTTTTATAGTTTAAAACAAAACAATGTATTTTTTTTAAGTGTAATCAATTAAAGATACATTGATATAATAACAAATAACTATATGTTTATGTTTTTACATTTAAAATTAGGTTGGGCATTTTGGTATAATACATAATCTTAAGACATTTTCATATAAAAAAGTTACAAAATAAATGCAGTCATTTAAATATTTTCAAACGTTTTTATAAATTATTCATTCAATATAATAAATCTAAAATGCCAAATAATCCTAATTTCATATATCTATACAATTCTAGAGACTTAAAGATTATAATTATCTAGATTTCTTAGAAAATAAAGGCTCTTAATGAAATATTAAAATCACCAAATTATTATACGAACAAATCAATTGAGTTGATAATTTATACCAGTAAAATATAATATTATTTAAATGTTAGTTTAATCCTTGGTTTTTTTTATTTATTTTGTTTTTGTTCATTAGTTTTTAAACATTATAGTTTTGTTCTTTAACTTGCATAAAGAATTATTTTAATTTGTTAACGGTCATAAGGAATTATTTTAATTTGTTAACCGTATATACAAAATATTTAGGGATATTTTTAAATATAAAAAATAATTAAAAGTATTTACACTTTACAACAAAAAGTTTCAAAAGTATAAAGTAATTATCTTTTGTAAAAAAAAAAAAAATTGAATTACATGTAGAAAAATTAATTCAAAAAATTGTGAAAATATGGTTAAAAAAGGATTATATTCAAATAACAAAAAATAAATTAATTTATTTATAAATTTAATAAAATTTTATTATCTATCAATCATAGACGACATGGATATCTATCTAATTAACAGTTAAATTGTGTTATACTTACAACGATTATCTTTCTAAGGAATAAAAAAAATACGTGGATTGCAATTTTTTGTCACGTTCCTCGGGAAAATCAATGGAGCGACGAGAATGGGGAGATAACGCAAGTTCCAATTTTAGGAATTTCGTGAACAATCTATTATTTTTATCTACTTCTTTCTTCTTATTTTATTCTTTTAAATTTTTTATGGTAAAAGGGATACCATTTCAATGAGGTTTGATTTGTTTAATTGGTAATCTATTATCCTAAGCTACAAGTGGACCTCTATATAATATTTAGAACCATGCAATTGACAAACCACTAAAAACTGGCCACTAATTCTCTAAATATATTAAGAGCTAATACAAAAATGTCAAAATAAATGTGGTGATGATGCAAACATCTTATCCAATTTTCCTTTAGAAGAACTCATTCGTGTTAAAATGAATCTAATTCAATGTATGTTAGTAGAGATATCCAATTTTTGCACGAGACGAGTCCAGGGAGGGAGTGGGGGGGAAAAATTCCCCGTAAACTAAACGGGGATGGTCGTCCCTAGCCCCGACCCCAACTCCGTCTCGTTCCCCGTCCCTGCCCCAATTAGTTTTTACATATTTATGTAGTATAGTTATCTAATGTTATGTTATTATTATTATTATATAAATATTATATTTAAATTTTAAATTAGATTATTTATTGAGAAAAATAATGAATAGGTTTAAATTGAATGTTTAAATTTAGATTATATATTTAAATAATTTGATTTTTATTTATTTATTTTTATTAAAAAAATTAATTAACTTTTTAAGGCCAAAATTTGAGTAATTTATTTTAAATTCAAATTGTCATATAAAACTAACTATAATAAATAATTTAGTAATAAAGTTAATTATTTAATTAAAATTTGCTTACATTTGTGATTTAAATTAATTGGCTTTTTACACACAAAAAAATAAATAAATAAAATAACGAAAAAAAATCTGAAATCCTCACCCCAATCTCTGTGGGGAATTTCATGGGATGGGAATGAAATGGGGAGTGGGGATGGGGATGGGGAATGACATTCCCAACTCCGTCCCGCCCCGTGGACATCTCTATATGTTAGTACATATTAGTGATCAAGATGTATGGTGGTTGAAACCTCCGCATTCTTACTCTGGTAAAAAAAACAATTTGCTTCTACCTAATTCTTTTAGGGTAAGAACATAAATTTCTATTATTTCTTTTACCTATTAGAGAGAAATACAATATTTTAAATATAAATTATATTCATGATAATTATTAATTTTATAGCACTAGTAAAAAATTTTTTAATATATGTTAAATTTATAATTTTTTTAGATTTTATCAACTTAAACCCAATTCATTACCAAGTGGGTTATTGTATATACGTTCTAATTGTTTGTAGTATCTTTGTATCATCAATATGACAATATCCTTAGCTTTCTTTTTGTTTGTCGTCAATGCAATCTTGTTGCCCAGCTGCACATCCCAGATGGTACAGATTGACAAAAATTTCGCTTGAAGATCATTCTCTATAAAGTGTTTTTCCTTTCACTTCTGATATGTTTCCTTCTTGATTTTGGTTTCTTTCTCTCTGTTGTGTTTTGCTCAAAAAAATCAAAACAAAACAACCACTTTGATGATACAAATTGTCTCAATCATTTCATGTGCCCATTCGAGTTCATTTATTTTCCCTCTTTTTCTTATGTTTTTTTCCTTTTAACTTTTTTTTTTAGTTTGACAAATATATTTGTGAGAGTGATTTAAATCTTGAAATTATTTAGTCGATTATGACACAAGCCTTAACTAGTTGAGGTATGTTAGATTGGCTCCAGTCAAGTATGCAAATTTACCTAAATTAGTTCTACTTTTAGTACTACAAATGTGTTATGGTGGAGATTTGAATCTCATATCTAAAAAAATACAATATATGTCAATTATCACTAAGCTACATTCATGGTAGCATTATCTTTGAAATATGATTATATTGATTTGAAAATTAAATGATATAGATATAATGTTTTGAACCAACTTCAAAAAGTAGATATTGAAATGATTTATGTGTTTATTCGTAACAAAAAAAAAAGAACTACAAACCACACAAATAATAAATAGCTCAACTCTTTTCAAAAAGTTTGAAACATAATAGCTCAACTCAATTAGGGAGATATTTATGATAAATTGAGTTTAATGGTAATTGACATGTACATGCTCATAAGATGTGAGATTTAGTCTTTTATTCTCATAATTGATGTACTAAGAAAAGAGATATTCATATGTCAAATAAAAAATAATCCACACATACATAATTACCATTCACGAGTATACGAATTGTAGGTTAAAAATGACATTTTTTTATCTCTGTACTTTAGGAATTCATCTAGCTTAGTCCTAGACTTTGCAATTGGATGGAGTTTACGTATTCGATTACCCAATTTCTACCAAAACTTATTATCACTAATGCAATAGGGGTATATATGGATCGGGTTAGGGCTTCGACCAATCCAAAAATTTGGGTTGGTCAGATTTGGCTACCCAAATGACTCGATAGGGACTCCATCCAATTCACCCTTTAAAATTTGAGTTGGATTGGGTTGAGTTGTCGACTTATTTATTTTTTCTTTTCTTTTTTATATTACATTTTTTATTAACTTAAAATACTTAAATTTGTGTATAACACATATTAATAACTAAAATTTCATAAAACTCAAATGTTAAATATCAAAATTCAATATACCTATTACAAACTTCATACAAACATCATAAAAATATATATGAGTTGCATATATATATATATAATATTAGAAATTCGAGTTGGGTTGGATCAACTTGAATTTTTAAAGGGATTTTTACACGAAAAGTCATCTTTAGCTATGTATTTCATAAATATCTTTAAATTTGATTTTTTTTTTTCAAAAATGATCTTTTAGTGTTATTTTTGGACTATTTACCCTTTTTTATATTTATTTATATTTGTTATATATATATATATATTCCCTATTTTTCAAGCTTTATTAATGGTGGAGGGAGAAATACATTTATTATGGAGAGCTAAATACTTTTTTTTCCGTTTATTTAATTTTTTTTTAATATTTATTTTCTCTATTTTGGATGCTGCCCCTTAACGATGAAGAAATAAATACATTTATTATGGTGAGATAAAATGCAATTATATGATTTTTTTTTCTTATTTTTAATTTGAGAGAAAAAAATACATTTAATATAAAATTTTCTATTTTCATTTGGGAAGAGAAAATGACATTTAATATGATTTTATTTTCCATTTCATTTTTCATGTTGATTTTTTATCTTATGCGATATATTCTATTGTTTGTTTTAAGTATATGTGATATATCACATGCTTATATTATATTCCATCTTTTTTTTTAATCTTCCAACAAATATATGAAATATACTAGTAAATATATTTGATATATACTCAAATACAACTATTTCATGGCAACTTGTTGGATTTTCTAGCGAGTTTATAGTATTTTTAAATATATCTTAGAACATTATATATACTAACAAATATATAAAATTTACATATACTGAAATAGATAATTGTATCCATAAAACGGTACAATATAAACCACAATATATTTCAACATAGAACATATATATAAACATATAGATTATAAAATATAAATATAAGAGAGAAATGCCATTTTTTCATATATATATATATATATATATTAGAATATGTGATATTATTATACAACAACAAAGGAGATCCCACAGCCCGGGATCAAGGCATCAAAGCAACAAAACACAAGCAAAGACAGGGCAACAAAACCAAAACAAAACCAACAGGATAAGACCAGAACAGAACCAACACATAAATGAAAACTTACAAACCACCAAGGTGAAAGATAGAGAAAAGAACCCAAAACCCCACAAACTAGGGGCTACAACAAAACTAAAGTTCAAAAAGAAAAAACATCCGTACACACTAGATAAGACCAAGAAGGTTAACCCGCCATGTAGTAGTAAGAGCACGAATCGTAGAGACCATAAGGTGATGGAGAGAGAAATACATTTATTATAAAGAGAGGAAATGTACTTAATATGACTTTTTCCACTTTCAATTGGAGAAAGAAAATTCCTTAATATAATTTTTTTCCATTTTCATTTGGAGAGAGAAAATAACATTTAATATGATTTTATTTTTCATTTCGTTTTTCAAGTTTAATTTTTTATATTACGTGATATATTCCGTTGTTTGTTTTGAGTATTATGTTTATATTGTGTGTCTCTAATGTATTCCATCATTTATTTGGAAATGTTCCAACAAATATATGAAATATAACAATAAATATGTTTGATATGTATTCAAATACAACTCTGATTTCATGGCAACTTGTTGGTTTTTTTAGCGAATTTATGCTTATTTTTAGATATAACTTAGAACATTGTATATACTAACCAATATATGAAATATAAATATACTTAAATAGATAATTGTATCTATATGATAATACAGTATAAATCACAGTATATTTCAACACAAAACATATATATAAGTACAAATCATAAAACAAGAAATCTAAATATAAAACCATCATCGAATATATAAAATAAACGGTTATGTATAACACAGTATAAATATTTACATATCTCTGCTTGCCCCGTCGTGCCGTCGACCGAATCTGTTCGCCCCGCCCCGTCGTCCTTGCCCCACGCCGTCTGTCTTTCGCATGCAACTCACACTGTTGGAAGGAGAAAAGAGAATGAGGAAGAAATGACTGTGCAACATGGAGGAGAGAGAATAATATATATATGTGTGTGTGCGCGCGCTCGCGTATTTGTGTATGGAGCAAAGGCCCTGTAAAAATAGCCACGGACATTAGTGGAAAAACAAAGTTCAATAGGTTTTTTTTTTTTTTTTTTTTTTTGTAAAAAATGAAATGTTCAAGACATTATAATATTAACCCTTATTTTACTGTCTTTACATTTTTAAAAGTGTACCAGGATCTAACCCAACCCAACCTAAAATTAAAACTAACTCAATCCAACCTTTACAATTTAAGTTGAGTAGTCTAGGTTGTTCGAGTTATCGGGTCATTTGCACCCCTAAATGCACGTTCTTTTTTAAACTCTTAGCAATATTCATATATAAGATCGAAGACATTAATGATACATACTAAAAATCTTGTAACAAGTTACATGCCAAAAAAAAAAGTTACAACCACAATGCACTCGTAAAATTTTTTTTCTTTTACGATATGGATGATGGAGGTTCGAACTTTTGACTTAAAAGTTGATATTATAAATATTATATGAGTTGTATTTATTTATTTGAGAAAAAAATGGATTTTATTACACCACTTGGGCTATATGAGAAGAGTTTTTGCAATTAAGTTGCAATTCAATCAGGATAAGGCCCAACCCAAATACCAAATAGGCTATTAGATATAGCATGAATACGAACGTTTCACTTTCAACTCTTTCAATAACCTGATGCCATTCAGAATGGCCGTGGCCCATAGTTCCTTCAGCCAACGGAGGGTCAAGATACATGTTTGAAGAATTTAAAGCAACTGCCACTACTGATCCATTGTCATCTCTCAAGACTGCACTCCAACCCATAGAAGGAGGACAAATCTTCCAGGCTGCATCGATATTTAGTTTTAAGAAGCCAATTTTTGGAGGAACCTACATATTTTGCTGAGAATGGTTGTTGGAAAATGCAGGGCATAATCCAACTTTTTGTGAGGTCAGATGATTCTTCGTAGTTTCATTTACATATTCCATTATCCATCGACTTTGATATTCAACATGTTATTGAGGGCCTTCCATAGGAAATGCTTGAACTTGGAAGGAATCTTTAATTTCCACAATTTGATCCATATTTCATTCATTGTATCACTGTTAGATGAGCCTGCCATGATGGTTGTATTCAAATAGAGTTTGTAGCCACTTTTCACATAATAAGATCCATTTTTGTTATAATGCCGCATAGTTCTGTCTCGCACACTTCTGCTTGTTGGTAAGCATCTTATAATTTCAAATTTCGAATCAACAAGGACCTTTTTAAGATCTTCATTCCACTGTCCACTTGTAAAATAAAAATAGTTAAAAGTACATTATATTAGTTGCTTGAAATAAACTTGAATAATTGGTAAATTGATTTGAAAATTAGAAATTGGCTTAAAGATTTTAAAAAGTATTTAAAGTTTTGATATAATATTTGGTAAAGATATTCTAATTTTAAAAAATTTGAAAATATATAAGATTTGGGTATATTATATAATATTTAGAAAAATTATTGGAATCTCTATCTTTAATCTACGGAGATGTACTAAGAAATGCCTAAAAGAGCCAAAATAATCGATAAGTTTAAAAAAAAAATTATTTTTTTAACTAAATCTCGGTGGTCGATATCGCCTAAGATGGAAAAAAAAAACTATTTGAACGAATTTTAAAAAATGATATTAGTTTTATAAGATGAAAACTTAAACATGTTATTTCTGATAATTTTCCAAATAGTATAACAAAAAATATCTTTTAATTTTTTTATTTAGGCTTCGTTGTGTAACTATTTCGTTTTCTAGTTTTTATTTTTTAAAATTAAGCTTATAGGTCCTGCTTGCTACTCCATATTCCTTTTTTTGTTATCTACTTCTTACCATTGGTTTAAAAACCCAACCCAAAATTTGAAAACTAAAAAAAAATAACTTTTAAAAATTTGTCTTGTTTTTTAAATTTGGCTAAGAATTCTATAATTATAATAAAGAAATATACAAATTATTATAAAAAAATAGAAGAAAATAGCCTTAAAATTCAAAAATCAAAAATAAAAAATGAAATGATTATCAAACGAGGATCTTAGTAGTTGGTTTCTTTTAATTAAAACAAAAATATTATTTCTTTTTTAACGGATCTAATGGAAAAAAAACTACCACTATTAGTGGAGTAAGTTTGAAAACTTAGTTTTTTTTTTTTTTTTAGTGTTGAAAATTTAAAATTACGTAGAGGCAAAAAATAATAATAATAAAAAAATAAAATAACCCTCAACTAACCCATTTATTTATTTTAGAAGAAAAAACCAAAGCACATATAAAATCAAATATGATTAGACACTAGATGGAACACTTTTGGTATGAATGTTCGTGTTTTCTTTTGGGATTCAAATAGTAAAAAACTCGAATCTTTAATTTTTAGATCAATGATACATAGTTTAACTCTTAAATCATCCATTTTCCAAAAAATTATAATATTTAACTTTCCCTTCATTCGTGAGCTTGAAATATGAAGAATGTCCAACAAGTGGAAATCAGTATTAATTGAAGAGGAAATAACATTGTAGAGATTTAAACACAAGACCTTTCTGAGTCATATGCTCTAATGTCATCTTAAATCATCGACAGATCAAAAAATTTAAGTTTATGGATGATATCAAACATTAGCAAATTAAATCATACTTAAGTTGACATGTTTCAGGCATGTTCATCAAGACGGACGAAAATGTTCATATGATACATCATCACACAAAGCATGAAACAAGATTAAAAAGAGAAAAAAATCCCAAATTGATCGATATTTATTTATGAGAAATACACAATACTTCTTTTCTTTTTTTTTTTTTGGGTTGACGCTACTTTCTCGTGAATATTAAATAGAATCGAGTTCTATCAATGAATTGAATGGCAGAAGCAAAAGAATTAATTTATCCAACCATTGACCAGAGTGTATTTAAATGTTTGTAATTGCTTCAAAATCTACATAATTACGTAAAACAGAAAATCTCACTGTGGGAATACATTGAAGAAGGAAAAAACAAGTGTGTATTTTTACGGCCCTTACGTTCCTTTTAATATTTACAACAATGGGTGTGAACATGACTTGAACGCAAATACATTTGGAGGGCATCTAACCCAATTTGTATTAGATGGAGTGAACTATTAGAGGACTTGAGGTACTTGGTTGGTTATTATAGTTAGTGGTTGTTATAGTTTGTCTCTGAGGTGTATATTATTTTAGTTGGGCTATAATAGTGTAAACTATTTTAGTTTGAGGGTGAAATAGTAAATACTTTAGCAAAGAATAAAAATATGGTAAATGTAAAATAGTAAAAACGGTAGCAAATAGTAAATATGGTAACAAATGGGAGGCCCGAACAATTATAATTTAATGTAAAAATTAGTGATTTTAATAGTTGGAGTCTAATCGGAGGCCCGAACGGCCTCTTATAGTCTACCCAATATTTTAGTCGATTATAATAGTTGAAGTTTTTAATTATTCTGACCCACACTTAGCTTTTAATCATACTAACCTATACTTAGCTATTGTAAGATTATATGAAAACTTTTACAGGACATTTGACTCACTAACATGACATGAGATGGGTTGGTATAATATACCAATTCAATGTTTGACCCACCATCTTTAAATATTGGTGAAGTTGAGTTAGTATATTGTACCAACTCACCCCAATTCACTCAATTCTCCCTTCTTCCAATGTTCTCAATGACTCCACCCATCGACCACTCTCGAAGACTATCGCTATCACATCCCGAGAACTAACTATGGACTTCAATAACCACCTTCAATGACAACTCCAGCGAACAACTCCGAACTCTGACAATCACATTCGATGAAAACTCCGACGAACAACTTTGCGCTTCGACATCCACCTCCGATGATAATTCCGATGACCAACTTCGGACTTCGACAATCACCTCCGATGATAACTCCGATGACCAACTTGGGGCTTCGACAATCACATCTAATGATCAACTTTGGGCTCTAACAACCACTTTCGATGACAACTTTGATGATCAACTCTGGTCTCCACACAACCTTCGCACGACCAACTCCGGCAACCACCTCCGATAGCAAAACTCCGGTCACCACTTTCTTGTGACCAACTCCGACGACCAACTCAGTCTCCGATAACGAACTCGGATGACCAAATCCGACAACCACCTCTAACTACAAACTCCGACAAAAATCATCTTCAATGAGCTTCTTCCAACGAGTAATTCTGAGGACCAACTCTTCAATAACCACCTTCGACGACAAACTCAGACAACCAACTTCAATATCACATTCATGTGAACAATTTCAGTCTCCAACAACCGCCTCCGACTAGAAACTTCAATGAAAATCATCTTCGATGATGAACTTCAACGACCACCTTCGTGCGACCAACTCCGAGCTCCGAAAACCACCTTTGACGACAAACTTTGATGACCAACTCCAATACCACCTCCATGCGACCAACTCCAATACCACCTCCATGCGACCAACTCCAATACCACCTTCATGCGACCAACTTCAAACCCCGACAACCACCTCCGACTACAAACTTGAGCAAAAATCATATTTTATAATCAACTTTAACAATCACTTTCGACTATTATAAGACTAATGACGGTTAAAGTATGTTGTAGGGTCATTGATTATATAAATTATAGTATTTTGTCTACATTAAGTGCAATATTTAGACATAAAAAAATTATAAAATATGTTTTTATTTAATTGAATTCACATACCAAAAGAGTATTATGAATATTTAGAAGAAAAGTACGTATGCAGTCAAAAAGTATGTAACATATAAAAAAAAAACATAAAATGAAGATTTCTTTCCTGAAATATTTTCTTGCAAGAATTAGCGAAAAATGAGATTTGTTCTCTGATGATCCTCCAAATTTGGAGGAACTGAAAATGAAATTATTGAAAAATGTGGTGACATTCCATTAAGCCATTAACTACTAAGATGATGAGGAAAATTCAATTTAAAAAAATTGATGATAGAGTAAAAAATACAAAACAACAAAAGAAAGAAGAAAAAAAAGAAGATGGTAATAATGATTTTTTTTTTATTTCTTTTTGGTTTTTCATTTTATTTAACCATATTTCTTCAAGAAATGTAACGTGGTAACTGTTATTCATTACCCAAAAAATAAATAAAGAAAGAAAGAGAGAAAAACTTTAAAAACTAAAAGAAAATATTGCAATCAATGTATTATTCAAACAAAGATTGATAGAATTATTGAATAAAAAATTTTCAAAACATAAATAGTAATCATAAAAGTAGATTATTTAGAGTTAAAAAAAGTTGCACAAGATAGCTCACACATGTGAATTCAACTCTGCACCCTAGACACAAGCATATAAACTCCAGATATCCTATCTCAACTCAACACCCCATACAACTCCTTATTTTTTTTATCAAGTTACTATTTTATAACTATAGTTTCTCCTTATTTATAATATAGACTAAAATAATCACCACTCCAAATACAGACTATTATAATCAAGAGTAAAATACTTTACCCCTCAAATATAAACTAATATAACTTACAGATTATAATAACCAACTCAATATCCCAAATAGTTTCTTTATATTTGTTTGGCCCAAACATCTTGTTCGTGTTTCAGCTATACATTTGTTCTCAATAAATAAGAGATAATAATAAGAAAAATTTAGAAAAATGATCTACTTCACAACCAATATTTCACAAATATCCTAAATTTTAATTATATTTCATAATTAGATTTCATCGTAATTTTGGGACAATTTAACCCTATTAGAGTTTTGTATTATTTTATAATTAAAATATCTAAAAATTTGAAAACGAATTTAACATTAATTATTTAGAGATTTTTTTTTTTAAAAAAATATTACCCTATAAATCATCATTAATTTTGGATTTTTATTCAATAGTTTATTCTTTTATTTATTTACCAGTATGGCCTAAATTTTGGGATTTTCATTGATTTCTTATTTTATTTATTAACCATATGATGTATAACCTTAAAATTTTAGGTATATGATAGGGTAGTTTCCATCGAAGTACAAAATTCCATCTCTTTCTTTTACGTCTGGTAACAGGTTTTTGGTGGTATTTATGTATATTTTTATAAATATACGAGGTTTATTTCAAATATATTCAATGTTATTTCAAATATGTATGATGTTTATTCAAAATGTATTTAGAACAAGTACAAATTTATGGATCTTATGTGATATGCACTTCATATTTAATTCTAGTCTTGTTTCTAGTGAGATATATATTCCACATATTTCTACACATGTATACTATACTAAGATAGATCACGTTTCCCGATTATTTGAAATATACTCACATATATTTGAATTTGTATACAAAATGTACAAACAAACCTCATATATACTTGTTTTTTTCAAAAAAAAAAATCTCATATATACTTGTACTATAACCTACGTTACTCTCATGTGCGAGTTATTGATGATTGTCAAGCATGTGAATATGATTTTTTTTTTTTTTTTTTTGTTTTAACGCGCGCATGTGGATAGATTTTTGTGTAATATTTCATTTCATTGAAATATTCATGAAAAAAAAAGAGAGTTTAAGATAATTTTATAATTAGATTATAGGAGTAGAAAGCCCTAATAATAAACAAAACCACTCAAGCCAATAAATTGGAGCATGACAGTAACCTATTTTATAGGTGTGAGATTTTATATCATTTATATATTAACGTTCTCATAAAATCGTCCACTTCTAATTACAGGTCAACGGGTTACGTAATGAACATGGGCCAGCATAAATGGGCCGTGAAAAAACAAGGAACGGCCCGACCCATATCGGAGATCCTTAAATGAAGAATTACGGGTTCGAAAGCCGTTACAATTGTTCTCATGCCACGTCCACGAACTCCGTTTCTGAAAGGCCGTCGGGGAAAACTAAAGAAAAACGGTCCAGGTTGCAATTTTTTTTTTCTTGATACAAAATTATTATTAAATTTCAAGTTGTCAATGTGGGTTGGTATTGAAATTTTGTAAGGTGAAAAATTATTATTATTATTATCATTAGTTTTAAAATTTGTTCAAAACAGGGAATTGGCAACAAGGAATATATTAATGGCAAAATATGAGTACATGTATAATTTTTACGCCTTGTGGCACATTTTTGTTATTTGATTTATGAGGTGAGACAAAACTGGGTCCAATTCTTCTGGCTTTTGGTTTTTAATTAAATCAGGAGGAAGCGTGTCTTCGGATCCCTTGACCATCGTTTCTTCTTTGATTCCGTCCGTACCAAACGAGAGCACAACTCTTTCATTTTCGCGCGCACCAACTGCTGAAGCCTTTCGCTCTTTCGTCTTACAATGTTGTTGTTGTGAATTGTTGGTTCAAGCATTCGCATCGACTCCCCCCGTCTTCTCCCTTTCCGTTTCAATTGACAAAACTCATCGGGGAGGGGAGAAATTTTCGGGACGGAAACATGTGGGTTTTCTATCTGATCTCCTTGCCTTTAACTTTAGGCATGGTGATCGTCACCCTCAAGTACTTCGCTGGTCCATGGGTGCCTCGTTACGTCTTTCTTACCGTCGGATATACCTGGTTCTGTTCCCTCTCCATCATTATCCTCGTCCCTGCGGACATTTGGACGGTATTTTCTAATATCGATCATTTCTTGTTGATTGGATTCATCTGATGCTGTTGTTTGTTGAATTAGGCGTCATTTGGTTATGACTTATCGATGCCTTTGATATTAACCTGATAATTGGTTTGGTGAGATTTTAATTTGCCGTTGGAAGGAGATTTGGGAATTAGCTTAGGTGATTAAGTTTTGTGTAATTTCTCGATTACTTTCTTCGATGGAGGTCTGGATGGTAGGTTTCGATTTATTGCCTTCAAATTCGTGAATTCATGGCGTGGTTTTGTAGGAACAATTTCATGGCTTTTAATTGATAATGATAATGATAGTTCTTTTCAAAGTATTAGAGATTGTTTACTGCTCCGGATCTCCACTTTCATTGTCATTGATAACGGTACCAATATTATCCATCTATTTATCTATAAATTTACTGAGACAGGCAGATTAGAAACATATACAGCATGTTCGATCAACTATTTAGTATTATTAGTTCTTGGCAGTCGTTCTTCCAGTTAGCTGGTTGTGGTTCTCATTTGCAATCTGCTACCGGTTCCCCTTTCCTGCATTGAAAGGACTGCCAATTATTTAGGCAAAAAGATTGGAGATCCCTTTGCATCCTCTAGTTAGCCAAGCTTTTTTTTTCCCCTCTCTGGAAGTTTAGTTGATTCAGACAACAATCATGTTCTTGCTATTGATATAAATTGTTTATGTACAGACCGCAAGTCATCTGCCAGAGACTGGAGTAATTTCTTTCTTTTGGAGCTGGTCCTATTGGAGTACATTCTTACTTACCTGGTACGCACATAGTACACATACACATCTCTCTGTTACAAATTGTAGAGTAATCCTTATATTTTCAAATTCACATCTTCAACCAGGGCTGTGGTGCCACTTATCCAGGGTTTTGAAGATGCAGGAGACTTCACTGTGAAAGAAAGACTGAAGACCAGCATCCATGTTAACTTGGTCTTTTATTTGGTTGTTGGATCCATTGGTCTTTTTGGACTAATTCTCCTCATCGCAATGCACAAGATTTGGTTAGTCATTGCCTTAGTGTTATGCATTAGAGGCCAGCCAAACATGAACCTATATCCAACACTGATTATGAACTTTATTTGATATACTTGAATGTAAATTGGAGACTCCACAAAAATTTTAAAAATTCTCATCTTTGTAATTTTCAAATACTCTTGGTATATCATGTCATTTGGTTTTACAAGTGGTTATCATTTGTTCCCTTGCATATTTGTGAATTATTATAGTATTGAAATATTTTATAATTGGGATAAAATTCTTTTGCCTCTTTGTTAATAGGCATGGCGGTGTTCTGGGTTTTGCTATGGCCTGCTCAAATACATTTGGATTGGTAACAGGTGCATTTCTTCTTGGCTTTGGTTTGAGTGAAATTCCCAAGAGTATTTGGAGAAATGCTGATTGGACTACACGCCAAAAAGTTCTTTCCCATCAAATATCCAAGATGGCTGTCAAACTCGATGATGCTCATCAGGAACTCTCAAATGCTATCGTTGTAAGTGTTAGCCTCCTCCACTCCCCATGACACTCACAGCTGGGACAGAGAAAAAAAAACTCTGAATGAAGTCTTCCAATTTTCTAAGTTGGGAAGTTCTTCTCTCTTTCACAAGTGCACAAACAATGCATGTAGGGGCACCCAAAGAGACACACACTAATATCTCTATTATTAATTAGATTTGAGGTTTTATCATCATTGTGTTCCTGATTTACTCTCTTTATTCCATATCTATGTGGGTGTGTCTTATTGTTGATGTGCTTATTATAATAGTTTGATTTTTGTCTCTCTATTCAACCTCCTATTATTTATTTTTCAAAGTCATTCATACATCTGGTCCATTTTTGTAGGTTTGTTAGTTAGCTGAGGTGTAGATCTACAGAAGAACCAGATTTTTCTCTTCTCATCTTATGTTTGCAAGACAATAATGTAAAATGAGTGGTCCATATATCAATTGGCAGATTTTACCTAGTTTTGAGTGTGAAATTGAAAATTGTATCCAGAAAAAGTAACTTCTTTCGTGGAGACTTTTGAATGGGTGAGGTATAGACTACCTACATAAAATAAAGATGCAATTCCCATAAATAGCAACTTGCAGAGAGATTCTATTATCTTATTGAATGGTGAATATGCATGAAAGAAGGAACAGCCTAAATTTTTTGTGATTTTTGATCTTCATTTATGTAATAGGTTGCTCAAGCAACATCTAAGCAGATGTCTAAGCGCGATCCCCTGAGGCCTTACATGAATGTCATTGACAACATGTTAACTCAAATGGTAAATCTATTTCATAATTTTATTTAGTTCAAAGACATTGGAACCTTGACCAGTGTTTTTATTGCATCATTTTCTTCCCATTTTTCGTTCTCAGTTTAGGGAAGATCCATCATTCAAACCACAAGGTGGACGACTAGGAGAAAATGATATGGACTACGATACAGATGAGAAATCAATGGCAACACTTAGGCGTCATCTTCGCAGAACAAGAGAGGAGTATTACCGTTATAAAAGGTATATACGTACTACGTACTTCTTTTTGGTCATTTCAGATTGAGAAGGTTTCTTGTATTTTTCTGGGTGGGGAGTGGGTAAATTGTATTTTGGGAAATTATGAGGCATTTGAGTTGTTTTGGCCGTGCTAGCAAGTCCTATTTGGTGGCGTTGTATTGGTAGGAGTTGGCATCTATTGAATGCTATAACTTGATCTGCACCTTGAGAATGGGGTGTGTTTAGGGGTAAAGTAATTATATATTATACTATTAGGAGCATATTAGTTATTAGCTGGAGATGGTTGGAATAACATAGTTATTAGAAATAAATAGTGGATTAGAGAATCGGAGCTTGGACAGGTATTTCAAGTAGCTTGGAATTGAGGGAGTTAGGAGAGGCTTTAAAATCTCTATTCCAATATTTTAATTTGTTTATTATTTCAGAACAATTTCAGTTTGGCTCCTGACCATTATACTGCTTTACGCGTGGTTTATCTTGGGAATGAAATAAATCTTGCTGCTAATTAACTGTAGAAGTAGAATTGCATCTCCTTTTATTTTCTATATGCTGTATAAGCATGAATTATTCATTTTGGATGTTTCCCCTTTTTGGACGTATTTTATCTCCATAAATGATTGTTTAAATTCTAGTTTGATAATTATTGGTATGCATTCAAATATCTGCTGTCAAAGTACTATGGATTCTCATTTTACAACCTTCCTCTGATATTGACTTGCTGGAGAAGCAAGAATTCTTGGTTGCTGCTTGGTAGTTATTACCAATTAGTTTTATAGATTTCACATTCATATTTGTTTTATGTAGCCAATATATGACCTACGTTATGAAGGCCCTTGAACTTGAAGACACTATAAAGAACTATGAACGACGCTCATCAACTGGATGGTTTGCCTCTAATTACTAACTTTGGTATTTTTATTTTGGCCCTCTGCTTTTCAACACAGAATTAAGAGCTTAACCTCCGGCCTGGCCTTGTTATTTTTTCAGGAAATATGTTTCAAGCCTCAGGCATGCTCGAAATGGGAAGTTGGGGTCCATCTTAGATACACTTGGTAATATAACATGCATCAGCTTCTTTTCTTGTTTTCCATCACATCACGTGAGATAGAGACACCATTTCAGAATGAGTCTAGATATCATTTTTTTAGAATTATGAAACATGATTATATGCTTATTTAGCAGTGTCTCTAGTAGGTCATTCTTCCTCACCATTGGCCTTGGTTCAAATATTATGAACAGTGTGTTCTTGTTTGTAGCAGTCAAGAGTTCTATTTCCTTTCTTGATATCTATGAGTGTGTTCAGGCAAAGTTTCACATACCTCAACTCAACTAATCTCACGGTACAAAAACTGACCACACTACACTTGGTTGTCTAGGAAACTCTATGATATTATATCATACCTAGGTGGTCACCATGATTTGAACTCGTTGTCTTTTATTATTTACATTGGCTCACAGTGGTTAGTCTAGAGTCCCTACTTTTAGACCCATCGAGGAGTTAGAGAGATTTCTTACTTTGAATCAGTGTAACATATCTCTGGAAGTTTGCGAGGGGTTTATAGTGTAGCCACTCAGCATTGTTGAAGAGAGATCTATTTCATTGAAAACCTACGATTAAGGTAGCCTTTTAGCAAATAAATTGTGGTGTGGTGAAAGGTCCACTTCTTGCTTTACCTGTTTTGAGTGACCGTTTGTTGTGGTGGCTGACAGGCCATTGGAGTGGCAATTAGAGTGGTCGTTGGCACGCCACTGGATCTTCAAGCGTGTAAATGGTATCCTTACTAGGGTAGTGATTTGCACAAATTCTACATTTTTTTTTCTCAACTGGTTGGAGTAGGATGCCTTTAAATGGATCTTCAAGCTCCTTGGCTATGAATTTAAGATTCAATACAAATCTTGGATTGAGAATAACTCATTTGGATGGTCCTCCAAGACAGTTTTATTCAAAGATCAACTTAAAATTGGAACTCAACCTTCAACCTATCTGGATTCCAAGTGGGATGGAATGAATACTTTAAAAGGATGCATGGTGCCTTGGTGGTTTCGTACCAAGAAAGTCATCTTGTATGGCTAAGCTCTTGGGTGCTTACCATTCCAGCTCTATGCTATGGGCTATCAAGGATGGGCTCTCGAGAGATCAACACATTTGTGGAACTATGTATGATCTTCCATACCAGCAAATAAATCATTGACAGTAGCTCCATTTCGATTGCTTTGTTGCCTATACCTTTACTGCACTAGGTGGGAAAGATAACATTGACCTTGCTGAAGGCTACCTAGCTTTGACGCTAAGCATGCTGTTGTAGTGGTGGATTGTAGATGATATGTTATCCAAGTATGCCCTTCCTCACGTCAGTGACTTTTTCTCACAGCTAAAGTTGGTGGTTGAGATTTTTAACAGAGGAGTGCAGTTCCAAAGGTTTTCATCTTCCATCATATCAAATGGTGGCAAGATCTTATTAAGCTTGTGTTGGAAAGAACTCTTGAAAATGCATGAGGCTATTGGAAGCATATCTAAAATACTTCACCTCCAATTAACCAATATGGTAAACACATTGGATTTATTAAGCCCAACTTTGGTACCAAACTTAGTAATAAGACTTGTCTACTACTGATGATTCAGGGTAATTTATGGCTGTGATTCATCAGTGTTTATTTTTTGAGGAAGATCAGTTACGCCTATTGCCGGAGAGTTATATTCTAAGAGGAACTCGAGTTTAATATTTGCTGTTCTCAATTTCAAATGAATAAATTGACCGATAAAAGGAAGTGAATTGAATCTTGTGATACTGGCCTTGGTGCTCTTGTAGATGCAATCCTATCACTTAAGGAAGAGAGTATGGTTTCATAACTTACTATACCAGTTCAAGTGCTATCCATCCCGTATAAGATGCTTCTGACTTCATTTGACTTGTGACTCTGTAATTGAGGGGAGGTCTCTTTCCCTGCATTCAAGGTTTGCATCTAAGGTTTAAAATATTGATGTCGATGAGAATTTCAAGGTCTCAGTGTTATGAAAATGGAAATATCTATAAAGTGTCGATTTTGATGGATATTTTTGGCAAAATTGTATATGTGTGTGTATATATAAACTAATAAATAATTTTACGCTTTTAAAGAAGTTAAAATATTTATCATTTGTATTATATTCACATTTGTGTTATTTTGTTGCATATTTCCATTCCTGCATCTCAACCCTAATATGGGAATTGCTTCTTGAATCAAAATAAGTTTTATGTTCTTTTGGGCATCGCACAATCATGTGGGGGCAGAAATGCTAGTTAGGTAGAAAATTAGGGGGATTTTTGTGCTTTTAACCAGTGAGTCTTTGTATGTAATGTAACATTATGGGAGTAGATATACACAAATTGGGTTAGTTAGATCTTAAATGTAAATATAAAAGGGGCAGGAAGGGATATGTTGTATTTGGTAGTCAATGGGATTGAGTGGGTTTCTTGAGTTCCTATCATTCTCAGTAGCTAGAGTTTCTTCTCAGTAGGGAGCAACGCAAATCTCGAAATCAAAATGGAAATCAAATATATCTTGTTGCTTTGTATTTTTCCTTTTTCCCTTTCACTCCCTTTGGGAGTTTGTACCCGAGAACATTTTGTTTTTTTTTTTTCAATTATATCAATGAGAAGTTGTTTTTTGTTTCTTGTTTGTATTTTTTTACTAGAAAAAGATAAATTATAATGAGTAAAAGGGTGCTTAGTTTTGCACTAGAAGAAAATTGTAGAAAAAACCATGTCCATTAACCGATTGAACAAGTGAGAAGACGACCATTTTTTTTAACCCCAAAGAAGCCAGAAAAACGCACGAGAGGATCAGCAGCAAAACCTTATTTATTTATCGAAGAACATAATTTACATCCCAAATTGCACATCCGTATGGACGTGTCTGACATTACTACACTTGAAATTACTTTCAATGCTCGTTAGCTTGTAACTATTTGTTGGCTTGTTTTCTTAAGTTTCATGCAACAGAAATTTTTTATTTTCTGCTCTAAATCCTAAATAATGAATATTTATAATAAGGTGGTGGCGGTGTTCTGCAGAATTTATATGGCGATGCATCCTAAGAAAGCATCTGCAGAAAGTCTTGGCTATTATACTTGGTATCATGTCCGCTGCAATTCTTTTAGCTGAAGCAACACTGTTACCAAGTGTCGATTTATCACTTTTCTCAATGCTTATTAAATTAGTTGGACGGGAGGAGGTGCTTGTGCAGGTATATCATCATACTTACTACATAGCAAGGCAATTGCTTTTCCTATGTGCATATATCTCATCGCGTGACTTTCAGGATATGCATACTTTGTCTATTTGTTTATTATGTACAACTTATTCCATGAGGCTGTCATTAAATGAACTGTGGGTGACTCTTTCTCAAAGTGCTTTTCCTCGAGGGTTTTTGGGATGAGAAAATGAAAAGAAACATGTTTCATTTATGATTTGCTACATCCAGGTTTCAAACTGGTGATAAAAACTGTAATAAACAGAATGGTCTTGACTTGACTGTTAGTTTGACTTGTAGCTTCCTTATCCAATTACAAGTTAAAGCCTAGCTGTCATGATCCCTATATACATTAGAGAAGAGTAGGTTAATCTAACTCTGTACTGGATGCAAACAAATTATTTTGACATTTCCAGAATGATGTAAGCCAATCTATCTGGGACTGCTCAGAGATATTTATGATAAGATCATACTGGAATCTGTTTTGGATTTTTAGTTCTTTTAAGTGTATGTTCATGCCAGGTGCAATCTTCCTACAGTGATTCTGGAAATAAACTTCTTTCATCAATTTTTCCTGAAATTTTACTTAAGATTCAGTTTAGGATGAATATCATCATTATCTGACTATTACCTGTTCATATTCTCCCTGCCATAATTTTTCCAGTGTTTGGTGGATTCCTGTTTGCTTCTCTAGGACTTCTCTGCTGATTTTCAAATCTATTTAACTTGCCTTTTTTTACAGGCCTTTGCTTTTGTACCACTGATGTATATGTGCGTGTGCACGTATTATTCTTTATTTAAGTTTGGAACTTTGATGTTCTATTCATTAACCCCAAGGCAAACAAGCTCTGTGAACTTGCTATTGATTTGTTCGTGAGTATATCTCTTTAGCTATTAAATCATTTTGGAAATTTGTCTATTCTTCTTTATGACGAAGTAAGTACTCATATAATGTTCATTCTTCTACTAGAATGGTTGCCAGGTATGCTCCACCAATTTCATTCAATTTTCTCAATCTCATTCGTCTTGGTGGAAACGAGAAAACTGTTTTCGAAAAGGTGATTATTGTTTTATTTTATTTTATTATTGCAATGTTGCTTTGCAGTTCTGATTTAATTTTGGTACGTGGGGTCTCTCCTGTTTGTTGTTTTTCTTCACCACTTGCTAGTCCTAGTCCTTCACTTTTCCTCGGTGCTTAATGATTCTAATGCTAATGGATAAGATCTGTGTCTGTGTTCTGTTGTCTTCTTTAATGACCATATTCGTTAGTTTACCTGAATATTGTGCAATTATAATGGCAGAGGATGGGTAAAATTGATGATGCCGTCCCTTTCTTCGGGAAAGATTTTAATAGGATCTACCCACTTATTATGGTTGTCTACACCATTTTGGTTGCAAGCAATTTCTTTAACCGGGTTATCGATTTCCTTGGAAGCTGGAAGAGATTTAGATTTCAGTCAGAGGTAGATGATATGGATGGATTTGATCCTTCAGGAGTAATTATATTGCAGAAAGGTAGTCATTGGATAACATTGGTGGTTTTCTTTTCTGGATGAGATCTGATATTTTATGACCGACTTAGTACAATCCTTATTTGCTTGTCATCATTCTATAAGTTTAATATTTGTTCTTTATTGCCTCAGAACGATCTTGGCTTGAACAAGGGCGCATGGTTGGCGAGCACGTTATTCCATTAGCTAGGAATTTCAACAGCATAGACTTGGAGTCTGGCAGCAGCAATAGCACAGTAAGTACATCTTCCATAAATATTTATTCTCTAGGCATTCTTCATGCAATTGTGAACTATATTTTGATGCCAGGGTGATACTATGTTTGGGAGAAATTGAAATCCTCACAATATCTAATATAGGAGATTTATTTTCATTGGTGATCTCTCTCTGTAAACGTATCTTGCTCTGATGAATTCTTAATTTTTTTCAAATGTTCTTTCTAATCAAGGAGTTAAATATTCAGGATTTGCTTGATGTCAAAGCGAAGGGAACAAACAGTCTAATAAGTGAAGACATGAATGGGAATTCGTCAAAAAGTTCTGTTGATGAGGGTCGGAAGTATGGTTCTAGCAGAGAAGCCATGAGCAACAAGTATGCTGCAATTAGAGAACAAATTAGACAATCAACATTAAACACAAAGCCAGTGGCGAACATTGCTTCTGCTAAGGTTACATTACTTGATACAGAAGATGGCGAATCTAGCAACACCAGTGAAAAGACAACTTCTGGTTTGGCCTCAAAGTGGGAATCAATGAAGATGGGTTTCCAAAACTTCAAGGCTAATATAGGAACCAAAAAGTTTCTTCCCTTGCCCCAGGTTCATGAAACAAAAACTCTCTCTCGTCATGATTCATCTCAGTCCCTTGATGAGATCTTCCAAAGATTGAAACGGCCATCAGATCATGGAGGTTATAGCGACGAGGAGGACAGGCTGGAAATTAAGAGTTCCGGGGAATAGAATTTGAGCGATCAAGGCCAACTAGATAACAACCATTTTTCTCCCTTTAGGTTTAAGAATCAAAGAATGCTGTACGATGTACAGGCCCTTGGTGCCAGTTGAGTTGTTTACTTGCAGTTGGATCATCCTGCATCTGAACACATACTTGGAACGTTACCCTGCTAGATTGACACATGCGTATATAAGCTGACTGGTTGGTAAGAAAACTGGAGAGGATAGAGTTACACTCACTAATTGTTCAAACGACCATGGTCGTAAAATTCACAGAGGTTGCAACTAAAAAGGTTAGTGTCTTGGCTTCATCAGCATTCCTTTGATTCATGAGTTTTGCTTCAGAACTCAGATGCCATACGATAAATTTATATTGTGTATCCTTTTTCTGGTACTTTGACATCCATGTCTGAATGTAATTGGAAGTTTTAGGAAATGAAGATTGAAATTCTAGACACCGAAAGAACCTGATCTGAATGGTTTCTGATATTTTGATATTTTCCTTGTAGCTAGCTGTATCTTTCATATGATTTAAATTACTCATTGTATAAGTCAGCCGTTGCCGCTTTCTGGGGAAACAACAAAGAGAAAAGTCAGTGACAAAGGGCCTTAGATATTTTTTGTGATATGTGATTTAGATCGTCGAACTTTAGCCTCTCTTTCAAGAGGGGCGAAACTTTCTGAGTGAGAGCAGTCAGGAGGGCCATATTATGTTTTCATTCTTCAGTCGTTTTCATCAAAGTTCTAAATGAATATATAACCTCTTCAAACAGTTCCCGAGATTGTTTCAATCACTTTTCGCTACTATTTTCTATTGGTTTTTATATATAACAAAGTAAACACTAAAAAGGTCTAAAGGTGAAATTTTTCAATGTTAAATACTGAATGTTAGAATCCGAAACTCCAAAGGCCAGAAAATATTAATAATCTCATGGGAAGGAAGGAATTTTACTGGAAGATTTCACAACCGCCAAGAGAATCAATGAATGTCTATATACTTAAACAAAAAAAGGGAAAAATCATCCAGTTGAAATGAAAACGCTAAAAACTTGGAAGGAACTAGGAAGAGAAAATCCAAGATTGTAGGAGAGAGAGATGGGAACTTGAATATAAGAAACCAAAAACATTAGAGACAATAATGCAAATGGAAAAAGAAAAAGAATCCAAGAAACGGTGATAAGTAAAAAGTTGAAAAAGAAGAAAATCTAAAAAAGAACTGAAATAAATTAGGGGAAACTAAAGATTGGTATAAAAAGCAGTGCCAAGAAAACAGGGATTCGCCACTCAAACAACAACAGTAATATTGATCTGAAAGATGATATACATAAGAATGTTGATTTAAATGTGATATGAAGTGAAGCAAATATTTAAGAAAGTAATTAGGGAAAATGAAAAAGGAAATTAAAAGGCAACGGAAAAAGGAAAGCAAGTAGAGAAGTAAAGGGGGCGGGCCCAGAAATAGCAATGGGGAAGAAGGTAGGAAATTAAGTGAAGAAATGAAGTAAGTGTAGTGGCAGTGGCAGTGGCGTTAAATGGATAGGGGAAAAGCTGTGGCATGTTCCGGTTCGCGAGGAGGAAAGGAAAGTGTTGATTGAGTTAAAAAAGAGAGTTATGAAAGGGCAATTTGTACAGCGACCCGACACAGAAATAGACAACCTTCGAAATCACTCTCTCTTTTCCTTTTTAAACTGCCCAAAAAGCAGACCCTCGTGCATATTTATCAAACTAGGCCCAACCTCATGTCCACATCTCCTTCCATTTCCCTAACCTTCCAAATTCACTCACCCATCAACACGAACACACATTCATTTCTCCCTACCCTAACTCAAGAAACTCCAATGTTGCTACAATATGACTGACAGTTATACGCCCTTAAACATACAAAAAAAAAAAGAAAAAAAAAAGTTTATCTTTATAAGTTGAGAATAGAAAAATGAAAAGCTTCATATTATGGGACATACCCCAAACTGACCTTGTTATAACTCACATATTATTAAAATCAACTCAACGTTCCAACACAACCTTTTAAATTTCTGCTGAACAAAGCTGTTCTTACAATTTGTGCTGTTTGGATCATAGAATTCAAAAATAGTTTTCAGAAACAAAACGTGGATTATTTATCAAATCGAATGAACCTAAAAACACAAATCAAAATTTGAATTGATGCTTAAGTTTTGGAATTCACATCTGACAAGAAAACCGCCTAATTGGAAGGAGAAGGAGGTGGGTCCTAAGTGGAAGAAAGAAAAGAAAGGGGGAAGGGAAGTGATTGTGGTGGGATTGGGAGTTAAGAGTTAAGAGCCAAATGTGTCGTAATATTAATAGTTATAAAAACGAAGCACAAGTGGGAAATGTGGGACACAGCTTGTGGGTGCACCCCATACTCCACGCTAACTCCACAATTTTCCATGGAAATATACTCAAAGATTCTCTTTTTGGGATCACCAAAACTCTGATTTATAATTTAACCTAACCTTTCTCTCAGCAAAAACAGACAGCATCTTTCTATATCAATCCATTCTTGCCTTTAATTTACTATTAATCTTGCATGGCAAATTAAACACATTTCATATTTATTATCATTATACTTTCCTATTCCTACGTACCATCCTTTTCTGGGTTATGTTTATTTAGTTCACAAATTTTAAATACATTTTCTAACATTTTTAAATCAGCTTCACTTTGGATATTTTAAGAAATGAACATCTTTCTTAGTCGCAGTAACATCGTTTTCAATTCATTTAATTTAAATTGGCATTGTGTACTTTTAAAATATTTTAATAGACTTATAAACTTCTCATTTTGTATCTTATAAACTCACGTGCATAAGTTTGTCCAACATTTGAGTCTTTTATCTCAAAATCAATTTCTATAAATAAGATGGTCACTTTGCTATCAAATGTTAAATTGATAACTTATTTTTAAATTTTAGGTGTTGTATTTCAATTTAAATTTTGAACTAATAATTATATTAGTTAAAATCTTGAACTTTTGTTAGTGTATCAAATTACATCACTCAGTTCGTTGCGTTTGAAAAATACCTTGTGTAAAATTAATTGTACCAATTAAACTCCTAAACTTTCATAATTTAATCAATTTAAACTCTTAGCCTGAATTTCTTTTTAGTATTGTCCATGCATTTCTAATAATTTATTTTGTAAAATCGATGTTTAAAGAAGACTACACATGTTTGAAAACTAATGCATGTATGATTTTCAAAATAATCGTAATGAATGGTCTAAATTGATTAACTTATGAAAATTTAGTAATTTAATTGACTCAACTTATAAGTTCTAACAAAAATATTCAAGGTATAAATTGACACACTTACGATTAAATTAGTACAGTTATTAGTTTAAAGTTCTAATCGATACAACCATCAAACTTTAGAGATATGAATTGATATTTATCCAAGAGTAAACAAAATGAATAATATAGAAATGAAATAAATATGAACACGAAAGTTGAGGGACCAAACATGTAATTTATTTCAGAAAAAGTGAGAGTAAATGTATAGTTTTCAGAATGAAAATGACAAAAAAATTGTGTTGGCTTCATTGAACAGAGAGGGTCTATATATGTGTGTGTGTTTGTAGAGATAATTAGAAAATGAAACTCTCCTATTTATTCAAAGTCTAAAAACAAACAAATAGACAGCAAGTAGTTCAGATTGAGACCCCATTTATGTTCCTACAAAAATTATGCGAGTTGTCTCGTGTCAATGAAAAGATTATTCAATATGCACCACGAAATAATTTTGTAATAGTCATGGATATACATTATATTCAAAGACCTGCATATTCTCTAGGCCCGTCTGATAATTATTAGGTTTTTTTATTTTTAAAAAATTATACTTATTTATTTTCGATGTCTTGTAATGATATTTCATCATTTCTAAGTAAAATAGTTGAATTCTTTAGTCAAATTTTTAAAATAAAAACAAGTTTTTAAGATGTAACTTTTACAATTTTCAAAACTTGACTTGGTGTTTGAAAACATTAGTAAAAAATAGATAACAAAGGAAAGAAACTAGAGGTAAAAATTGTATTTATAGGTTTAATTTTCAAAAACCAAAAACACTAAGGTCATGTTTGATAATCATTTGACTTTTAATTTTTGTTTTTCAAAATTAAGCCTATAGACATTACTTTTACTTCCAAACGTCTTTCTTAGTTATCTATTTTTACCAATGGTTTAAAAAATCAAGCAAAAAATTAAAAATTAAAAACATAGTTTTTTTAAACATGAATTTGTTTTTGGAATTTAGCTAAGAATTTAACCATTGTACTTGATAAAGATATGAATCATTATAAAAAAAATGGGAGAGGAAATAGGTTTAATTTTCAAAAACAAAAACAAAAACCTAAATGGTTATAATACTACAAGAAAAATAGCTTTTAGTGATGAGTAAAATGCGTTGCTAAAAGTATTAGCAATGTGTAGAGTCACGCTACTGTGAATGTCGTGGTAGCTATATAATCAAAATTTTTAGTGACATTTTAATACACGTTGCTAAAACACGAATTTTACAGATGCTAAAGCATTACAAAAACGTACTTTTAGCAACACACAATTTGTTGCTATTTGTCTTATATAGTGACGTGACAAGTGTTAGAGTTGACATTCGACATATGGAAGAGATTTGGATCTTAAGCAATCTAATTATATTAATTTTAGTAAATAAGCATGCAATGTCCAGGTCATACATAGCAAATTAGGGTTAGAATGTACAACCTTTGTAGAACTCCAAAAATGATGCAAACCCTCTTTGTTTTCTAATCACAAACGGTTTGTAGACAACCACAAGAGTCTTTCCCCCTATTCTCAGACTTTGGAACGGACTGTGGGATCCAAATTGTAAAGAAATTGAAGAAAATTTTGGGATTGAAGAGCTTTTGAATGTGATTATTTAAAAGAACCAAATTCTTTCAAAAAACAAATTTGCATCAACTTTTTCCTCCACTAATTTTCTTCTATTTATAGTGTAATTACATGTAAAGAGACTTAATCTCAAGTTGCCACTTAATTTTGCATGCATTAAGTGGAATTTGAGGTGTTTTAGTAAGTTGAAAAAGTGGGATAATTCAACTCACTATGAATTTGGGATAATTTCACTCACTTGAAAAATTCATTTAATCTTTTGAATTTCAAAAAACTCAACTAAATGAATTTTAATTTTAAATAAAATTAATTCAAATAATCAATTTTAAATAAAATTCATTTCTTTTAAAACTAATATTAAATAAAATTAATTTTAAATAATTAATCAATCAAATTAATTTTATTATCAAATTTTAAATTAATAAAACAACGATCCCGAACATGAATCCCCATTCAAGAGTATAATTTTTAAATAAAATTTAAATAATTATAGCTCTCCAATTTCGTTTAATTCAATAATTAAATTATATATATATATCATATATAATTAATGATTATTCGCTAAACCGAATTTGAACGTTTCAAATTCTCTCATTACACTGTCCTAAGGTTTAGTTCAATATGAGTTAGCAGGTGATAACGGGCAGAAATGCACGTTATCATAGTGCTAAGTTCTTAAACAATATTGGATTGAGTTGATAAAACATGTTAAATTGCGTCCATCAAGCATCAATTTCATAATATTGTGGTCGCATACGTTCATCGAATAGGAACAGTTGATTTTAGTATTTTTATGCAGAATATGCGTTGACGCAATGCAAGAATTACGATCATAAGAAATCATTGGTCGAGTGCAACTTCACCGCATGGCTTTGCGATGATTGTGTTCACGAATATTCGCCTGAGAAGGATTGCCGCAACTTGGTCAGCGCAACATGGTGGGCGCATCTAGGTGAAAGGCTAATTAATCGCGATGGGACACAAAGCTGATCACAGTCGAATCCGAATTAAGTTGACAATCGATAACGATCATAAGTACATTCAGCTTTTCGGTGACAAATATTCGACGCATCAGTTAGGAATTAAAGTCGTCCCATCTGTACAATCATGAGAGAGAAGCTGCCATTCACCTTGGATGTTCTATAAATGCCAGAGGCATCCTTCAGAAAAGGGGTGATCCAGTTCAGTAGTTAGAGATTTCATACTTCAGTTCGCACGTCCTTGTTCATAGTTTTCTTTTGTTTTAAGGCGGACGCGAGAGAGGAGGTTGTGCCGATCGATTGTTGTGGTAAGCTTGGGAGAGCGTCGGAAGCGGGAACATCTTTAGAACCGAATAAAGATTACAGTGTAAAAGCCTCGGTCAGCAAGGAATTGCTACACGGCTCTCTACCTTTAAGTTCCAGTGTTATTTTGTACTCCACTCATTTATCGAAATGGAATCTCTTTCTCTATATCTGTTCACTCTCTATTATTTACGCATGAATAGCTAAATTAGTTGAATGGGTTGAGAAGCATTTAGCTAGCACATCTAGGAAATCTTCACTCTATGCGATTATCTTGTATTATGAGTGCTTCATTCGTCCATTAGAGATACTCGGGAGAGTAGTCTAAGGACAGAATCTAGGCTTGGGAAGGTTAGGTTAGAATCTAGGTTCAGGAGAGTCAGATTAGAACGCATAAACAAGAGATAGGAGCTTAGGAATAAACACTATTTGTTATCAACGCATCGCATGCATCTTAGAGATAGGATATGATTGTATGCGGTCACCTTACTTTCATGCATTTTGCATCACTGCATAGGACAAGAGTAGAGACTTAGGGATAAGCTCTATGGAAACTTTTGCATTCAACATATGCGTCCTAGATTTAGGAGCATCGCATTTGCATTGGAAAATGACTTGCTGTGCATGGTGGTAACATGATCGCATAGTCTAACGCATTCCCAAGTAATGCTAACTAAAGATCTTCTCAACCCGTTCATCACATATTCAGTGCATCAATCACACAACTGACTTTTCTCAAATCCGCCGCATTTGTTTACTTTCTCATTAACGCAATCAACAACAAATCAACAATTTATTTATTTGGCCACCGCAAAGTTTTCATAAAAATTATTAGTGCAACCTGTTTTCACAAGTCCCTATGTTCGATCCTGGACTTACCAGGAAACTCAGTGGAATTTACACTGGGATTCCGCTGAGGAAACTTGAGTGCACAACGTAATTTCACCATCGCATATCATCCACATTTTCATTCAATAAAAATAAGTATCAAGTTTTTGGCGTCGTTGCCGGGGACTTCGGCAAAATAGAGTGCTAACGGTAATTTTTTTTAATTTCTTTGCAGACTATCAATCTCTGGTGAATTACGACCTGGAGATTGAGAAAACGTTTAGATGGAGACTGAGAGACTGCCAACAGCAACCACAATCAGATAAAGAAGAGATGGCAATGCAGCCTAGAAACGGAGCACCAAATGATAACAATGTCATAGAGAATCCAATCATTTTGGCAAACGATCGCAATAGACCCATTAGTGACTATATATCGCCAAACCTCTACGATTTCTCTCTAGGAATCATGAGGCCTGCCCTCAACGGAAGTCGATTCGAAATGAAGCCAGTGATGCTGCAAATGATTTAGACTATAGGACAATTCAGAGGAAGGCGTGGCTAGGACCCACATGCCCACCTCTGAAGCTTTATTGAAATCTGCAATACTTTTGTGTTCCCGAATATTTCTGTCGAAGATGTTCGATTAACGTTGTTCCCATTTTCTTTCTATGATCAGGTTTGGAAATGGGCGTATTCTCTCGAACCGGGAGAGATCACTTCTTAGGAACAGTTAGTGGAAAAGTTTATGAAGAAATACTTTCCACCTACTGAAAATGCAAGACGACAAAAACTAATTACAAATTTTGAAAAAGGCATGGACGAATCGCTCAGCGATACCTGGGCGAGATTTAAGAGGTTGGTCAGGGATTGTCCACACAATGGGTCTCCAAACTACCTCCAGATGGAAATTTTTTATCATGGTTTGAATCCCGCTTCGCAGACCGCTGCCAATGCGGCAATCATTGGTGGTCTGCTTGATAAAACGTATGATGAGGCGAAGAATATCTTGGATCGCATCTCCAAGAACCATGAAGATTGGAGAGAAAGTGACTAAAGATTGAGACTCAAAGACAATGACGCAAGTAATGATGCTATTGCTTCACTATAAAATCAGATGACCGCAATGATGATCTTAATCCAGGGAATTGCGATCAGTAATCCAACACCGCAAAATGGGCAAATCAACGCAATCAGTCAAAACACCGCAAGATATGCGACTTGCGGTGATGGGCATGCGATGGAAAATTGCCCGTAAAATCCACAATCTGTTTACTTTGTAAAAAAATAATCCTTTTTCGTATACCGACAACCCCGGGTAGAGAAACCACCCGAATTTTGCTTGGAAGAATCAGTAATAGAATTTCCAACCAGTGGCGCAAAAGGAGAGGCCATAAGGATTCTTCCCACACAATAACGGTCAAACGAGCAATCAAGTAAGTAGCTCACAATCACCGCAATCCTCTTCTTTGGAAAGCCTATTGAAGCAATACATAGAGAAAAACGAAACCATGCTTCAAAGTCATGCTACGTCCATCCGCAATCTCGAATTACAGATGGGCAAGATTACGAGTGAGCTGAAGAGTAGGCCATAAGGGGCTCTACCGAGTTCAACTGAACTTCCACACAACCCGGGGGATCAGGTAAAAAGCAATGTCAGGTTCTGACATTGCGAAGTGGGAAGACTGTGGAGGGAGAAAAGAATGAGCTTAGTCGCACAGCTCCCATTGCGGCAGAATCTAAAGTTGCGGTGACGCAAGAAGAAGAAAGAGAAAAAGAAGCAGTAGGACCAGAGGTTGTGTCGACCTCAAAGCCAACTGAGACGGGAACTGTGAAAGTGCAGTTACCTCCTTTCCCGCAGAGACTAAGGAAGAAAAAGAACGAAGAGGTGCAATACCAATTCTTCCTATCTATGTTAAAGTAATTACAAGTTAATATTCCTTTCAGTGAAGCGATTGAGGAAATGCCTGCCTACGCAAAGTTTCTGAAGGATATGGTATCTAAGAAGAGGGAAGCTAATAAGTTTGCCACGGTGACGTTAACACAAAGTTTCAAATCAATAATTCCACCGAAGATGAGCTATCCTGGAAGCTTTACCATTCCTTGCTTCATAGGAGGACTGTACATCGGACAAGCCCTGTGTGACCTGGGAGCCAGCATAAATTTGATGCCTCTGTCAATCTTTAGGCAGCTGAATGTGGGGCAACTTATTCCCACAACGGTGAGTCTCCAACTGGTCGATAGATCTCTGGTGCATCCAGAGGGAAAGGTGAAGGATGTGCTGATAACCATTGATAAATTTATCCTACCAGCTGATTTCATCATTTTGGACTAAGAGGCCGAAAAAATGTGCCCATCATTCTGAGGCGACCTTTTCTATCAACAGGTCGTGCTCAAATTGATGTGCATAAAGGGGAAATCACTTTGAGCATCAACGGACAGAAGCTCAAGTTTAACATAATTCATGCCATGAAGTTTCCGGATGAAGAAGACCTACATGACTCAGATGATGACTAGAATGTGATGGAAGAAGAAAAGTTTGATGAAGAAAATGAAGAAGAGGATCCCAGTGCATTCGTTGTTTCCTGTAATGCGATCATAACAAAAACAAGCAAGGAAGATGAAGAAAATAAGGAAGAGAAATGATCGCAAACCAAGAAGAAGAGCCAGCAGAAAAAGAAGAAAGAAAAACAGTGCAACCTTCTCTAGTAGAACCATCAACACTTGAATTAAAGACCCTACCAACCCATTTAAAGTACGAATTTTTGGGGCAGAATGAGAAGCTGCCTGTGATTATTTCCTCTGCGCTCAACGAAGACTAGAAAGATGCAATAATGAGCATTTCAAGGAAGCATGTGCGAGCAATTAGCTGGATGCTCACTGACATTAGAGGAATTAGCCCAGCATACTGTATGCACCGCATTCATCTTTAAGAGGAACTTAAAGCAACAACTGAACATCAACGCAGACTCAACCCTGCAATAAAAGAGGTCGTCAAGAAGAAGATCATTAAATGGCTAGATGGGGCATTATCTATCCTATAGCAGATAGCACGTGGGTCAACCCTATTCAACGTGTGCCGAAAAAGGGCAGCATGACAGTAGTCCCGAATGACAACAATGAATTAATACCGCAAAGAACCATCAGTGGATAGTGCATTTGCATGGATTACCGCAAGCTGAATGCGACCACAAAGAAAGATCATTTCCCTCTACCATTCATTGATCAAATGCTAGATCGTCTAGCTAGAAATGACTTTTATTGCTTTTTAGATGGTTAAGTCGGGTATAACCAGATTATGATAGCTTCAGAAGACCAAGACAAGACCACATTCACCTGCCCATATGGGACATTTGCTTTTCACCGCATGCCGTTTGGCCTCTGCAATGCGCCAAGCACGTTCCAAAGGTGCATGATGGCTATCTTTTCAGACTATCTCGAGGACTCTATTGAAATATTTATGGATGACTTCTCTGTTTATGGGTACACGTATGAAGCCTTTCTAGCCAACTTGGAGAAGATACTGAAGAGATGCGAAGAGACGGGTCTGGTGCTTATTTGGGAAAAATGTCATTTCATGGTGAATGAGAGCATAGTGTTGGGACACAAGGTTTGCCATGATGGGTTGGAGGTGGACAAAGCAAAAATCGAACCAATTGAAAAACTTCTACCTCTAACTAGCATGAAGGTTGTACGAAGCTTCTTGGGGCACGCTGGATTCTACAAACAATTTGTCAAAGACTTTTCTAAAATAGCACGACCATTGAGTGCGTTGTTAGAGGCTGATAGAAAATTTGATTTTGATAACAACTGCCTCAACGCATTTCGAGTTTTGAAGAATGCGTTGATTACCACGGTCGTATTGATTGCGTTGGACTGGACACTTCCTTTTGAAATTATGTGCGGTGCAAGCGGGTATGTGATGGGAGCAGCTTTAGCACAAAAGAGAAAAACAATCTTGCATCCCATCGCATATGAGAGTAAAACATTAAATCCTGCTCAGAAAAATGATACCACAACAGAGAAAAAGCTTCTGGCGGTAATTTTTGCGATGGAAAAATTTCGAGCATATCTGCTGAGGACAAAGGTACTCATCCATACTGATCATTCGGCAATAAAATACTTAATGACAAAAAAAGACGTAAAGCCGAGATTGATCAGATGGGTTCTCCTCCTTCAAGAATTTGACATAGAAATAATATACTGGAAGGGGATAGAGAACGAAGTGGCGGATCACTCGTCTAGACTAGAAAATCCTGAGGTTGACCGCAATGAGTCTGAGTTGAATGCGGTGTTCTCGGATGAGCAACTGTTCTATATTGAAGAATTTCCCTAGTATGCAGACATAGTCAATTATCTGGTTTGTGAGAAATTTCTTGAAGATTACACCTAGCACCAACAGAAGAAGCTCAAGCATGAACGCAGACATTATTATTAAGATGAGTCGAATCTGTATAAAAAAAAAGGGTAGACCAGATTTTTCGATTATGCGTACCAAATGTTGCTCAACAACGCATATTATCGCAATGTCACGACTCACCATATGGTGGGCACTTTGGAGGTAGCGCACTGTAGCCAAAGTTTTACAGAGTGGATTCTTTTGGCCTACATTGTTCAAGGATGTAACTGACTACGCAATGAAGTGTGATCGGTGCCAACGCACAGGTAACATTTCATGGAAACATGCAATGCCAATGAACACCATCTTGGAGCTTGAATTGTTCGATGTATGGGGGATTGATTTCATGGGACCATTCCCTCATTCGAATGGTAAACATTACATTTTATTAGCCATCGATTATGTATCCAAGTGGGTAGAGACAATAGCATACACCACAAGTGATGCGGCAGTAGTCTCTCAGTTCCTGAAGAAACATATTTTCACTCATTTTGGCACTCACCATGCCAGCATAAGTGATAAAGTATCCCACTTTGTCAACCATAATATCAAGGAGTTGCTGTGCAAATACAACATTCTCCACAAAGTGGCCACCGCATACCATCCACAGACGAATGGTCAGGCGGAAGTGTCCAATCGAGAAATTAAGTTGATACTTGAGAAGGTAATAAGGCCTTCACGAACAGATTGGGCAACAAAGCTTCACGATGCATTATAGGCATATCAGACTGCATTTAAAACACCCGTAGATATGTCCCCATATGCGTTGGTATTTGGTAAGGCGTGTCATTTGCCTTTGGAGCTGGAATATAAGACACTGTGGGCGGTAAAGAAGCTGAAATTTGATTTGAAGAAAGCAGAAGAAGCGCGAAAATTACAACTGGTCGAGCTAGAAGAATGGAGGATTAACGCATATAAAAATGTGAAGATTTATAAAGAGTGCACCAAGCGCTGACATGTCAAACGCATATGTGGTAAGAACCTCCAAGTCGGGCAAATGGTCTTACTCTTCAACTCACCTCTGCGACTCTTCCCGAGAACATTAAAATCATGCTGGTCCGGACCCTTCATCATGAAAGAAATATTCCCACATGGTGCAGTGGAGCTGATCACTGAGGATGGAAGCCGTACATTTAAGGCTAATGGACAGCGAGTGAAGGCATATTGCGGAGGTAGTTTCCAACCAGAAAAGATCTCCGTGAAGCTGAAAAACTTAGAATACCCTTTGTTTGATTCTTGAACTCTCATTCCTTCGTCACTTTAATCATTAGTTATCTATCTACATTTTACTCTTTATTATTTTGTTTAAAATCATTTAACTCTCTCACTATTTTTCTTGCAACGATTAAGGCACATGATTGCGGAGATGTTGCATGAAGCAGCAAATCATCTCAATCCGTCATCGCAATCTATAGAAGATAGATCCCCGTAAAGTTGGATACGTCCATACACAATGCGGGCAACAACACAAATTTCGGGGTGTTTTCTTATCCTTTTTTTAAAAAAATTTTGCGCTATCGCATCGCATTTTAGTTTAAAAATCTTATCACTGCATCCTCTTTAATTACCGCAATCATTTGACATAGATAAATTTATTAAGTTACCACATGTTGTTTCTTTGCCAAATATGATTTCAATGATGAAAAACATGCTTCTATTTCTTTCATATATACTAGAGTTATGTTAACTTTAAGATAGTCACCTCATAAAATATTTCTAGAACTTAGGAGTTTGCTAGCTTTCTTTCAAACTCTCTTTATGAAACTTTCTAAGAACATCGCATGACTTATATCTATCTTTTGGCAATGAAGACATTGCTGCATTTTAAATTTGGGGGTGAGGTATTTATTTTCGACCTTGCATTTTTTTTTATAAAAAAAAAAACTTTTTGAGAATGACAACTCCACTGTCAATGCAATGGGAAAACCCATGTTGATAAGAGTTAAGTTGTGAAAGGCACTTACCCATAGTTGGATGTCCGCATGACACACGTGAGGGCAAGCCAAAACGAAAGTAAGTCACCAGGATCAACGCATAAATAAATGACCGCAACGCCACTGCCAAATAGGTATGAGTTTAGTCTGAGAAAGAACGCATTGCTTATAGTTGGAGGTCTGCATGACACCCGTGGGGGCAAACCAAAACGAAAGCAAGGCACTTGGATCAGCGCAAGGTCAGAAAAAAAAAATAAATAACAATGACAAGCAATATGCAAGAATAAAATCATTTGTCACCCTGGTGAATTTTTTTTTCTTTTTGAAATAAATCATGCGATGTTCCGGAAATTAATAAAGTACTTTTGAAGGTTAAGTTTACAGTCCTTAGGTCTTAGAAATATTTTAAGAGAAGACTTGAATAAGACTTGAGGAAACTTTGGTATATAGGATTTGAACAAAGTATCATTGAGAAATCTAGGAAAAGAACATTGCGGTTGACTTGCTAAAGGAAGTCTTTAGCTTATGCTTGAGGACAAGCATTGTTTAAATTTAGGGGTGTGATAACGGGCAGAAATGCACGTTATCATAGTGCTAAGTTCTTAAACAATGTTGGATTGCGCTGATAAAACATGTTAAATTGCGTCTATCAAGCATCAATTTCATAATATTTCGGTCGCATGCATTCACCGCATAGGAACAGTTGATTTTTGTATTTTTATGCATAATATGCGTTGACGCAATGCAAGAATTGTGGTCATAGGAAATCATTGGTAAACCGCAACTTCACCGCAAGGCTTTACGATGATTGTGTTCGCAAACATTCGTCTGAGAAGGATTGTTGTAACTTGGTCAACGCAACATGGTGCACGCATCTAGGTGAAAGGCTAATTAATCGCGATGGGACACAAAGCTAATGACAGTTGAATCTGAATTAAGTTGACAGTCGATAACGATCACAAGTATATTCAGCTTTTCGGTGACAAATATTCGGCGCATTAGTCAGGAATTAAAGCCATCCCATCTGTACAATCATGAGAAAGAACCGCCGTTCGCCTTGGATGTTCTATAAATACCAGAGGCATCCTTCAGAAAATGGGTGATCCAGTTCAATAGTTAGAGATTTCATACTTCAGTTTGCACGTCTTTATTCATAGTTTTCTTTTTTTTTTTTTATGGCAAACGCGCGAGAGGAGGTTGTGCCGATCGATTGTTCCAGTAAGCTTAGGAGAGCGCCGGAAGCTTCAAGGACAGAGAGAGGGCCGATGCCTGCGGAAGCAGGAACATATTTAGAACCGAATAGAGATTAAAGTGTAAAAGCCTCGGTCAGCAAGGAATTGCTACCAGGCTCTCTATCCTTAACTTCCAGTGTTATTTTGTATTCCATTTATCGAAATGGAATCTCTTTCTCTATATCTGTTCACTCTCTGTTATTTATGCATGAATAGCTAAATTAGTTGAATGGGTTGGGAAGCATTTAGCTAGCACATCTAGGGAATCTTCAATCTATGCGATTATCTTGTATTGCTTCATTCGTCTATTAGAGATACTCGGGAGGGTAGTCTAAGAAAAGGATCTAGGCTTGGGAAGGTCAGGTTAGAATCTAGGTTCGGGAGAGTCAGATTAGAACGCATAAACAAGAGATAGGAGCTTAGGAATAAGCACTATTTGTTATCAACGTATCGTATGCATCCTAGAGATAGGATATGATTGTATGCAGTCACCTTGCTTTCATGCATTTTGCATCATCGCATAGGACAAGAGTAGAGACTTAAGGATAAGCTCTATGGACACTTTTGCATTCAACACATGCATCCTAAATTTAGGAGCATCACATTTGCATTGGAAAATGACTTCTGAGCATGGTGCTAGCATGAAGGCATAGTCTGACGCATTCCCAAGTAACGCAAGCTAAAGATCTTCTTAGCCCGTTCATCGCATAATCAGTGCATCTATTACACAACTGACTTTTCTCAAATCCGTCGCATTTGTTTACTTTCTCATTAACACAATCAACAACAAATCAACAATTTATTTATTTGGCCATCGCAAAGTTTCATAAAAATTATCAACGCAACCTGTTTTCACAAGTCCCTGTGTTTGACCCTCAACTTACCGGAAACTCAGTGGAATTTATACTTGGATTCCGCTGAGGAAACTTGAGTGCACAACACAATTTCATCATCGCATGTCATCCATATTTTCATTCAATAAAAATAAGCATCGGCAGGAGACATAATAGACTTATAGATCATGAGCTCCAACGATTCGAGATTAACCGGCTAAACTCTTTAACCTAATTAACCAACATTCGTTAATTTTTGAGACACTCCACTAAAGTTTAGTATCTGCACTTTCTTCACTGTAGATATATTTTTGTCCACAAGATTTAACCATGATTAGTATTATGGGTTGTTCGTAATTATAATCGGGTCAAAATTATTGTTTTACCCTTGTAATTACATCTTGTTTCTTAAGTTTCACTGATTCTCTAATGAACAATTGGGTTGTGGTTAAACTACTAAACCGAGTCCCACTCGAGCCAATAAGAGGGTGTGACCCTTTGTTTAAGATCTGATGTCAACACTCAAGAAAATAACCTATCTACTATCCCTAGAATTGGGTAGAAGTGAATTCTATCTTATAGGACTATGTCCCCAGCTATCTACTCAGTCCTACCCCTAAAATGGAAGGCATATTGAGTCGGCGATGTTGAGTCACTCTCACCCATGCAGATTAAAGAATAATCCTGAATAAACAGAAGTTCATAGTTAGCTTAGAATTAAGATCGAGTTACTTTAGTCCTCAAATTGAAATAGTCAGTTTCAACAGTAAACGGCATTATAAAGAAAAATTACTATTTCGTGGTTCGGTCTTATGCAAACATCTTTTGCATAGGATGTCCTCAATCGCATGTCTTTACATGAACGATTCCAGGATCACATCGTTTGTATCAAATACGAAGTGGGACGCATGCATAGTGTCCCTAAGGTATCCAACCCTATCCTTATACTTATAGACCATTTTGGCTATATACTCAAACTTGATCTCATTTTATGTCTCCACATAATGTTCAAATATCCATACTATAGCCAGGTGGATTTATGCTTTAACATGTTCAATTTACATATTCAATAATAATTTTTCTGAATAAACCTCAATAACATCTTTATTACAAATAAAATATGTTTAATATTTACAAACTGCGAGTTTTAAGACATACAACCCAACAACAAGTTTGTCTCCAAAGTTAAGTTTTGGCGACATATTAGACCGTTGCTATATTGGGATTGGTGTCATAGTTCTCCCGGAGTCTCGTTGTTTTGTAAAGATACACATTGTTTAATGAATAAAATAATTATTATTTAATTCTGCTATTTACTTATATCGAATAAATAAAGCTCCTTTGTTATCTTATGTGAACTTAAGCATGTAAATGTGATATACTAGTGGATTATGCCTTAAGTGATAACCTAAATAGGTCTGTAGTATAAGGATTAAGGTGGAATACTTCATCCTGGTGACACTATGGATACAACCCGCTTTGTAGAGGTTTGCAAGTGTTGTAAATTACTACAGATGGTAGATCCTGACCATTCATGAAGAGACATGCGAGTGGGGGTGTCCTATACAAAGAGTTTGTTTAAGACCTGAACCATGAGATGACTAGACTCTGTATATAAGGCCATTGATGCTAGAGACTTACATCTCACCTAAACGACCATAGATGACACCACCTCAATCCTACTTTAAGGGCGGTCTTTTGATTAGTATGGGTGACAGTGGCCAGATTTCCAACTCAACATGCCTACATTTTTGGAGACTTGTCTGATCTGGGAGCTGGGAACTCAATCCACAATATGGAATTCACTTCTTTCCCGAAGCAAGGATAAGTAGAGAGATTGTGCTCTTAAAGGCTGATTCTAGGGCTTGAATATAATGGCCACAACTTCTCTTTGGAAGAGAAGACTCAGTCATAGTAAGACTATGACTTATGTTCATTAGCGAGATCAGTGGTACTTAAGGAGACAGATGTAACTATAGGGGCATAATGGTTATTGGCCCAGCTGTACTTACGAGCGATCTGTGAAGGGTTTTCATACTACAGATTGGTTAAGATCGACACATAATATATCTGTGGTAAGGAGAGTTCAGTTGTCGGTCTTTAGTGAAGTGTCTGGCAGTTAACGGATTGTGGATCCTGTGACTAAAGAGTTTAGTCAGTTATTCATGTACCGTTAGAGCTTCGAGCTACAGGTCCATAAGGCCCCCTTGGCAGTTCAATGGATTCAGTTGAGGATCAGTTCTTGGTGTTGATTTGAAATGTTCAAATTGACAAGAGGTATTTTGATTATATATGATATAATCGGTTTCATGTATAAGATACATCTAGTTGAGGATTGATGTAAATGAGATTTACATTAAGTATCATGGAATAGAAAAAGAACTATGGTTTATATGTTTCATGGGATGAAATATTAAAACTATATGTTATAAATATAGTATGATAAGTTGGTTATCATTTATGGTTTATATGTTAGTATGAATACGGATGAATGAATCATACAAGCTCATGTTTCCATAAACTTGATGACGAAAATATGGAAATGTAATGTGGATGCTGTGTTATACATGACTACTTCTAGACATATGCGTTGTTAACTATATGCTTGTAGTATGCTAAGGAGTAATGCATTGTCACAAGTTTCCTTGCGCTGAAACCAAGTATAATTCCAATGCAAGTTTCTCGGATTGATCCAAGGTTGAACACAGGGATTGTTGTCGTTAATGTGTTACATTTGTGATATATGCGACCGATGTTTTTACAATTAATAAATATTTTGTTTGTATAGGAAATTAAATTGCAGTAAAGTAAAATTGTGCAGATAAACTAAAGTTGCATTAAGAAAATAAAGTGCGATAAAAATAAACCTAAGCTAACGTGATGCAAGATACAAAATACATGATATACATGATGTTGAGTTCGAGACCGACTGCGAAGTTTATACAAAGGATCGTGGTATGCGATGGCAAATCTTTATGTATGAATGAGAAATGGTAATGAATAATTAGTATAAACATCGCAAGGTTGTTAATTACGGTAAAGATATATCTAAGGTTCCACTTTCACTTGGCGTACACCTCTCGGTGATCGGCCGCGTTCCCACATCTCTATGGTGAAACAGGGATGAACGTGATGAATGCAAGGTTGCTACCATCTCTGGAAGTACTTCTCGCTTTAGTTAACACATTCTTCCAACCCTTTCTCAATAGGCGGAATGGCATCTCACTTCTGCTCTCACAGGTGAAGATGTCGTCTAGCATGATTTGACTAAACATAATTATTTCCTTAACCCAATTAATTTACTTGTTTAATTCTTGCTAATTACCCATGGGATTAAGAAAACATCGTGGAGAAAGTGAATTACGGATGAACAGAAATAGACAGAAAGATGGAGATGAAAATGATCATAACAATTAATACTAAGATTAAGGGTCTGATACATGGTGTGAATGATATAGATTAAGAAGATGAGTACAAGTGATGATAAAGAGATAAAAAAAAATACAGAAGAGTGTCAATGTCTTGACATAGATCTGGATGGTGGTTTTGCTTGCTGGCATGTGGAGTGGATAAACAGAAGAGATTCCCTCTCAGGCTTGCTCTTTTGGTAGAGGTAACCTTTGTACAGAGCTTCGACGGCGGGGATCCGAAGAATTCTTTTCCCAGAGACTCACCTCTCGGCCTTGTCTCTTAATTCTTCCCGGATCTGCTCTGATTAGTCGCTCAACCAGTCTCTCTCTCAGATCAGCATATACACTTTTATATGTATTCAAGCATCCTTCTTCAATGGAAATGTTGGAGCTATTTATAGGCTAAGCTTTGACTCTCTGACGTGTGGTCTCCACTTTATTGTTATGGCAGTTCCTGAAATGGTGGAGTGAATATTTCTTCTGTTACGCAATCAATCCCGTTCGAAATGCACAATGGTCTGCTGTACACGCTTCAGAATCCTCCGCGTTTGCGTTGCTCTTTACCTCTTTGATCGTTTGCTCGCAAGCGGTGTTGTTTTTTATTACCGCATGCGGTTGAGATTGCGTTGATCGCTTAGCTCTTAATCGATTGTTGTATGTGCTGTCATTGTATTGATCGTCTATTTATTCCTGAATGATGGGCGCAATGCGACGTAGATGCGTTGTTCTTTTTATCTTGAGCCTTGAACGCATGCGGTGACTTGATTTCCTACAAAATAGGCTTGAAATATCCTTTTCTACCATCGCAATGATGTTAGTGGGTTTATTGACAACAATTTATAATTCTCGCATTTCTAAGCCAATTTCTATACAATTGACGCAACTATCCTTTCTTTGGGCCATAATATCTAAATAAAACAGTATAAATAACTTGTATTTCTACAAGTTATCACACTCCCAAATTTAGATATATGCTTGTCCTCAAGCATATCTTCTACTAAAGCAATATTGTTCTATTCATATCCTAAATTTTGCGTCGATTGGCTGCTTCGAATGCTCCACCTAGGCAACATTACTTAACAGCACAATTTCCTTCCATCCTTGATAATTCCTAACAAAACCTTACTTTATTCTTCTATATCATAAATTTCTGTTTAAAAATGCTTTTCTAGTTTTAAAAAGAATGTTTACCTCTTCTTGTCAAAACAACTTAATGTGTCTGGATGCGGTGGTCAAATTTTCATCATTCATTTAGAGACTGTTGATCATGGTTACACCCTTCGTTTTGGCTTGTTCCCACGGGTGTCATGCAAACATCCAACTGTGGTTGTGTGGCAATCTCAACTTTAACTCTTGAATTTTAGAGGAGTTGTCTCTTGTTTCTTTTATTTTTTTCTCATTTTTCTCTTTTTATATTGCATTGTTCTTGGAAACCCACCTTCGTTTTAGCTTGCTCCCATGGGTGTCATGCGAATATCCAACTACGAGCAGGCTACTTTCACAACTTAACTCTTATCAGGTTGGGATTGGAGGCTCCTCACGGCTTTCACAATAGGCTCCTCACGGCTCCTTTCCGTTGCGCTGACATTGGAGTTTATTTGAAAATTTATTTATTTAATTTTTTTTTATAATGAACATATTTTTCTTAATGACTGCATCTACTTGATCGCATCTGCTCAGACCTTCCCCACCCCCAAATTTAGAGATGCGCAAGGTCCTCATTGCGTTGTTTGGACAGAATAGGCAAACACTTAGACAAAATTTCAAAAAGAAGATTTAAGTAGAATTTTGAAGGATAAAAGGTAAAGCATTGCTATAGCTACGAATTAACTAAGTGTTAGTAAGAAAATACAAAGTATGGGAAATGTTACTGAGTGTATGCATATTAGTCATCATAGCAGCGCAATGAATAATGCAAAATAGAAGATCAAGAATTTCGCAACTAATGACAAAGGATGATAAAAAAGAGGCTATTGCGTACTTGAAAGAATTGTTACTTAGTTGTATTAAAATTAACTAAGTATACAAGGAATTACAATTAACACAAAAATTTTTTTATCATATACAAAGAATCAAAGAATCAGCTTCTTTACCTAGAAAAATAATGAATGAAATAATCTTTTGTTTTTTATTCAGATGGGTGCACAATTAAAAATAAAATACCACGCTTCCATTAACGCAAATATATTTTTGCTGAGGACGGGCAACAACGCATGTTTCATCGCAACACACCCCTTAACTCAACGCATTTCTAGAAGACAGGTGCACAATATTTCTACCAGCGCAACACTACCTCAACATAGTGCGTTTTCGTTAAGGACGGGCTAACAATACATATAAGCACAACACACCCTTCAACGCAATGCAGTTAGGTATAATGGACACAAAGTGTATCTGTGATCATGAAATGCACCCATCATCGCGTTGCATACCAATTTTTTTTTTTTAATTCATCAGTAACGCAAGTCGAAAAGACTTTGCGGTGTTCATTGTTTTATTCAGTCATTCACAAAAATTTTAAGAACAGCGCTACTAATGCATACAAATTAATGAAATTAAACATGACGACATGGAAATACATAAAGCATTAAAGGCTAATTCTAATAAGCAGTAAATAACGTAATTTAGAAAGCAGTAAATGAAAGTTGTATTGTACATTAGTCTCCCGAGTCATTAGGACAAGTGGAAGATTGTTGAGATTGGTGTCCTAATTCTCCCGGAGTCTCGTTGTTTTGTAAAGCTACACATTGTTCATTGAATAAAATAACTGTTATTAATTCTGGCATTTACTCATATCCAATAAACAAAGCTCCTTGGTTATCTTATGTGAACTTAAGCATGTATATGTGATATACAAGTGGATCAGGCCTTAAGTGATAACCTAAATCGGTCTGTAGTATAAGGATTAAGGTGGGATACCTGATCTCGGTGATACTATGGATACGGCCTGCTTTATAGAGGTTTGCAAGTGCTGTAAACTACTACAGATGGTAGATCCTGACTATTCATGTAGAGATGTGGAGCGGAAGTGTCCTATATAAAGAGTTTGTATAAGACCTGGACCACGAGTAGACTAGACTCTGTATATAACGCCGTTGATACTAGAGACTTTCATCTCACCGTAACGACTATAGGTGACACGACCTCAATCCTGAGTATTTTGGGAACTCCTGCCTTTGAGGGCGGTCGTTTGATTAGTATGGTGATAGTGGCCAGATTGCCAACTCAATATGCCTACCTTTTTGGGGACTTGTTTGATCTGGAAGCTGGAAAATCAATCCACAAGATGGAATTCACTTCTTTCCCGAAGCAGGGATAAGTAGAGAGATTGTGCCCTTAAGGGCTGATTCTGGGGCTTGAATATAATGGCCACGGCTTCTCTTTGGAAGAGAAGACTCAGTCATAGTAGAACTATGACTTATGTTCATTAGAGAGATGAGTGGTACTTAAGGAGACAGATGTAACTACAGGGGCATAACGGTTATTGGCCCAATTATACTTACGAGTGATTTGTGAAAGGTTGTCGCACTCATGATTCGTTAAGATGGACACATAATATATCTGTAGTAAGAAGAGTTCAGCTGTCGGTCTTTAATAGAGTGCCTGGTAGTTAATGAATGGTGGATCCCGTGACTAAAGAGTTTAGTTAGTTATTCACGTACCGCTAGAGCTTCGTAGATACAGGTCCATGAGGTCCCCTTGGTAGCTTAGATTCATGTTGAGGATCAGTTCTTGGTGTTGATTTAAAATGTTCAAATTGACAATAGGTATTTTGATTATATATGATATAATCCTTTTAATGTATGAGATACATCTAATGGAGGATTGATATAAATGAGATTTACATTGAGTACCATGTAATAGAAAAAGAACTATAGTTTATATGTTTCATGAGATGAAATATTAAAACTATATGTTATAAATATAGTATGATAAGTTGGTTATCATTTATGTTTATAATAATATTAATTATTAGATGATTAATACTTTTTCTTTTAAATAACCAAAGTAGTGGGTGGTTATTGGATCATGGTAACCGTGAGTTTAAAAGGAAATTGGTTTCCTATTTTGAGAACAAGTTTTACAAAAGATTTGAAAAGGATTTTGAGTTTTTCTCTCTTGCGCAAAGAAACTCATGGGTCGTCAAGTAAATACGGATTTACTAAATGACGGTTGGGCGAGCTAAACTATTGTGCAGTGTTTACTAAACGATCGCATAGCTTTGCTAGACGATCGCTTGCCCAAGGTAAACGATCGTGTCATGTTTGTAGGCAACAGACCGAGCTAAACGATCGCATAGCTTTTGCTAGACGATCGCATAGCTTTTTCTAAACGATTGGGCATCGACCTATACGATAGGTCTCGGCCATCTTCCACTTGCCCAGTTGTGTATGCAATCGTTGTTTCCTCCATTCGTCTGCCTCATACCAATTTCGAACAGAGCCCATCCTCAGGATTCTCACATAGAGAATACCAAGGTCGCCTTGTTGGTGGTGTCAGACTCAACTCGACATCGTTGAGGTTTTCTGGAGGTCATTCGTGGTGCTGTGGAGGAGTCCGTTCGTGTTGTGGAAGAGTTCGTTACCAAGGAGATCGTTGAAGACAAGCGCGAAGTGTTCGTGCGATGTTCATGCTATGTTGCGGTAGTGTAAATCGAGTGTTCGTGGTCGCTGTTGTTCAAACGGTCACGCAACGGAGCATGGAGACACTTCTGCCTATATGCGTAGAGTTTTACTCTCTGTTCCTTTGTTTTTTACATGCTGTAATTTCTGTATGAATCGCATAACCGTTTGTTAGAAGTGGATTGTAAATGATTGTTTGATTCATGATTGTAATTAGGAATAGTCTTGCTTCCGCTACTCACGGAAATCTTGTTTCCAATTTCCTTAAAAAAGAACTATAGTTTATATGTTTCATGAGATCAAATATTAAAACTATAGATTATAAATATAGTATGATAAATTGGTTATCATTTATATTTATAATAATATTAATTATTGCACAATTAATTATTTTTCTTTAATAACCAAGTGAGTGGGTGGTTATTGAATTCATGGTAACCGTGAGTTTAAAAGGAAACTGATTTTCCTATTTTGAATGATGATTTGCAAACGTTGAAGTTTTCGTAAATTTTTTTTTTTTAGATTTCTCTCTCGCGCAAAAGAATTTCATGGTAGTCGTCAAGTAAATACGGATTTAGTAAATGATGGCAAGGGTGAGCTAAACGGTCGTGCAGTGGCGAGCTAAACAATCGTGCAATGGCGAGCTAAACGATCGTACAGCGGCGAGCTAAACAATCCTGCAGTATTTACTAAAGGATCGCACCGTTTTGCTAGACAATCGCTTGCGTAAATAAATGATCGTGTAGTGTCTATAGACGACAGACTGAGCTAAATGATCGTATAGCTTTTGCTAGATAATTGCTTAGCTTTATCTAAACGATTGAGCATAGACCTATACTATAGGTCTCCGCCATCTCCCACTTGCCCAGTCATGTACCAATCAATGTTTCCTTGTTCGTCTGCCTCATACCAAGTCCGAACAGAGCCCACCCTCTGGATTCTCACATCGAGAATACCAAGGTTGCCTTGTTGATGGTGTCAGACTCAACTCGACACCGTCAAGGTTCTGTGGAGATCGTTTGTGGTGCTGTGGAGGTCGTTCGTGCTGTTGCTGAGGAGTTCATTACCAAGACGAGCGTTGAGGACGAGTGCGAAGAGTTCGTGCTGTATTGCGATCGAATAGATCAAGCGTTCGAAGTTTCTATTGCTCAAAAGGTCGTGCGCAACAGAGCGTGGAGACTCATCTACAATTGTTCGTACAGTTTTTCCCTTTATGCATTTGAGTTTTTAATGCTGTAATTTTTGTATGAATTGTATAACCGTTTGTTTGAAGTCGACTGTAAATGTTAGGTTCATTTATGATTATGATCTGGAATAATCTTGTTCCCTGCTCATGGAAATCTCGAATCCGATTTCCTTCATGCTAAATATGAATTTCTGTTCATCTCATTATAAACATCTTTTGCAACATTGATAAGCGTCAATAAAAATTATATTTTGTGTCATTATAAATTATAAGTTTTTTTTAATAAAAAAAACAATGATTTACTAATATTATATAAAGCACTGCTAAAAGTATTTTATTGAATAAAAAAAATAATGCTCGATTAATATGTGAACCAGTTATAAAATCTGAAATGTAATAATCTTTTAAACGTTTTAAGAATCAACTAGTCATTTTATATTAAAACAAAAAAATATAAATGAAGATGCACACTTTCCCAAGCATCAAAACATTATCATTGAAAAATAAATGAAATAATACCAACTTGATCACAAGTTTGGATGGAAAAAATCCCAATGTAGTATCAACCCACTTCAATCACCTAAATGAGCTCAAAGTTATATCAACCAAAATTAGTACCAACATTAGCTACCACAAGTTTACACAACAAAAATCGCAATGCAAGGTATTTGAAGCATAAAAGGTCAGTTTGAAACAAAAATATAAAAGACCCCCAAATTCTTTGCATTTTCATCTAAATTGAACATTGTGAACTTCGTACTAGCTCGTCACTATCCTGACATAAAATTTGGCATATAAAAATTGAATTATGTAAGAACATTAGAATAAAAAAATTAAAGTAGGGGACATAATTACATTTACAAAATCCAATTTCTTACAAACTATATGAAAATCATGGTCAATATTGCAAAAATAAACAAACCTTATTAACATAGAAACTATCACAAAAGGACCATCAAAATAACTATCATAAAGGGAAGGGAAGAAAGGGAGTTGAAAAGCACAACCATCTTCTATCAACATTAGAACATTTTTAAATTCCTAATATCAAGAGCAATAGAAAAAGAGAACACATCAAACCAATCTGAAATCAAAGCAGAAGCTTCTAATGGCAAAAGCATGTAGAGACAAACACCAAAATCAACATGAACAAACACTTCAAAGCACAACCATCTTTTATCAACAAAATAGCTCATTTTCATAAAAGTCAAGATCACTATATCAACAAAGGTATATATATATATAAATATATATATATAAACTATCATAAAGATAAGGAGGAGGGGGAGAGGAGTTGAAAAACACAACCATTTCTATCACCATTAGAACATTTTCAAATTCTTAATATCAAGAGAAATAGAAAAAGAGAACACATGAAACCTATCTGAAATCAAAGTAAAAACTCCTAATGGCGAAAGCATGTAGGGACAAACACCAAAATCAACATGAACAAACACTTCAAAGCACAACCATCTTCTATCTACAATTGATTTGAACAATTTAAACCATTCCTCTTATATATTCTTTAGTGAACTAACAAGAGGACCTTATGAACATATAAATTAGGAGCTCCAATGAAATAAGATTAATTAATTAAACTCTTTAATTAAATTAATCAATTTTCATTAACTACCGGTCATTCCACTAAAGACTGATAGCTGTACTCTTCATACTGTAGATTTATTTCTATATCCACAGATATAACTAGTCAACAATGAGTTGATCCTTCACAAATGGCTCATAACTATAGCTAGGTCAAAATATCGTTTTATCCTTGTAGTTAAACCTAACTTCTTAAATACCACTGATCCCTCTAATGAACAAACAGTTTATAGTCACACTATAAACTAACACCTCTCAGGCCAGTGAGAGGTTGAGGCCTCAATGTTCAAGACCCAGAATCAGCTATTAAGGGAGCAATTTATCTACTTTTCCTAAAGTCGAGAAATGAATGAATTCTATCTTGTGTAGTTGTATTCCCAGCTCCTGACTTGTTCAACATGAGATCTTTTATCAAGGACTGAACCCTACTTCGCAGACCGCTGTCAGTGTAGCAGCAGCTGATGGTCTGGTCGACAAGACATATGAGGAGGTCAAAAATATACTTGATCACATTTCCAAAAATCATGGGGATCGGCAGGAAAGCGATCAAAGAATAAGAATTGAAAATAATGACGCAAACAACAGGGTCATCGCATACCTTCAGAACCAAATGACTGCGATGATGAGTTTGATACAAGGCATCGCAATTAATAATACAAGAGCAAAGAAAAGGTAGGTCAACACAATTGCTCAAACGACCGCAAGTTGTATCATCTGTGGAGACGTTCATTCGATGGAAGAATGCCCAGGAAATCCGCAGTCAGTGTGCTTCATTAAGAATAATCCCTATTCCAATACATACAACCCCGGGTGGAGAAACCACCCAAATTTTGCATGGAAAAATCAACAACAACACTTCCAACAGTGGCGTAGAGAGAAGAGCCATCCGGATTTTTTCCACAAACAAATGGTCCAACCATAGCCAAGCTAGCAGCTTGTAAACACTGCAATCTTCGTCCTTAGAGAGCTTGTTGAAGTAGTACATTGAGAAGAACGAATCAATGCTTCAGAATCAAGCAACGTCCATTCAAAATCTCGAAATTCAACTGGGACAAGTTGCGGGCAAGATGAAAAATAGACCGCAAGAAGTGTTGCCGAGCTCAACTAAGCTTCCTCACAACGCTGGGGGTACCAGGAAGGAACAATGCTTAGCAGTCTCCTTGCTAAGCGACAAAATGACTGCGGAAGTGGGGGAGGAACCTATCACGACCAACCTGAATGCAGTAACAACTAAGGACCCGTTGACTTGTAATTCAGAAGAGCCCGAGCAAAAAAAACTAGAAGTTGCGTCCATCCTCAAGCCTCCAGATCATGAGACAGAAGAATTTCAACTACCACCAGCTCCGCAAAGATTGAAAGAGAAACAAAATGATGAAGCCAAGATCACAATAGTGGCAGTAATGCAAAATGCTATGATCCCATAAAAAATGTGCGACCCAGGAATCTTCACGATACCATGCTTCATTGGAGGGGTCTACAATGGCCAAGCACTATGTGATCTTGAGGCAAGTATAAACGTCATGTCGCTATCAATCTTCAAACAATTCAATATCGGCACACGCACACCCACGACAGAGACTCTCCTACTTGCGAACAGATCCCGAATACATCCTAAAGAAGAGTTGAAAAATGATGCAATCTCAATTGATAAATTCATTTTGCCAGTAGACTTCCTCATTTTGGATTATAAAGCGGACGAAGATGCACCCATCATATTGGGACAACCATTCCTTTCGACCAGTTGCGCTCACATTGATGTGCGCAAGGGGGAGATTGTGATGAACATTTACGAGGAAAAGCTCCGGATTAAGGCAGTCAAGATTCCAGAGGACAAAGAAAAGAAGAAAAAACCGTCGTGGACGTGAAAAGATCAGCTTGGAATAAGCAGTCCCTGAGTCATTATACGATTCAACCTCATCAGGGACGCAATCCTTTTGAATATCCTTTTTCCTGCATCAATACTTCATGAACTTTCATCATCATGTTATTATCTATTATCGCATAGCTAGTTTACTTTCTTTATCTTTTTTTACAAAAAAAAAACGACGATCGTGCTGAACAATTGCTGTAAGCGATTTTGTTAACTTTGTTTTTTTAAAATATTTGACCCTCTTGATGTTTTTCTTGCAAACGATCGAGGCGAACAATTGCAGAGGCGCTACACGAGGATGCGACTACTTTATTCCGTCACTGGATAGCAAAGAAAGAAGATTGCCGCAAAGTAGGATGCGTCAACAAAACAATGCGGGCGACAGCACAAATTTGGGGGTTATATTTTTCCTTCACTTTATTCCAAATTATGCACTATCGCATCGCATTTTCATTTTGAAAGTCTTATCACCGCATCCTCTTTGATTACAGCAATCATTTACCATTGATAAATTTAGTCAGTCGCCGCATGCTGTCTCTTTGCCAATTATAATTTCAATGATAAAACACATACTTCTATTTTTTTTCATATACACTAAAGTCAACTTAATTTTAGGACAAGTCACCTCATGAAATATTTCTAGAATTTAGTGGTCTTCTAGCTTTCTTTCAAACTGACCCTTTACCAAACTTCCTAAGAACATTGCATGACTTCTTTCAATCTTCCGACAATGAGGACATTGCCGCATTTTAAATTTAGGGGTGAGGTATTTATTTTCGAATTTTCTATTTCTAGCTCTATTAAAAAATAATAATAATTAAAGAAAACAACAACTCCACTATCAACGCAATGGGTAAACCCATGTTGATAAAAGTTAAGTTGTGAAAGGCACTCACCCGTAGTTGGATGTCCGCATGACACACGTGGGGGCAAGTCAAAACGAAAGTAAGTCGCCAGGATCAACGCATAAATAAATGATCGCAACTCTACTGCCAAGTAGGTATGAATTTAGTCTGAGAAAGAGCGTCTTGCTCGTAGTTGGATGTCCGCATGACACATGTGGTGGCAAGCCAAAACGAAGGCGAGGCACTTGGATTAGCGCAAGATCAGAAAAATAATAATAATGTAAAAAATATGCAAGGATAAAAATCATTTGACACCCCGGTGAAAAAAAGTTTTTTTTTTAAATAAATCATGCAATGTCTTGGAATCTAATAAAGTCCTTTTGAAGGTTAAACTTGCGGTCCCTAGGTTTTAGAAAAATTTTAAGAGGAGACTTGAATATGAATTGAGGAAATTTTGGTGTATAGGATTTGAATGAAGTATCTTTGAGAAATCTAGGAAAAGAAATTTGCGGTCGACTTTCTAAAGGAAATCTTTAGCTTATGCTTGAGGACAAGCATTGTTTAAATTTGGGGTTGTGATAACGAGTAGAAATGTATGTTATTACAGTGCTAAGTTATTAAACAATGAAAGTTTGCGTTGATAAAATATGTTAGATTGCGTCCAAAAGCATTAAGTTCATAACATTGCAGTCGCATCCGTTCATCGCATAGAAACAGTTAATTTTTGTATTTTTATGCAGAATATGCGTTGACGCAAGGCAGAAAGCGCGATCACAAGAAATCAATGGTCGAGCGCAGCATTATCGCTAGGCTAAGCAGTGATTTGTGCTCACAAACATCTGCTCAAGAAGGATTGACGCATAGAGCCGCCGCAACTTGGTGGGCGCATCTGGGTGAAAAGCATAATTAATCACGATGGGACAGAAAGCTGATGACGGTCAAATCCGAATTAAGTTGACAAGCCGCTAATGATAACAAGTACACTTAGTTTTTCAGTGACAAATATTCGATGCATCAGTCAGAGAATTAAAGCCATCCCATTTTTGCAATCATAAGAAAGAAGTCGCCTTTCATCTTGGAGTTCTATAAATACCGAAGGTAACCTTCAGAAAAGGAGTTCGGCAATTCAGCAAGTTCAAACACTTAAAGAATTTTCCCTTAGAATAGCCTTGTTCTTAGTTTTTCTTTTATTTTAAGGCGAAGTGAGAAAAGAGAAGAGACGCCGGAAGATCGCTCAGGGCAACTCGAGAGAGAACCCGGAGGCATGGAAAAGCAAAGAGCGGGCCGATTCTCTCGAGAGCGAGACTATCTTTTGATCAGAGTAGAAAAGACAGTGTAAAAGCCTTGGGAAGCAAGAGATTGCTACCAGGCTTTTTATTCTCATCTTGCATTGTTATTTTGTATTTCAACTCTATATTTATACAATGGAAGTTCTTTATCTTCATTTGTTCACTCTCTTGAAAGCACGCATGAGTAGCTAAACTAATCGAATGGGTTGAGAAGAACTAAGCTAATATAATCTAGGATCTTCATCGCATGCGATTATCTTGTTTTATGTCGTGCCCAACACCCCTTTAGAGCTACTCGACAGAGAGTCTAAAGAAAGAACCTAGGACTTGAGAGAGCGAGGTTAGAATTTAGACTCGAGAGAGCAAGATTAGATTTGCATAAGCAAGAGATAGGGACTTAGAGATAAGCTCTGTTTGCCAACCTACATCGCATGCACCCTAGAGATAGGTATGATATTATGTGGTCACCTTATTTGTGTGTGTGTCCTTTTGTCATCGCATAAATAAGAATAGAGGCTTATGTGTAGCATTTACGTCGAGAGATTGTTTGCTATTGTATGTGTGTTGCATGATCGCATAACATGAATGCATCCTAGGGAGTGTTAGCCGAATCCTTTCTCAACCCGTTCACCGCATACTCATCGCATTTTTCGTACTATCAACTCTTTTCGAAACTCTGCCGCATTCGTTTATTTTATTACTGCAAAAAACAACACCAAACAACTATTTGATTTACCGGTTACCTCAAAGTCTTTTGAAAAATTATCACCACATATCGTTTTTCCCAAGTCCCTAGGTTCGACCCTGGACTTACCAGGAAACTCAATGGGGTTTATACTTGGATTCTACTGAGAAAATTTGTTGCTCAACACAATTCCATCACCGCATTTCATTCTATATTTTCACCTCATAAAACAACACATCACTTCGCCATTCTTGGAGTTCTATCTTGTTGTTGGCGGTTGGTTCTCAATCTGCGTCAGAACGTTCTTTCAATCTCTGGGTCGTAATTCGCCAGAGATTGAAAACTGCAAAGAAAATCAGAAAATTACCGTTAGCACAATATATTGGCGAAGTCTCCGGCAACGATGCCAAAAACTTGATGCGTTATTTTATGCAATGAAATAATGGTAGGGGTTGCGGTGATGGAAAATGCGTTGTGTAAACAAGTTTTCCCAGCAGGACCTAAGTATAAATCCTACTGAGTTTCCTAGTAAGCCCAGGGTCGAACTCAGAGACTAAGGAAAATAATATGCGGCAATAATTTTTAGATCCCTTTGCGGTAACAATAAATCAAAGAGTGGTTGGTTTGTTGTGTACAGTATAAAATGTATGCGGTGGAGTTAAGAAAAGAGTTAATAATACGGAAGATGCAATGAATATGCGGGGGAACGGGTTGAGAAAGGGTTCAGCTAACACTTCCTAGGATTGTGTTCGTTCAGCTAACACTTCCTAGGATTGTGTTCATGTTATGCAATCAAGCTACACACATACAATAGCAAATCATCTCTCAACGCAAATGCTACGGCTTCTAGTTTTAGAACGTATGTGATATATGCGATGATGTCTATAGGACCTACACATAAGCCTCTATTCTTGTCTATGTGATGACGATTGACACACACACATACAAGGCGACCACATAATACTATAACCTATCTCTAGGGTACATGCGATACATGTTGACAAACAGAGTTTATCTCTAAGTCTCTATCTCTTGCTTATGCAGATCTAATCTTGCTCTATCAAGTCTAGATTATAACCTAGCTTTCTCAAATATTAGGTTCTTTCTTTAGACTCTCTCTCGAGTAGCTCTAAAGGGGTGATGAACGCAACATAAGACAAGATTATCGCATGCGATAAAGATCCTAGGTCATGTTAGCTAAGTGCTTCTCAACCCATTCAACAAATTTAGCTACTCATGCGTATTTTACAGAGAGTGAACAGATGTAGAAGTGTGAGTTCCATTCTATATATATATAATCGAAGTACATAATGATAATGCGAAGTAAGAATAAAGAGCCTGGTAGCAATTTCTTGCGTTCCAAGGCTTTTACATTGTTCTTCTCTACTCTGCTCAAAAGATATTTTTGCTCTCGCAAGAGTCGGCCCTCTCTTTGCTTTCCACGCCTCCTGGATTCCCTCTCGATCTGACCAGGGCAATCTTCCGGCATCGCTTCCCTTCTCTCGCTCTGCCTTTTAAGTAAAAGAAAACTATGGACAAGGCTACTTCTATCTAAAGGAAAAATTATCTAACTGAACGAACTCTTGAGCTGAATGTGGCCTTCGGTATTTATAGAGCTTCGGGGTGAAAGGCTTCTTCTCTCTTATGATTGTACTGATGGGATGACATTAATTCTCTGTCTGATGCGCTGATTATTTGTCACCGAAAAGTTGAGTGTACTTGCTACAGTAGATCATTAACGATTTGTCAATTTAATTCGGAATCGACCGTCATCAGCTTTCTGTCCCATCGTGATTTATTACGTTTTTCACCCAGATGCGCCCACCATGATACGCCAGCTCTATGCGGCAACCTTCTTGAGCAGATATTGGCGAGCGCAAATGATCGCATAGTCTTGCGTTAACGCAATCTCTTAATGCACTCTGCCATTGATTTCTTTGGATCGCATTTTCTGCCTTGCGTCAAAGCATTTTCTGCACAAAAATACATAAGCTAACTGTTTTCATGCGATCGCAATGTTGTAAACTTAATGCTTTTGGACGCAATATTGTATATTTTTATCATCGCAATCTTGCATTGTTTTATAACTTTGCATTGTAATAATGTGCATTTCTGCCCGTTATCAGTGAGCTTCAACAAGGGAGAATTGTCCATTCTATGAGTGTTTAACATCAAAGACTTGTTTAGAATTTCTAAAACAATTAGGTCCGATTCAAAAGAATAACGATGTATATTGAGAAGTAATAAGGGTAAAATAAAGATAAAGAGATTGGGTAAGATTCTTACCTTTAAAGACTTGGCCACCTAACAGTAAAATCGACGTTTAGGAGCAGTGAAATCAGTGTTCGTGTCCAATCCGCAGAGGTTGGCGTTTGGGAGCAGTGAAATCATACACGAACAATGGAGTGGCCAAGGTTCAAGAGAAGAGGTCGACATTCACGTGGAGAGCCCAATGTTTGCGTGGAGTGGCTGACATTCGCGTGGAGAAGTGTTTGTGTGGACTATGGAGATGGCTCCAACACTGTTCGCATGGAGGAAGTGTTCATGTGGACCGTGGAGACGACTTCAGCGTCATTCACATGGAAGGAACGTCCGAGGGCTTCAGCGTTCGCGTGGATTATAGGAGACAGCTTTCAGCACCATTCGCATGGAGGGAGTGTCGTTCTTAAGGGCTTCATCATTGGCTAGAAGGTGGAGGGCTTCTTGAGAGGCAAAACAAAAAAGTAAAGTAAAATTAAGGAGAGAAAGGGGAAAGAGAAAGTAAAAAAATAAAATAAAATAAAAGGGAAATGTAAAATTAAGAGGGAAATAATTTGGCCATATATTTAGCAATATTTTAATAGGTTGCTAAAAGTATTAAATATTTAGTGGCATTAATTGATGTATTGCAAATTCTTTTAGTGACGCTACATCTCTGATAATGATATTTTGTGACACATCTTTAATGTGTTACCATGAGTTGCCTTTTACTAACAAAAATTGCTAGCGTTAATAAAAATTTATCGCTAAAAATATATTTTCTTGTAGTGTAACCAAATGCAATCCTAAATAATCTCACGTGACATAAATTTGAGTATTTAAATTTTAAAAATTTTGATTCGTACATATAACCATGTAAAATTATCAATCAAATTATGGCTAGCTCAAGGGTTTAGGGCCTACTTTTCTTAGGAAGCAATGGGGTAAGGGCATGGGCCCTATCCCCCAAACCCTACGCTCTCTCTTCTCTATATATTATGTTTGGTCGGTTGTCGTCTTCAAAGTTTAAAGGCAAATGTGCAAATGCATGCTGCTTTTTCAACAACTAACTTTCTTTCATTCATTGTTTGATTTTCACTACACATACAAATTTCAACTACTTCCATCACTTCTCAGTTTACAATTGACCTCTGTTTTTCCCCTTATCCAAAACCAAAACTACTTTCTTCTTCTCTCTCTGTTCATCTTAAATTCAACCCCATAATCAAAGAAGATGAACTAGATGAAGCTTCCACCTAGTCTATTTAAAACGACCTTCTTAATGTTTAAACATCCTTTTTAAGCACTTAAAAATCATTTCAAACAAACTTTTCATTTTTCTCTGAAATGTCAGAATTTCAGAGTTAGATATGCACCACAAAATTTTAGGCAATAACGATACAGCCTATGTTGCATCTATTCCTATGCAACTCTCATTTATAACACACTAGAAAAATAACAATTTAATTCTTTCTAAAAAACAATATTACTTATCATGTAACCAATTTTAATCGAACAACCGGTAGATTACATAAAGATAAATGTAATTCAACAAACACCTCACCTAAGTAGTTTTCTAAACTTTTTTTTTCATGTTCATACCCAAATGAGTAGCATTTTATTTTTAACTGCACCAAAAAGTGTCGTCAATTTATACAAAAAGTTGTGTCTATTATTTTAGGGTAGGTACTTTGGGCCATATATCTTAAATCCTAGTCCCCAAAAGTCTTTGATATTATTGTTATTATTATTATTATATAAAACCAAGATTTTTAGCTTCTATCATAGCCAACTAAAGTGAGGTTCAACCTTCAGCTTTTTAGTTCAAAGCTCTCTTCAACCAATTGGTTTATTAATTTATTTGTTGAGTTGTAACTTTAATGTCGTTTGTTGGGGTTTTAGGCAGTTTGTCAAGAGAAATTAATCCAACTTTAAAAGGAAAATTAAATATGTTTTCATAATTGGACTTGTTATATTATATATTTATATATATAATTAATGAAGAGTTATGTATATTTTGATGAGTTCCCGATAGTTATTTGTTTTCACAATTATCTTTAGCTTATCCAATTAAATATAACAAGTTTAAATTTTTATTACAAAGTCTTTTAATACTTAAAAGTTTAAAAATATTGGTTTAAGTTCGTAGACTTTGATTCTGATTATTTTTAGTCTTTGTCATCAATAATAATACACACGTCACTGTTTATTTATTGTTTTCGTGATTGTATTTACATATAATTTAAATTGAAGTGACATGATGTCATAATTTTATAAGTCTTTGTCAAATGGATGTACAAATTTCAACCAATGTTGTACTAAAAGAAGCTAACGAATTAAGTACAGTTTAATTCGGGCCTTAATTTTCATTCATTAGATTTCAGAAATGTTTCAATTTTTCCAAAGATATAAAACGAAGAGAACTTCACAGCTTAAAATTAAGGCACAATAAAAACACAAACATAACCCAAAAAAAAAAAAACATACAATTTAAGAAATAGGATTCAATTTAGTTGAGTCCACTCAATATGCGATGGCAACAAAACTTGTTCATCCTTAATTACATTTATCAATTTAGCGTCAGACTATAATCACTTCATCAAAATTTTATATTTATTGATATCTAACCAATATTTTGATTAAATTATCCGTCTAAACCTAACTTAATATTGGTTAAAATAATAGTATAACCTCAAACAAAATGTCAAAAATTTGAATCCACACCTCCAAATATGACAGTTTAAACTTGACAATAAACTTCGTTGAATTTGAATCATATATCATTCTTTTTTAAAAAAATCAATTTTTGATTATATTGGTTTCACCGAGATACATGGATTTTTTCTGTAAAAAAAGTTATTTTCTTCCATTATAAACATGCTAATGATCATTGTCGCAGAATACTTCAACTTTTTAAATATCACTTTATACTCCTAAATTTTGTAGATTGATATCAATTTAAATCATAAATTAATAGTTACATTAATTTAAACCCTAAATTTTGGGTTGTATCAACTTAAACCTTGAACTTTCATAAATATATTAATTTAAATTGATGTATTTATGAATGTACAAGGTTTTAATTGATACAATTATTAGTTCGATGATATAAATTAATATTTATCTTTTTTTTATTATTATTATTATCAAGTTTGTTTTATGGGTGCATATCAAAGTTTCTCAATTTAGATGTGGACTTTTTTTTGGCATTCTTTTAACAAAAAATTCTTATTCCTTTGTCACTAAATCAGAACAGGAAAAACTCAAAGAGATAGTTACAACTTCTGCAATCTAACGTGTTAGAAATATGGGAAAATTATTCTAAAAATGTGTGCATTTGGTCCCTGAATTTAAAAAATGTACCTTTTTAATCCATGAATTTATAAAAATAGATCTATTTGGCCCTTAACTTTTTCAAAATGTGTTTTTTTAGTCTCAAAGTTTGTAAAAATAGATCTATTTGATACTTGAGTTTTCAATATGTACCTTTTTAATCCCAAATTTATAACAATAAATTTAAAAGGTCTTTGAAGGATTTTTTTTTTTTTGTTTGATTTTTAAAAATAATTATATGATATTTAAAATTAGAAAAAATAGTTTTAGAGATGATGTGATTTTTAAAAATTATTCTTCTAATTTAAAATGTAATTTATTAAAAAATAATAGTATAAAGTTATTTTTGGGACTTGTTAACCCTATTTTTAAAAATTCGGTGACTAAAAAGATACATTTGAAAGCTCGAGGATAAAATGGGTCTATTCTTATGAATTTGGAAACTAAAAAGATACATTTTTTAAAATAAGAGATCAAATATACATTTTTTAAAAAATTGAGGATGAAGAAGTAATTTTCCCTAAAAATATTTATGCTCCCAAGTATTCTCTCCATGGTTTCTCCGAAGAGCATTATATTTTAGTGGTTATTTTTTACAGAAAATAATATAAGATCGGTAAGATATGCGAGTGTTTTATCTCAATTAGTGTTGTAACGTAATTAGCAGTATTAGAAAAACTTTAGTGCTCCCAAGTGTATCCAAGGAAAAGGAGTTGCTCGATATGGTAATTTTCTTTTAAAAAAAATAAATTATAATTCAAATCTTATGTAGAAGATATTGTAATTATTAATAAATCTGTACCAATTACGTTGGCATAAATAAGTTAATATTTGAAAATTTCTTATAAATAGAAAATCTAAAAAATATTTATATATTATAATAAAAAGTTTCAAAAATGTAAATATTTTTAAATATTTTTTATATTTAAAAAGTCCCTTAATATTCTTCAACATTTATTTTCATTCTTATCACTATTCGTCACTGTACATGCACGTGCTCAATTAAACTTTTAGCCTATACTTCTCAAAGTGTTCAGACTTGGGAGGTCCCCCACCTCAAAAAAAGAAAAAGTTTTACATACCAATAATGTATTTTTTTTGTATGCAATAATAAAAGTTGAAAATTGTTTTATATATTAATCAAGGGATATAAATACAATCAAAATGGGTTTTAAAATATGAGACATTATTTATTGCAATATCATGTTAGTCCAATGATAGTTTAGTCGTGAAGATATATAAGAACAAACTTAATTATTGTCAAGAAAATGAATAAAACGGTACATTTAATAAAATCTATGGTGTAATGTCATAAAGGTGCAAAGAGTAAAACAAATATTAATTTTATTTAAAAATTAAAGTATTAAAAAACTTATTTGTATTTTGTTTTAATATAAACATAGTTTATAGCTAGCTGACTACTACGCCGAGCTAATAGCTTAGCTGATTAGTGGAACTTATTATTATTTGTTTCTATTTTGAGAATAAACTAGTTTTTGGTAATTAATTAGATTTAATTTGATCTTTTAAACCAAATTAAGCTTTGATTGCTTGTCTTGATATTTGATAATCTTTTATTTTGGGGTGCATGCGATGTGTCGCATCCTTTTCCCCCACACACAAATTAAAAAGACAAAAAATAAATTTCAATTTTCAATAAAGTTGAATAAGGGACGGCCCCGCCCATTTTCGTTCTCTTTTCATCTCTCTCTTTATATAATTATAAATTAAGTTTAATTTCTAAAACCAAATCCAAGGTTTCTTTCATCAGATCCTTTTATTATCCCGAGAAACGAAAAATTAAACTAAAATAAAAATAGAGACCTCCCTACTAAAATCCATATTTAGTAAGTTTTAGATTTCTCAATCTTTTTCTTATGTCATCACCTTTCATTCTTCTTCTTTTTTTATAAATTAAAAAAAAAAATCCATCTCCATTATTAAGATAAAATAATTAATTAATAATTAATGCACAATCTGTGAGGTAGATTTTTTAAAACGAAGTTTGAAGTTCAAACTTTACTTCTATCTCTAAACTTTGTGTATTAATTAATATATCTATTACAACTTTAAATTTTCATTAACATCAATAATATTCATTTACACCATTTATTAAGTTTTTTTTTAGGATTTTTTCGGAACAATATTATTTATATTGAATTAAGTGATGTTAGTTCTAACTATGTTTCATGAAAGGATAATTTTTTCTATTTGTAGTCTTACTTCCTTTTTTTTTCTTTTTTTCTTTTTTTTTAAATACTATAAAATTAGCCCACTTTTAAAAGAAAAAAAACAGTAGTTTGAGGTTTTTTCCATTTTAAAGTTTAAAAATGACACTAAAATCTTTTTATTAATAACAAAAGTTTTGGCAACGTGCTTGACTTTCCTTAATGAGATGTATAATACATGAACTAAAATGGATATAAAAAAAATTATAATTTGCATTCTCAAATATATCTTTTTATATATATATAATCTGAATAGAATTACTTTGAACTTGTGCACAGGTAGATTAATCGAAACCAAATAAATATTGCGATGTTGCTATCTTAATTTTATTTTTCTATAAAAAATTACTATCATAATTGTAATTATTTTGTAAAATGATAATGGTAACATTATGAATGCCTGGTAATTTATAGTTAACCAAAGAATTTTTTCATGATTAACGCTCTACATTAGAGGCCTCTCTTAATCGTATGGCACGTGGCATTCACCAATTTTCCATTTGTTGAAAAAAAGGAAAAAAAAAAAAAAAAAAAAGATAATTTTTTCTTTTCCAAGGCGTTTGTTGTTTTAGAAAGATAGATAATTGAAATCTTAGATGTCCAAATAGATATACGAAATTATAATATTTTACATCTTTATATTATCATGTTTATTTCGTAGCAATTTTTTTTCTTCAAATTTTGATAATTAAGTTTGTTCAGTAGGATTCTTTATTCAAGAATGTCTTCAATTTACATAATGTTCCAAAAATGCTCTTATAATTATTCATTAATTTATAATTAATTTGAGTTTATATAACATATTTGTTTTTAATAATTTGAATTTCTTTTTAAATTAATACAATTTATATTATTTTTATATTTTATTTTTCTCAATATACTAATAAATCATAATTTAAGATTTTTTATAAAATAAATATTATTTAATTTTAAATTAAATTTAAATTTAAATTTAAATTTAAGTGTATGGGAGCTTATATAATATATTTGTTTTTATCAATTTGAATTTTTTTAATTAATATAATTAATATTATTTTTATATGTTATTTTATCTCAATACAATAATAAATCATAATTTAAGATCTTTTATAAAATAAATATTCATTTAAATTTAAATTAGAATATTAATTTTAATTTAAATTTAAGTGTGTGCGTGTGTATGTGTATGTGTGTCTGTGTGTGTGCACATGTGCGTATGTTGCGTGCGTGTGTGAACAACAAGTTTTTTTTTGTCACATGATAATTTTTAATTGAACAACAGATGATTACACAAAGATAGATGCAATTCAGTCAACACCTAAGTTTTTTTTTTTTTTTTTTGTAATTTTAACTATATATATACACTCTTTCTACAAACTACAACCTCTACTTCTCCATTTTTTATTAACTTTTATTATTAATATGTGTTCATATTTGCACTAGTAAATCAATAACATGTGTGTTAATTTGTCCTACAATTTTTGTTGATATATTCCTCCCATTTTCAAACATGCAATTTTAATATGTAAAGTCTCGAATCCATTTACTTTTTATGATTGTTTGTAGTAATGACAATAAAATTTTCAATGATACCATCCACCAATTATAGGGAAAAATTATTCAATGAGGCCCTTTAAAATGTTGTGAAATGTAGATACAAAAATGTATATGTCTCTAATAAACTGGGTTCAATGTGTATATTTTTATAGTGTGATTGGTCCAAGGAGTTGTAGAATGGAGAGTTGGAAAGTAGGAGGTGTAAACTCCACTAATCTCACTACTAAAAAAATCAATTTTATATCCTATTAACTTTTTATACTATGGGTCAAATGAGTTTATAACTCCCTAGACTTCATAACTTCTTACTTTTTATTATTCAACTCCTTACCCCAAACATCCCTTTAATATCTGTCACGTTGTAGCGGTCCCTCTACTAATAAGTAAATAGTTTGGACTTGAACATATTGTTGGATATATATATATATATATATATATATAGTGAAAGAAAGTGAAACAATTGAATATAGAAACATAAAATTTGATTTAATTGTGTAAATTAAATTCGTTATTTAGAAACTTTCAAATTAGATTGAAACTTCAAACTAGAATGATGTTTTATGTACAAATTTAACATGCATGAAAGTTAAATTTGTAATAGTTTCTTCAATTTGTAGTTATGTTTGATTTTTTGTCAACTAACAACTCAATTGAGTTAAAATTGACAAATGTTCTAATTTTTGTATTTATTTTGTATTTTAGGGAGTTACTAAGTTGCTAGTCTATAAATAACAACTTGGTTCTTCATTTGTAGCATCTCATTCCAAAGTGAAGAGTTCTCTCATTTCTTTCTTTCTTTATTTTTCTATTCTTGAGTTGAATTGAGAGTAAGTATTCAAGAGTTCTGCCAAATCCAAGTAGTTTGAGGTTACAGTTCTATCAAAGTTAGTCGTTATATCTTGCTGAGACGATTGTTATAGTCTGCTTGCAGTCTGTGCAAAGCGAATAATTGTCTCTAGGATAACACTTATCATAAATGTGTCTCGACTATGTTTTAGAGTCTCCAAAGATTTTGAGACTCTTTCAAGTCCTGATTATTTTCATATCTAAATCTTGTTACACCATCTGGTTTTCATTTGAGTTTGAATATTATATATTGAGCATATTGTTTCTAATAATTAAGTTATAATCAGTTTGCTAGTGTATTGAATTCTATATATATCATTTCCCTCTTCATTTACATATCACATTTTGGTTTTATTCAAAAGAGGAGCCACATGTGCCCTTTGAGTTATCTGAAACTAAATTTAGGTGATTAGCCGTAATTTTGGACCTTTCTTTGAAGAAAATGAAGGGGAGAAAATGGGGATAGTAGACTTTTGCTCGTCGAAAGAAATATAATACAAAAACAAACTTTTGAAAAGGCTATTTCAGTTTTAGAATTCGATTAAAATTTTCAAATATATATACAAAATGTTGGGTAAGTTACGTATAACAGAAATTAGTACACCAAAATGGCTATACATATATATATATATGGATTTATTTATTTATTTTTAATAGACAAGACAGCTGTGAAATTAAATATTTGGGAATTGAGCTGTCAAGTTTGAATAAAAATAATAAAGAAGAGATAAAAGTCTAAAGTGAGGTGATGAATGCTTGGTAGGCTTTTCCCGCACTATTCTGGTTACGTGCATTTCAACTTCATTGATTCCCTTTTTCTCTTTTCCTTTTTATTTCCCCATACGCCACCGTTTCGTACTTGTGCTACATCCTCACCCTAATTTCAATTTCTTTTTTTCCAAGTCATTCTTTGGATGGATAAAACTATTTACACAAAATAGTAAAATTTTAATCTTCTTTGATAGAAGTTGATAGAGACTGATAAAAGTCTATGATAGAAATGGATGGAAGTCTATCAGTGTTTATCAATGTTTTTTTTTTTACTATTTTTTAAATAATAAACTAAATTTAATTATAAATTATAAGACTAAATTCTATCTTTCTTTAAATTATATAACCAAATTTATAGCGTAACTGAATAATTCTTCTCATGAAACAAACTTACTACAAATCGACAGCAAATTATACAACCCAATAAACTAGGTAAAATTGTCTTTTAAATTTCTTAATTTTTTACTTTAACAAATGTAAGAGCATGAGAACAAGGCTTCGACATTCGATAATTTTCTTTTAAAAAAAAGTTATTCTTTATCGAGTTCATGTTTAATTTTTGAAACGCTTTATTATATGACAAACTCATCTTTTTTATATATAAATATAATTTTTTTTGGTGTAGTTAAAGTGGACCATAAAAAGATAAACTTCATCCCAAATGCTTCTTAGAATGAAACAATAATTATCTCTAGATTTTTTTTAGGCGAGTTCTTTTATTTTGAATCTGGCCATTTTTTTATTGTTATATATATATATATATATTGAAAATACAATAACATGAGTGAGTGAGATCATTTAATCATCGATTGACCTAAAAAATTTAAGTTGATGAATAAAAGTAAATTTAATATTATATTTCCTAACAAAAGCAAGACCAAAACTTTCATAAACAGAAGCAATTGTCTTCTTTTTCTTCTTTTCTTTCCTTAGCTAAATTAAATGAAGGAGAAAATGTAATTTTTATCTCTAAATTTTAAAATGTTAGACTTTTAATTTTTTTAATTTTTGAATTGGATTTCAAAATATTGCAATTTGAATATTGTTCTATTTAGTCTTTAAGTTTTAAGATTTATAGTTTTGATCTGGATTATTTTACTAAATATTCATTTTTAAATTTTGACGTTAATATCTATCAATTAATTTGAGATTAAAATATGATAATTATTTTAAATAGTAAAATTGTTGAAATATTTTGAAGTACAGCAAAAACCTGTCAATGATAGACAACAATAGACTTCTATCACTGACACTGGTAGATGTCTATTACGGTCTATCACGGATAGATAATGACACTTTGTTATATTTATAATAAGTTGACTCATTGTTCTTTATTTTAAAACAACTCCTTAAAATACCATCTTCTTTATTGTACTTTAAGGTTTGTTCAATTTTAGTCCATGTGTGGTTTCAAATGTCCAATTCTATATATATATAAACTTATTATTATATAATACTCTCAATCAGACGTGAGTCGGGCAGGTTTTCTTTTCCATGAGAACTTCATCTTCTTCACATAAGATTTTACAGAAGGTGCTCTCTATTTTTCCCCAAGAACTTAGAAAGATTTTTTTTTTTCTAAAATCTCTCCATCTTCTCAAAAGATTTAAGAGCCTACACCTCTTGAAATTCTCAACCCCTAAAGGAGAAGATAGAAGGTTCAACTTGCGGTAGTGTCTTGCTATGGTTTTTGAAAGATCGAGATCTCTAAGTGTTCGTGATCAATTGGGAGCGATTACGTGAAGACTATTGACTTCAAGGGAAGTTTATTCTTATTCCCTTCTCCCCCTTTCTAATAGGCATGTTATAAATAATGTGTTGGTGCATAATTCTTGTTATGTGAATTTTGATTCTGTGAAATACTTAAAATTGGCAACGATTTCGCTTCCGTTGTAAACCTCACAGATCCTTCACTCTTAATGTTGCTTTGGTACCTCTGCAGGTGCTTCATAGTATAAATATTATGCTCTCCACGGTCGTACCCATGTCCATGCAAGAATGAAGACGATGAACTTGCCTCTATATCATAATATCTTGAACCAAATGTTGGCATCATCATCATCGAACTAACATAACAAGTCTGGCTCTATGTCTATGTCATAGGAGGCAATTCTTCCATATTGTGGATAACCTCATCAAATTCACATTCTTCTACTCGAGCAGGTCCCCTACGTTTAGGAATTGGTGGAGGAGCAAAAGGTATATCGTACATATAATGTATCTCCTCCATATAGTTCTTGTTGTTACTACATATGGGAAGAATCTGGTTTGGATCATTTACAACATCATGAAGGTTGTTGTTGTTCGATCTCTATCAATTATAAAATGATTAGTCAATATTTAAAATAAATTTAAATTAAAAATAATTAAACAATGTTTATTATACCAGATGACCCACAACTCCTGGATGAGTAACGTAGCGCATTGTAATATTATTGTAACAATTAATGTAAATTTGAGTGGCATTTCTATCAAATTGTCCAATAGAAACTCTCATTGCAATAAACCTTGTATGATAGTGTCATCGCACTACTAAATGTGCAACTTTTTTAGACCAATCTCCAATTTTTAAGTTAATGTCATGCATTAGGGGTTTATTGCAAGGTGAGACATTCTGCTGGAAACTAAATTGCCTCATTACCTTGTCTGGAAGATGCCACTTACTAATGTGAAAACATATGAGATGACTTATTGTCTGCTATATGTTTTGACCATCTGTACAGAAATTGGGCAAAATGTCTATGATAGCTTCGTAAGATCCTCAAATAATCTTAAACATTAAATATTATATTAAAAAATATTAAAGACAAATACATTAAAAATATGTATAAAAAATTGATTGGGTTCAGTATTAATATATCTGATCAGGTTGAAGTAGATCAAACATGTATCTATACTAACTAACTACATATGTAGTTATCCTAGTTGCACAAAATTTGTCTCCCCACCTATATTATTAAATTAATATTTTAGATTTAAAATTAACTAGATCAATCATATAAAAATATTTGTTAGATTAAATTGAATTAAAATAACATACCGAGAACCGTCGGTTCGTCCAGCTAATTGAGTATCATTTATATGTCAGAACCATTGTTGGAAATTGTTCCCTAAGCCCATAATTGCAAAAAGTATCAGAGGCTCACCGATTTCACGAACTTCAGGTTTTTTCCTTTGCATAGCTTTCTCTATACCCTATGGTAAGGAACATGATATCCAAATTTTGTTTTTATGTCGGACTGTAGTTGTGTCACGCTGATGGACGATTTTTCTTTTATGACATCACAAAACTCTAGTGCAATCATTGATGAATCTAACTGCACATGGGTTTAACTAAGTTCTGAGTAAAAACATGTTTGTTGCTTAACATACTTTGTGATCTCAAACAAGTCATGTCACTTTTTCTTTGTTGCACAAAGTCTCCATTTTCAATCTTCTTCCTACTTTTTATACCGAATTACCCAAATCGTCGGTGTCGATTTCACAACCTCATATGGTGCATCACACTTAATAGTAAAACATTTGACCGCATGTTGTAGCATTTCTTTGTCTTGACAAAGCATCCCCGTATACAAGTGGGTATTGTCAACATCCACAAAGGCTACAATTGGATCGTGTTCTCAAATGTTATCTATTACATTCATATCAAAATCATTAAATGTATCTGAAGGTAACTCATATTCACGACCATCAAAATTCAACTCCTCGAATTCATCGTTGTTTCTGTTCTAAAATCGCCGTATTGATTATTAGCCACCATATCTTCATAATCATAGGGGGTGCAACTAATTCAGGATCAAGGTCAACACATTAAGTCTAATCTTCAAACAGACTAAAGGGTTGTGAACATATAAATGCACTAAATTCGGGAGTGACATCGTGATTGAGAACGTCAAGTTTATTGCTTGTTCATTAGGAATAGGAATCGCATAGACCTTAATAATCCGTTAGATTAGGATGTCTATATACTATATTTAATTGATTTGCTCCCATATCTACATCAAGTAACATCCCTATCATTTCAAAGAATTGTTTAAAAACAAGACCACTATTTACCTTTGTGATAAACCCCCACATGGTGGTTGGTCATAATCAACTTCATCAACATCATCAATCACATTATCATTTGTAAACAACATAAATCCCATACATTCGTCCACCACTTTCTAAAAAAAAAAAAGCAACACATTACTAATTATCAAATTTAAATACAAACAAAAAAATAAACAAAATATTTAAAATTAATTTAAAAAAATTTGAACATCAAACTTAAATATTAAAACAATAGAATATTACAAAAAATATATATTAAAATATTCACTAACATTAATAATTTTGTACTAAATAACAAAAAAAAAATACTAAACTTTTTAAATAAAAACAATACTAAAAAAAAGTAGAATATTATAATTAAAAAAATAATACATTACTAATTATTTTAGTAATTATCATACTTAAATACAAACAAAAACAAGAAAAAATATAAAAAAAAAAAAATCAAAAATATTTAAAACTACTAAACAAAATTTTAAAATGTATCACAATTGAGAACATTAAATTAATAATTGTGTATTAAACAAAAAAAAAAAAAAAAACTACTTGACTTTTTAACATGCACTAATACTAAAAGAATAATACTAATACTAACAAAATCTATTATTATTTAAAATGAAAAAGAGTATATATATATATATATATGGTAGGTCTAATATAATATAAATAAGATTATTAAAATATATAGAGAAAAAACTACTAACATCGATATGTAAATATTCTTCAATTCAACAACTATTAACAAAATTAACATGATAGAGCTATTAACATTAATTTATAAGGAATTAAAATGACATATCTAGAATAATATAAATATAAAAAACTGGTAATAAATAAAAAGTAAACTCACAAATTCAATAGCGATTTTATTTTTTTTTACTTAAAGCGACAATGATTCTTCTTTTCTTTGTTATTTGTTATCCGTCAACAAAAACTACGAAAAAATATAATATTATAAGAATATGAATCTATAATTTATTTTTAATGTAAAAAGCTAGGGATTTTTTTTTTTTTTGAGTAAACGTTACCTCTTCTTGGTTCTTTGTTTTCCAAACGTTAACAAAAACTATAATATATATATATATATATAATAGTATGAGAATAGGAACAAAATTTATAATTATTTTTTAAAAAATTAAAATTTAGTTAAGTAAATATACAAACCTCATAATTTGATGGACGAATGTGGGAAAGAAGATTTAGTAACAATTTTTGGAAGAAGAAGAAGTAAAAAGATGATTTGAGAGACAAAGAGCCAAAGGTAGAGTGATGTTTTAGAAGATTTCGAAAGAGAAGAAGAGATGGGCAAAATCGATTGCACAAAGAGTAGAGGTAGAGGCAAAATATTGTGCAAATGCAGAGGCAAAGTGTGATTTGGGAAACTTGGTGGTGGGATTGAAAAGGCGTAGGTCGAGTGTTGAAAACTCAACCCATGTGTTAATGCATGCAGGTGAGTGTTGGGAAGGAATAAAAGTTGTTGGTCAAAAGTGGTCCGACGGACGAGACGAGATGCATAATGATCTGACGGATGAGACCAGATGTAAGTCGACAATATGTCAAACATAAGTCGAGTTTTCAACACTCAACTTAACCTTATATTTTGCCGCTTATACAGATCGGGTTTTGAAAACTTGACAGTATTTCTCAGTCCACCCTTGAACTTCTAAAAAGGCTACCAAACTACAATAAAACTCTAAATATTTTTAAAATGATCATAATTCACTACATATTTCTCTAAACTACAAAACCTCAAAAAAAAATTGATCCTTCCTTTTTTTCTATTTTCTTTTACAAATCATAAAAAAATATAAATGATATCTTTTACCATTACAACATCATTGCATGTAAATTGACATAGATAATAAGTGAAGAATAAATTATATAAATGATTTTAACAATATATTTGACATTAAATAAACAGAGTCACAATATATTTATATGATTATAAATTATATCACACAATTTCTAATTTTTTCACGTCAATCATTCCATCAATTTTCATCTTTTATTTTACAAGAAAAGTTATTTTTTTTCAAACAATTTGAAAGTAAAAGGATTTATTTTACGAAACTGAAAGTTAAAAGTGATTATAAAATTTGGAGAGATATTTTATGTAATTTAAAACTCGGAGTCCAGGAGATGACGTGGTAAGTGTTGGTTGGTTGCATGAAAAGTTGTACGCTCGAATCGGAATGCTGGGATCCGAGCCCCTCAAATTTCTCAACACCAAACGGACACGTAAACCTAGTGGATAACCTGAGTTATTTAATCAAAACCCACTATAAAATATAAAAATATATGACGTAGGTAAATTTATAATCAATTACCATCTTCAAATTAATAATTAAATCATAATAGAATATTTGAGGGCATCCGGAGATATGCCCTATGGTCTATATAAATCATAGTAAGTGGTAGCCTCTTTATTTATTTATTTTCTTTTCTCCCTGTTACTTTGGGTTCCCCCTCGGGAGGGAGAAAGAAATTATTTAATTATTATGAAAAGAACGTCTCGAGCTTCACGTTAATTAATTTATTAAGTAATTCCATTAATTTAAATTTGTATGACGTGTGGATTCAAATTAAAATGTAAAATTTTGGTGCTTCTAATGTAAGGCCTAAACAATTAACAATAAATAACTAGAGCAAGCAACGATGGGATAGTGTGCTATTATTATTATTATTATTATTATGTGGCTTCCGGCTGAGTTTTGTGGGTTATTTTAAAAGATTGAGAATCATTTTACATCATTTTGTTCCATCTCCCCTTTTTATTATTATTATTATCATTATTATTTTATTTTAGTTCTATAAGAGTAGGATTGTGATGTAAATGGAGAGAATGTATGCACTCTATTTACATAAAATCAATTTTATTTTGATAGGAGAGTTTTTTTTTTTTTTTTTAATTTTAAGGTAAATAAGGTGATAGTATCTACTCAAAGTACAACACTTCTCCATTAATGATAAGAGAGTTTAATATTTATGTAGTTTTTACGATTTATTTTTAAATAACATTCTCGGTGTTAATTTATTGATTTTCTATAAATAAGAACACCGTAGATAAAGAAATTTGTACTTTATAAAAAAGAGCATTTTTAGGACCAATTTAATAGTTTCAAACGTTTTGATGTCTATGTTAGACTAGTAAACTAATTTTAGAGAGTTCAATACTTCAACAATGAAAGTTGATTATTGAATAGAGTAATAATAATACATTGGTTCATTGCTACAGTGTTTACCAAATAATTGAGAAAATCAAGAATAAAGTAAAATAGATCTTCAACGAGGTATAGTTCAACTCAACATATATATTTTCTTTTAAAAAAATAGAATTGGTCTAATCAAATGAAAGTTATGAAACTACATTCTAATCCTTTTATTAGCACTTTAATCGAGTCGTACAAATCAAAATTGCCCAATTTTAGAAAAAAGAAAAGAAGAAAATAAAATTTATATTTGGATATATTAAGTAAATTGAAGCATACACATCTTTATACCTAACCTGTTAGGATAATTATGTAAAAGGTAAATAAATATTGTTGGTGGATGTTACACCTGATAAAACTAGGAATTTTAGGGAGGTTATTGAATATTCACCTCTTTTGCTTATATAGTATGTGGAATAAAGTGGACAATATGAACCTCTAAATTAATTTTTTAAGTGTTTAGAACTTTTTTTTTTTTTTAATTAAAAACTCAATCTAAACAAATTCGAGAAAAGAGCCTATGTGGAGAACTGATATTTAATCCTTTTTTTTTTTTTTTATGGATTTTACTTTTTATCATAAACTTACTTTTGGGGGGAAAAAACTTAAGCATTTAAGGAAAAGAAAGTTAATTTCCTTTTGAAAATAAAGGTAGCCGTTATTGTAGTCTTTAAAAAGAAATGGTAAGATCAACTCTAATATTAGAGGTATTAGTGTCTGGTAAATTTGAGTTTTATACTTGAACAAATTAGTTATAATGGTTGGTAAATAAATACTAAATTATTATGATTTAGATATAATAATTAATATTAAGTTCTTTTATAATATATAATTATTCAATAACTTTTTTTAAAAAATATGTAAAATAAATATTGATTTTAAAGTTAAAAATACAAATTTTATTAAAAAAAATAAATTTAAGAAGAATTTAATTTTTTTTTGTAGAGATTGATGAAGTCTATGAATATCTATTTTTTATGATAGAAAGTGATAGAAGTCTATATCATTGATAGTATGAAATTGATAGAAGTCTATTGTTGATATTACGTGATAGATATTGATAATATATATATATATATATATATATATTACTATCGTTTCTTCAACATAAAAAGTTTTAAAATTGATTTATAATTACTTCCATTAGTTACAAAATAAATCCAAAAGGTAGAATGAACAAAATGGAAAAAAGACGGAGGAGAGGAGATTTCTAAAATTGCGAAGGAATGTTAGGGGTAGAAGGAGGATGGAGTTGGTGGTGTAGTGATAGAATGAGAAACTAGAAAGTGGGCTTCTAGAAGGTGATGTACACGTGTCGTTTTAAATGTGTAGCGTTGGGGGGTGGGTTATTGTGTGCTGCAGGCAGCAAAGCAAATCACCTGCCACTGTGATCAGTGGGCCCCATAGCACATGGCTCGAGCAATTTTAAAGGAGGGTAAATGGGCCCCACACTGCTCCACGTAATACGAATCTCCATTCTCACGCGCCTCTCTACTCTCTTTTACTATTTACAATTCTTTAGTTTTTATCAAACCCCGACTCTCTTTCTTTTATTTTCATTTTTAAACCAAATATATATATATATATATATATATTTATATATATGTGAGGCGTAATTAGTTTTCTTATTATTTAAACACCGTTTTAGCTTTATTTGTTAAGATGATTTTTCCTTTTTTTTTTTTTTTCCTTTCTGTACAAAAATTTGAATGCTTAATCAAATTTTAAAAATAAAAATAATTTTTTTAAGGCTTTATTTGATAAATTATTATTATTATTTTTTTATTTTAAAAATTAAGTTTATGAACCTTACTTCTAATTCCACATTTATTCTTTTGTTATTTACTTTTCACAAATGATTTAGGAAATTAAGCCAAATTTTGAGAATTACAAAAAATAGCTTTTAAAAAGTTGTTTTTGTATTTAGAATTTGGCAAAAAATTCAACTATTATACTTAAGAGGTAGATCGTTATAAGAAATGTGGATAAAATAGACTTAGTTTTTAAAAACAAAAACAAAAAAATAAATGGTTACCAAAAAATGACTAAAAGGTATTTTTATTAATTTTCAAAATTTGATTTAGTCTTTTAAGTTGTTGATAAAAAGTAGAGAATAAAAGAATAAATTTGAAGTCTGAAACTATAGCCAAAGGGAATGGATGTAGTTGAGTTGGAGTTTTTTCCTTTTTAGTCTTACCGTATAGAGATTTCATTGTTGATTCCAGCTACCCGTCTTTGTGGGAGTCTCAAGTCATCAGAGAGCCAAAATCGAATCTTTCCCAACCTCTTCCTATTATCCCTTACTCGTTTTCGAGTTGGGTTCAGGGCCCAAACACCCTTCTCCTCTCCTCCTTACTCGTTTGTTGTGTCTTTTCAAATTTGATTTTGTTTCGTTGGAATCTTGTTTAGGTTGTCACTTTAAATAAGACAATCTAATACAGTAGTATTTATAGATTTAATTTTTAAAAATAAAAAAAATTAAATAGTTATCAAATAATACAATAATAACTTGCTTTTTAAAAAATTAATAACAACTTAAAAATACATGTTTTATTTCAACATTAGTTTTGTAAAATCAAAATTGCAATTTACTGTATTAATATTTATTTTGTATCATGCCATTGTTTGAATTTGCCCGACATGTTATTTGTTTTCTATTTTTAATTACTTTTCACATTCTTTAAAAATACACAAATTCTAATCTAAAATTTAAATACTATTATATTTTTTATTAACTCTTTTTCTCCAACATGGCTTTAGCTTTTAAGAATAAAATTTTAAAAATAGATAATAAAGAAAAAAAAAAAACTATATATAGAAGTAATGTTTATAAATTTAATTATTAAAAAAAACAAAATAATCATCCAACAAACTTAAATCATCTCATAAACTCGTTTATCATCCAATTAATTATGTTTTCTTTCTTGTATTTTTAAAACTAAAATTTATAAGATTTTAAAAAAGCAAACACTTTACGTACTATTATTTTTAATGATCATTTAATGTAATTAAGCTTATTTTGTTATTTTCTACTTGTATAATACAATTGACACAAAATAGATATGTTAATTCAAATTTCCCATATTGTTTATCGGTGAATTGAAAAAAATAGCTTGTTTAGCTATAATTTTTTTCCAATAAACTACTTTTGTAAATTTTATTTATAAAATTCTTAAAACACTTTGGAAAGTTTAAATTTTAGCTTTTATTTTTTAAAATGTGATAAACTAATCAATAAAATTTAAATAGGTGAAAAAAATAATGTTTATGAAATTCCTCTAACCCAATTATATTTATTTTTATATCTACTATGTGTGATTCAACCTTCAACTTCATTGAAAATAATACACATGTCAATTATTAGTAAGCTATATTTACTTTGACGACATAATATATAGATAGTTAATATACTCACGAGTATTTTTACCTTGACACAATTTTAATCTCTTAAACCTTGATAGTGACTTAGCTTCCTTTGATAAACATTTGATATTTAGAAATTAAGCGTTAAACGTTAGCTCCACTGACGATTTCTTTATTTTGTTATCTACTTTTTAGGTATGTTTTAATAAACCAAGTCAAATTTGAAAAACTTAAATATAAAAGTTGTATTTTTCAAACTTGTTTTTGTTTTTTAAATTTAGCTAAGGATTCAAATACTTAGTCAGGAAAGATGAATAGCATGCTCGACACGTTGTAAGAAAACAAACATAATTAAAAAAAAAAAAAAAAAAACTAAATGGTTATCTCCAAATAGGTTTTCACGTTTAGTTTTTTCAAAGGCTAGTTGCATAAATGGAACTCAAGCCCAAAATAATATAATATGTAGTATTAGGATAAAATAATTGCATATATAGAACAAAAAATGGTAAAAGACAAAAAAAAACTCATGCCTAGCCACCATTTTGCGCGCTGCTTCCCGATTTTCTCAAATGCTATCACTAATAGCAACTATTAGTGATAACTTTCGATTTGAAAAGTGTGCTACCAGTGGTTATCACCAATAACTGCTAGCAATGGTAGTTTTTTTTAATTTGAAAAGTGTGCTATCAATTGTTATCATTGATAGCTACCATCAGTGATAATTTTCAATTTGAGAAGTGTGCTATTAGTTATTATATCTGATAGCTGCAATAAGTGATACTACTATCAATGATAACTTTCAATTTAAGAAATGTACTATCAATTGTTATGACTAATAGTTGCTTTCAGTTGTTATCAATGATGCTGCTATAGGTGAATATCACCAATAGCTGCTATTAGTGATAGCACTCGATAGTTGTTGTCGGTGATAGTTTTCAATTCGAGAAATGTGTTGTCAGTTGCTATCGCTGATAGTTGTTTAGTGACGCTTCTATTAGTTATAGCTTTCAATTTGATAAATGGACTATTAGTTGTTATAACCGATATGTTTCTATCAATGATAACCAAATAGTGGCTATTGTTGATATATTTCTGTCAATGATAATATTTTTTATGCTTTTTGTTGTTTGAATTTGATATCATGTTATACTTGTTTGTAAATAATTGAGATTTTTTTAATTAATTTGTCGATACATGCAGTGTGTTTGCGTGTCGTTATTGATGCATATAGATATAGAATGATATCCTTTTACATTGATAATTATAAAGGATATCATTGATAGCTACTGTTAGTGATATCTTTCTATTGCTATCAATATAAAGGATATCACTAATAGTATTATGTAATGTAGTATTTGAGATGAAATGACTCATCGAGATTGTTTGATTAGTGTATAAAAGTTTTTATTGATAGCATGATATCATAGTATCACTGATGATAACATGTTATCACTGATACTACTAATAGACTTCGTACTCTTAAAGTTCTATAAAAAAGAAAAAAATATATATTGGTCAGTTTGATAACATTCTCATTTCTCATTTTTGAGTAATAAGCTTATTTAATAACTATTATCGTTTCTTATTTCAAACTTTTAATAAATGTTTCTAAAAATGGTACAAACTTGAGGACTAAAAAGAGTAGTTTCTCTCAAATCCATTTTCACTTGCTATTTATATTTAACGTTTCGTTATAATAATCAAACTTGATGATTGACTTGTTGATGTTAAGTCACTTATGAGTTAGGCACTTTCAAATCTTGAGTTTGAAATTCAACCTAACTTCTGTAGAGATGAAGAGATTGGAGAGATGGAAGCAAAAATTGAAGAAATGAAAGAAAATAAATAAAAAATAAAAAATCGGAGAAAAGAAAGAACATTTAAAAAAATAAAAAACCAGAGAAAGAAAATAAAATAAAAAAGTAGAAAAAAGAAAATAAGATAAAAAGGGAAAAAAAGAAAGAAAATTAAAAAAAAAAAAAAAAGGAAGAAAGGAAAGAAAGGAAAGAAAAAAAATGAAGAAAATTAAAAAAATAAATAAAATAAAGAAGAAGACATGCAACCAGACAAAAGATGGCAAAATTGAAAATTAAAAAAAAAAAGTTAAAAATTAATTGATGAACACTTTTATATTTGTAAATATTTTAAAGAGATACTATATTTTTAGATTTGTTTCCTTATGAATTTATCTATTATAAATATCTTATTTTTATAGGAAGACTTGTTTCCTCGTAATTTTCTAATTATATGATTTTTGTTTTTCTCTTGAATTTCTAAAAGATTCTAAAATCAAAAACATTTTTTTTTTACCACTTATAACGTGGTGATAATGTTTATAAATCTAATTTATAAAATTAAAAATTCAAATTCAAATTAAAATGGTTATTGAACTTTAACAATTGATCAGTTGAATTTCAAACATTTCAAGCAAGATTGTTATCATTAAATAAATAGTTTATATTCACGATATTTTCATACAACTTTAAAACATAAAAAAAATGAAGAAAAATAAGAAAAACGTTATAAAACACCCATTTTTTTTCCCAGAGTTGAAACTAAAAAGTAGGTAAATGAAGAAAAAAAACAGTAGAAAGAAGAATGCTACTAAATAACTGTAGTTGTTAAAAAAAAAAAAATAATAAAATAAAACTCATAATAAGGTTTTATATTCAAATCCACGCATCAGCATGCATTTTTTTTATTATACTATAATGTTGCTAAAGAATGTAGCATTTTTTTCATCTGCGCACAACATTTAAAAAATGGAACTAAAAGTTTATTTTTGTTCTTTTTACATAATATTAAAAGCAAGCCAGTAAAATTCAAACCATAATATAACTAATAATTAACCTATCAATACATTGAAATTAAAAATCCAACTCCGTACATTCATTAATTATCATCTATAGTTTATATTTATGAATAAGGCAATTTCGTAATTGAAAGTAAAAACACATATAAATCTCTCATTAACCACGTTATAGAGAAATCACTCTCCCAAAATATTATATCACTTATCGAATTAGAATTAGCTAACCAAATTTAAAGGTTTTCACATCTAAATCATTTAAAATTAAAGATATAAACTTATTTTTATAATATTTGGACTTTAGTACTTGAATTATTTTTATGTCGGACAAATATTTTCTAATATTTTACAAATTTTCAACAAAAATAATAGAGACGTTTACAATTTATAGCACAAAACTTAAAAAATATTAAGTTTTAAAACTTTTTATTATAAAATATAAATATTTTAAAAATATATTTTATATTTAAAAAGACACCAAAATATATTACATTACACGAGATGAAAATGAAAAAGGAAAGGACAAAAAATGTGAAGCAATAAATATATATTACATTTAACACGAAGGCGAGTTGGGACCTTTTAATTAAAGAGGGAAAAACGAATAAAGGGGGAAAATTTTTGTAAAAGTGGGTTTTGGTTGTGAGTGAGCGTGATATGGGAATTAACGCACCTATGATTTTAAAAAGTTAATCAGAAAAGAAAATTAAAAAAAAAATAAAAAAGAAAGAAAGAAAATAAAAAAGGAAAAAAAGCTGCATCTCTGAGTGCCCACCTATTTATTTTCATCGTCCAATCATAGGTCTCTTCTTTTTAGGCTACTCTCTTTAATATTTTACTTTCCTTCTCTTTTCCTTTTCTTTTTTTTTTCTCTTTTATTTATCAATTTAGTCCCTCGATTTTGCTTTATAATGATTTGATTTTTATATTTTTAATTTTATAATAATCATTCTCTTAATTTTACTATATAATAATTTAACCATTATATTTTATGATATTAACTTTGTATTTTATAAAAATATTGAGTCTTTAATTGATTTGTTGATTTATTTATGTAACAAATCTTATTAAAGCTTAACTATAATTTCTATAACAGGAGTTAAATTATTACAAATTTAAATGTAAATAGACTAAATTGTTACAAAATTGAAAATAAATGGACTAAATTGTTACTTTCATGAAAGTTTAGGGATCAAAAACGTTTTTTAACAAACCAAATTAGTTGGTAATTGTCACCCGTATAATTATGATTGGATATATATCATTATCAATTTAAGTTCGACATATTAATTAAAAATGGATTTAATTTGTTAAAGTAAAACATTATTGTTTAGTTAGGATTAGCTGGGTAGGCAAAATTAGCTTTCTACTCCCATTATTAAATCTCTTTGAAAGGAACTGTTTAATGTTAAACTTAATTATACTTCTTTTAAATTTCTCTTTCGGAAACAATGACAATCAATCTAATGCAAAGCGAAAACAAGGACAATGTACTTTGACATCTTTTCTAATTGATGGTTCGAATATTATTATTCAAAGTCTTATTTTGCAAACTTATTCATTTTTCCTATTATGCTAAATGATACATTTGCTTAGAAAACAAAATGCTCGTCTTGTTTCCTCTCTTTTTCTTTCTTCAATAATGAAGACAATCGACATCAAAATTTTGGACCCAACATACATACTTTAAACTAAGTATAATAATTGAGGATCCGTTTGATAACGTTTTCATTTCTTATTTCTTGATTTTGTTGCTCATTTTTTAATAAATTGACCGTTTGATAACCGTTCTTATTTATTATTTCTAAAATTTGAGAAACGTACCTAAAAATGAGTTCAAAATTGAGGAATTACACCAAAGTAGTTTCTTCCGTAATTTAAAATTATTTCTAAAATATATGAAAGTGGGGACTTGACTAATTTTAGAGGAAGCATGCCTAAATTTCTTCTCATCTCTATGTTCTTGGAATTAAATCTCACTTGAGACTTTTTTATTTTATTTTTCTTTCTTTCGTTTATATTTCCCTTTTCTCTATATTTTATTTATATTTCTTTTCTTCTTCCTTTCTTTTATATTTCCTTTTTCTCTTTTTTTTTTTTTATATATTTTTTATATTTATTTTCTTTTTTCTTTCCTTTATATTTCTTTTTTCTCTATATTTTTTTTAATATTCATTTTCTTCTTTCTTTCATATTTCCTTTTTCTCTATATTTTTTTATAACTATTTCTTTCTTTTATTTATATTTATTTTATTTATTATTTTGTTTAAATCTATATGTTAATCTAATTTTAAATTTAGGATTTTCAAATATTTTGATTTCAAATTTCAAAGTTTCAATAGGGTTGTTTTCTAATGTAGGAAAATGAACCAAAATATTTACAAATATAATAAAATTTCACTATCTAACATGGTCTATCGTAGATAGACGGTGATATTTTGCTATTATTTATAAATATTTTTCACAGTTTTATCATTTAATATAATTTCTCTTTTCAATATGTATATATAAATATTTTTTTAATTCTGAATTTTAAATTTTGCAATATGCATTTTTATATTTTTTTTAATTTATATTTTTTTTTACCTACAAAACCAATTATAATTTTACAATAATATAAATTTTGTTTACTAAGATATTCATTTAAGTTCATTTTAAATTTTTTACAACCACGACATTTACATAATAATATAATTTAGTTAGATTTGAGTTTACATCATTTAAAACTTAAAACAAATTACTTCAGTGAGAAATAATATTATAAATTAAATGTTAGCAACATATGAATGGTAGAAACAATTATACTATCAATATTAATTTTCCATCGGGACTTATGTATATTCGATAGTTTAAATATTTGATAATTATATTTTATATTTTAGTGCGTACTATATATCTTCTTGTTTTATATAATTAGATTATATTTAAACAATAAGATATAAAAAAATGTAAGGGAAGAAAATACAAGAAACGAGAAACAAGAAATGGTTATCAAATAAGTTTCCGTTCTTGTTTTTTTTTCAAGAAACAGGTAACATGAATAGCTATCATATTCTTGTTTCTTGTTCTAAAAGAGAGGAAATGGAAAATAAGAAACAAGAAATAAGGAACGCAAAATAAGAAATAGGAAATAAGAACATTATCAAACGGTCCGAATTTATTCTTAAAATATAGGGATGCTACTCACATAATAGACAAACTACAAATATGGAAATGTTGTAAATTATAGTATGTGCATCTATGAAGAAAATGCATTATTTGTTTTCATCTCTAAGATTAAAATAGAAAAATAAAATTCTTTTCTTTGTCCACATTCTCTAATTTATATAGTCTCTTATTTTATTCAAGTCAAATTCTTCTCACCCATCTATTCTATTCATATAGATAAAAGAAATTTGACATCTCTAATTGATTCATATATTGCTGATGATTAGATAATGGAAATCCTTTATAATAGGATATGTGTGTCTTTTAAATCAAAGTACACTAATAATATAAGTTTCATTCTAATTTGCAATTTAGTGTTGTTTTTGTGTACTTCAATCAATGACAATAGCCAATCTTCTTTTGTAAACTTCCAACTATTGTTTTGTCCCAATCGAGTACTTTAATCTCAATTTTTTCATAGATATAATTTGTTTTCAAGTATAGGAAAATGAATCAAAATATTTATAAATATAGCGAAATTTTACTGTATATCTATGATAAATCACAATAGACTACTATTTATCTATGTTATGATAGACACAGATAATAGTCTATTGTGGTGTATCGCGATCTATCACCGATAGACTATAATATTTTGCTATTATATATAAATATTTTCAGTAGTTTTGTCACTTAAAATGATTTTTCTTTTATTTTCTAATAAAACATAGTTTATTTAAGATCTCATCTTTTTTTTATTAAAAAAAATAGTTTATTTAAGATCTCACCTTTTTGTATTAAAAAAAATTATATTTTACTTTGAAAAGCTTTTTTTTTTTTTTTTTTTAAAAAAAAGGTTGAATTTCAATATCTAAAAAAATATAAATTTTAAAAAAATTGTTTTTAGAAAAAGTTTGACAAGAATTCTAAAAGTGTGTTTGTTAGGGGAAAAAAAGACAAAAATAAAACATTTAAAAAGATTTGTATATAGGTTAAAACAATACGAAGAGAAGTAAAGAGAAACTCAAAACTGAACATTTGTGCTTATGTTGAGAGAATTGAAACATCAAACTCCTTCCTATACAACGTAGAATTGCATCGTTGGAATATTTTTCTCTCGATCAACAATAGCACGAAAAATTCAAAAAAAAAAAAAAAAAATCATTAAAAACTTTGTATGATTATTTAGGTTCTGTTTGATAATCATTTAGTTTTTAGTTTTTTTTCTTTTAATTAAGCTTATCGGCATTACTTTCATCTCCAAAATTCTTCATTTGTTATAAATCTATCTTCTACCAATGATTTTAAAAACTATACCAATTTTTGTAAAAACTTAAAATGTAATTTTTAATAACTTGTTTTTATTTGTGAAATTTGACTAAGAATTCAACCATTATACTTAAATAGATGCAAATCATTGTAAAAAAATGACGAAGGAATAGACTTAATTTTCAAAAACAAAAAATAAAAAACGAAATGATTACCAAGGTTGACTTTAAAAATTGAGAAATGTGGTTGTTTTTCTTAAATTACATTTGGGTTGCTTTATCAACTAGAGGATAAAAAAAAATCAATTTAATTATCAAACTCTCGGTGATAGGAGTGTTAAAAAGATCGATGACACCGAAAAAACGATCAATCCAACTTAAGTCGTTTGGATTGGGTAATCAACTCTTTTGGATTGGATTTGGTTCAAATAAATGAAAATTTTATGAAATGTGTTGTTGGTAGTTCATATAAAAGAACCCAAACCAACCCAAACTTATCATAAATTTCAAAATGTATATTTTTTCCTTGATATATACATATATTTATTTTAATATTATTATTATTTTTTTGAATAATTTATTCTCCAACTTCTCTATTGAAAAAAGATTTTACGTTATATAAATTGAAATCAAGTTGTTAATCTTAATTTATTATATAAAAATAATTAAATCAATTTTTTACGTATTAATATTTTATTTTTTAAAAAATAAAAATTTAAATAAATAATCGAATAATCCAAAGCAATCCAATCCAAATTATGCTAAATCGGGATTCAATTTTGAATGAGAGTTATTTGGGATGTAAGCAAAAACATGACTCCGATTTCAAATTTTCACATTTGTTTGATGATTTTTGTTTATTAAAAAAAAAAACACTAGAGATTTCGAAGTTAAAAAAGAAAATTCCTGTTTTCTCTAAAAAAAAAAAATACGTGCTTTCTTTAGATAATAATTTTGCATATTTTAATTGATAGAATTAAAGATGTAAATAATCTTTCTAATTATGAATATAATCAAATAATTAAAAGTATCTAATTGAAAGTTTTGAAAAAGAATTAAAAGATATAAATTCAAGAAACCCATTTCTTCTTCTTCCTTTCTAAGAAAAATCAGAGTAACTAAAAAAGAGAAGGAAGAATCAAGAAAGTGTAGGGCTTGAAAATCGTTTAGAAATGAAAGGGAAAAAAAAAAGAGAGAAAAAGAATGGAATAAAAAAGCAAAAGGGAATGATTATTTGTTCATTACAATATTTGTTCTAATCATCCAACCATCCATCTCTTAAAAGTTTCCTTTTTTACAGCTTCACTCCAATGAACACTCTCTTCCTCTGCCTTCAGTTTCATCCACCTGAATCTCACACACTCTCTCTCTCCACCGTCTTTCTCTCGCCGGAGCCGGCAGCTGCTCCCTATCCCACCAATCCGACGGTTTTGTTCTTTTTTATTTTATTATTCTGCACATCGCAAATTACCAACGCTAGATTTTACTCTGGTGATCGGGATATTATTTTTAGTTCCACTGATCGGGGCAGTACCAATGCATTGAGGGAGCTTGTTCATCGGAGAATAAATTACAGGTCTCTTCTCCGCTGAAGAAATTGTGTTCTTCAATTTTCACAAATTGTTGTGCATTATTATAAGCAGCCTTTTGAAACGGGAAGCAGTTCAAAGACGACGCCGGAGATGACATAATTTGGTGATGGCTTTGGAGCATTCCGGCAGTCGCTGATGAAACGACGGCGTTTGGGCTGTTGTCTTCGTTCAATATGGCACTTGAGTCGCTATCCGATGACCCATCTTTAAAATCAGGGAACAACGACACTTCAACTCTTTGATCATCGCCGTCATCAGCGCCGACGGTTCTGAAACCTTCGTAGTTGAAGTCATCGGAATGATCTGAAGCAACGGGAAGAGAGATATGATCCACCGGAAGATGATTAGTTGTTTGTTCAATTAGTAAATTGTCCGATTCCGACACGAAAATCTCTTCCTTCACTGATAAATTGCTCTCGGTCTTTTCTTCCTCTAGCTTCGATTTCAATTCCTTGATCTACAAAACAGAGACAGAAAATTTAAACTCAACAAATTGGGAAAGAAAAGTTAAAAGATTCAGAACGAAAATTCTCTCGGGTTTCACAATTATCGACCTCTTTGAGCAGAGCATCATTGTCTTGCTGAAGGGTATCGAAACTACGCTTGAGAGATTCGTAATTGGCTTTGAGAAGGCCATAATCTCTCTCGAGTTGCTTAGTTTTCCATCGAGCTCTACGGTTTTGGAACCAAACGGCAACTTGCCTTGGTTGCAGGCCAAGTTCTTGAGCAAGCTTCACTTTCCTCTCTGGTTCGAGCTTGTTTTCAATCTCGAATGTTTTCTCCAGGGCCTTAACTTGATCTACGCTGAGTCTCCTTTTCTTCTCCCCCACATGACAGTGTTCTTCGATGGAGCCTTCTTCGTCTAAGCCATCCAACATCGACTGAAACTCCCTGCCATAAACATGGCTGTTTCTCGGACTCTGTTCCTCTGCAAACAAGGGTGTGTAATACAAATAAGCCAGATGTACTACATCATTATTCGCAATGAATCGAGGAGGGAAGGGAGGATCGTAAAGATTCTTGCGAGTGATTGGGTCTAAAAAGGGACAAGAAACTAAAGAAATAAAAGAAAACAGAAACTCACATGGGGCTGTCGGGAAAATGGAAATTAAGCAATAGGAGAATAATAAAGAAACGAAGATATAAAAAACAAAATTGTTGATTATATTTAAACCTGAAGTAGGACAGACGGACATCAGAGCGCCCAAGGAATCTGAGCTGCCATGCCTCTTCATGACGGAAGAAATTTAAGAAAACAACTCCCAAAATTGAATCAGATCCTTTTAAGGACCCCTAAAACTTTCGAAGCGTAATTTGTTTGAAGTGTACACGAGGAACTTTTAGAAGCTCAAACAGTGGTTCAAAGTAGCAGAAAGCTTTAGAGTTAAAGGAAGAAACAGAGGACGTTCCATACGTGAAACGAGGCCGACTCTGTACAATTTCCCAGTTCGTTCCCCTGTTTCTCCTGGATCTTTCTCAATCTTCGATCTTCCTTCCCTCTCTGAACCCATCAAAAGAAAAGTCCAGAAAACAAAACCCAATTCAAATTGATCCTCAAAATGGAAAGAAAAATCTCAAACCTACCCAACCACACACCCTGAAGAAGAAGAAGAGGAAGATGATGATGATGATGAAGAAACAGAGTACTGATTGATTTCCCAAGAAGAAAAACTTTCCCTCTTTATCTTTCTCGTTTCTCTCTCTACTGCATTATGAGAGTGCGTGGGTTAAGGGAGAAGCTTTGGGAGTGGGATACGAAGAGGCAGAGAAGGAGGAGGAGGAAGAAGAAGGGCAGTGTGCAGCCCGTTTACGATTAGTCTAATACTTTCTCTCTCTTTAAATAATCCAACTCGTGTCAGAAGTAGGGTTAGAATCTAACTAGGGTTGGGTTCACTGGGGTTTGTGGAAACGAAATTCATCTCAAATTCACGCCAAATGCAAATTACAGCCACCGCCTATAGCGAGTCGGAACCCCTCTGATCGACCGTACTTTTAAAACGGATTTATAGGGATAATTTTGGAATTAATAGAAAAGAAAAAAAATCTCTTCTTGATACTTTGTCTGTGCAGTTGGAGAAATTAATATTTTAAATAAATTAAAATAATTTTCTACATTTATGTAAATATTAAAATATTATCGTGTCTGTATTAGATTAGTTGTCAGAAGTTTTTTTTAAAGTTTTTTTTTTTTTTGACAAATTGCAAAAATCACCTTCAAGTATGGTATTAGTTGCACATTATAATTATACCATCAAACTTTCAATTGTAAAATTTAAGCCCAAATTTTTATTAATGTTAAATTGGACCCTCAAATTTACCATAATAGTTGAAATTGGTCATTTGAATGAAAAAAATTAAACTCTCAAACTTATAAAAAATTATCCTTTTTTTTTTATTTTAAATAGATGATATTATTATACGACAACAAGGAGGATCCCACAGCCCGGGATCAAGACATCAAAGCAACAAAACGCAAACAAAGCCAACAAGATAAAACCTGAACATAACCAAACATAAACGTAAAAACCCCTCTAAAACACCAGGCAGAAAGCCAGAGAAGAGAAATCAAAACCCCACAACTAAGGACAACAACAAAACAGAGAGCAACAACAAGTTCAAAAAGAAGAAAAGCAACCGTAAACTCGCTAGATAAGACCAAGAAGATCAACCCGCCAGGAAGCAGCTCGAGCACGAACCGTAGAAACCATAAGGTGAAACAAAGCAGACACCGACCTCTGTCGACCTCCATGCAGCTGCCGATTACGCTCCTGCCAGATGTAGTAGATGGAAGCATATTAGAATACATGGAACAACTTACTACGCACCCCTTACCCGACTCCACTCGGTACAACCAACTCAACTCGACATCCCAACCCGCCACCCGATGCGATGAACCCAACTGATGCAACACACCAGACCACATCTCTCTCCCAAACCCACACTCGAAAAATAAATTATCCCGAGACTCTATATCTCCCCCACAAAGAAGACACCCCCCTCTCACAACACACCCTAGCTCCTCAACCAATCCCGCGTACCCAACCTGTTCCTCACAACTAACCACGCACAGAAAGAATGGCGCAGAATATGCCCCCCGCTCACAAAATACTAGCCCAAGACACCCTAGGACAACGGGGACGCAAACTCTCCCATACTAGAAAATCGACCATTACACCGACTCCCAAACCCAACAATCCTCCCCCTCCCCCTAGGCCCCACTGCCTGAATAAGACCCCAGATTTCAACCAACTCTCAAGTCATTATAGGCCATCTCCAACCTCTTTCACCATCTAAGAACTCCGACAACCGCGCCTCCAAAGTACTCCCTGCATCATAAACCACCGTAGACCCATATGAATCAAAAATTGCATCCCCCGGCAACCAAGGATCCCACCAAACAAAAAAGACAGTCCATCGCCGACCATCAAACGAACTAGATGCTTGAATCTATCTCTACAATGCAAGATAGCCCTCAAGCACCAAGACCTCCCAACCTCACTCCGAACAACCTACAAAGACCGTCCATGCAAAACATACACCTCCACCCACACCATCCATAATAAACCCGATTAAATTAAGAGAAGCCAGAGCAACTTCATAATAGCAGCATGATTCCATGAAGTCACATGTTTCACACCCAACCCCCCTCTCCCAACGGCAAGCACACTTCATTCCACGCCACCCACACACCACTCGACTCACCACACTTCCCTTCCATAAATAACTACGTAACAGATGATCAACCTCATAAGTTACACACGCAGGCAACACGAAGATGCTACACCAAAATACCTGAAAGGATTGTAAAACAGACCTAACAAATTGCAACCTTTCAACAAAAGAGAGGGACTGCGCCACCCAGCTTCTAATACAAGCTGTAATCCTCTATATTAAAAGCGCACAATCCACAGCCCCTAACCGACCAGCCAATAACGGTAACCTCAGATATCTAACAGGTAACAAACCAAGAGAGAATCCTATAAATGCTGCTAGTTCCTCCACCTCACTAGGCTCCACACCCGCAACAAACATGGAACTCTTCCCAACATTTGCAACTAACCCAGACAGGCCTGCAAAATTTGCCAGGACCTACCTCACAAACTCCAAAGAATCTCTCTCAGCTGCACAGAAAATCATCAAATCGTCTGCAAAAACCAAATGAGTTAGGCCGACACGCTCACACCGATCATGGAACCTAAACCACACAGAAGGTTTATTCAACAACCTGGACAAGACCTCTATCATCATCACAAACAAAAAAGGAGACAACGGATCCCCCTACCTCAACCCCTTCTTACCAGGAAAAAAACCCCTTAAGAGAACCATTAATCATCAAAGAGAATGTAGGTGACGTAACACAAGCCCTCACCCAACTAACAAACTGAAGGGGCGTACCTATAGCCAGCAACATACCAAACAGAAAGTCTCAATTGACCGAATCGTATACTTTTTGAAGGTATAACTTCAACACACAACGCGGATTCCCTCTACCCTCCTTGTAACCCCCCATAAGCTTCTGACACAATAAAATGTTATCGAAAATTGACCTACTAGGAACAAACGAAGACTGGTTACGACTGATGAAAAAAGGCAACCGCAACCTCAATCTCCCAGCTAAGATCCTCGAGATACACTTATACACAACATTGCAACAAGAAATAGGACGAAACTTCTCCATATGTTCAGCTCCCCGGCTCTTCGGGATAAGAGTAATAGTAGTAGAATTAACTCCACTAGGTAGGTAACAGGGCACAACATCACAGAAATCATCCCCAACCACACTTCAAGCAACTCTGTAAAAATCTACCGAAAACCCATTAGGCCCAGGAGCCTTCCTAGACTTCATCGAGAATAAAGCCTTCTAAATCTCATCCTGACTCACTGGATGACCAAGCGCTCCACCCTTCTTCGGACTAGCTGAAGAGCACAATATCCTCAACCCGGGCAGTAAGATCCCTATATCCCACAGGCTGAGACCTTAAACTACCTCGAAAGAACTCAATCGCCACCCCTGCTACCCTATCATGCACCGTCTGGTGAGTCCCCCCCAGCATTCACAACCGTAAATAAACCACTACAACTGCTACGAGATAGAACACAGTGATGAAAAAATGTCGTGTTCATATCATCTAACTCTAGCCACCTCACCTTGGCCTTCTATCGGAGCGACGCCTCCTCCAATCTAACCACTAACTAGAACACCTCAGTGGCTCGAGCCGCCTCCGTACATACCGACTTTGAGAAAGGATCCCTCTCCACCTTAGCCTGAGTAGCCTCTATAATCTGCCTAGCCACCCGCACCTCCTCAGATAACACAGAGATACGCCTACCAAACAATGCATGTAAAGCCCGCTTCACTACCTTCAAATTTCGCACAAAGCTAACTATGGGAGACACATCCTCTAACCTTCTTCACACTGACTTAATAGTATCAATAATGTTGGGTTTTATGTCTTAAAAACTCGCAGTTTGTAAAATGATAAACATTTTCTATAATCAATAAACTTATTATTGATTTCATAAATTGTATGAAAGTCTAAATCCAATAAACTAAGACCCATGACTATTATATGAGTACTTGAACTTTATGTAGAGACATAAGACTAGATCATGTTCGATTAAATAGTCAAAATGATCTATAGTATATGAATAAGATTAGGTACCTTATTTTGGTAACACCATTGGATGCGGCATACTCTGTAGTTGTTACAAAGAGTTGTAAAGTACTACATACAATGTGATCCTAATTCGTACATGTTATGACATGAGGAGTGGAGGCGTCCTATGCAATGAGTTTGCATAAGATCGGACCAAGAAATAAGCCACTCTTACTTTATAACGTTGTTTACTGTATAAGACTAACTATTTCACCTAGATGACCTAGGTAATTCGATCTTAATCCTAAGCTAATTATGAACTTCTATTTATTCAGGATTATCCTTAGATTTGCATAGGTGAGATTTGGCTCGATAGCTCTGGCTCAATAAGCCTCCCATTTCAGGGGTAAGACCTAATAGATAGCTGGGGACATAGGGTGCAAAACGTAGTTCACGCCTACCCGATTTAGGGATAGGAGAAAGGTTGTTCTCTCAAGTACTGAATCTAGGTATTGAACAAGGGGCTCTACCCTCTCACTGGGCTGAGAGAGTTTAGTTTAGTGATTGGATCACAAACCAGTTGTTCATTAGAGGATCAGTAGGAACTTGAGGAACAAGACGTAATCTATGGGGTAAAACAGATATTTGACCTAGCCGTTATTACGAACAACCTGTGAACGGTCAACTTGTTGATTATGGTTAAATCATTGACATAATATATCTATAGTGAGGGAAGTGAAACTATGAGCTTTAGTGGAATGTCCCATTAGTTAACGAATAGGGATTAATTTGGTCTAATGAGTTTCGCTAATTAATCTCGGATCGTTGGAGCCCATGATCTGTAGGTCCGCGAGGTTCCCTTTCTAGCTCGTAATGGACTAGCTCTAGAATAGCGTGATAAGTTGATTTGAAATGTTCAAATTAGAATTAAGGGAATCAGTAATTATATGAGATATAATTACATGTTTAATTTGAGAATTAAATGGAATAGGAGAATTTATATTTAAATATGATTTAAATATATAAAGATGGATGTGTGTAAAAATCAATTTAATATTTGATATTAAATTAATTAAGTTTTATTTTAAAATTAAAATCTTCAATTTTAAAATCAAAATGGTTTTTATAAAAATCAAGTTTTGATTTTGTGATAAAATTGAAAAATTAGAAAAATAATACACAAATGGAAAAATAAGTTTTTCCATTATCCATCTTCTTCATGCTGACACATTTTCCATTTCCTCTTCTTCATTAACTCCAAGCATGATGATGATCTGCAATATATTGAAGAGATTGGAGTGAATTCGAGGCATGCAATCAAGAGAGAATTTTAGATAAAATTCGTGTTGAAGAAAGTGTTCTTCAACAAGATTGTTGTTGTGAGCAATTCTCCATCATCCATTGATTCAAACTTGTTTTTAGTCCCACAACTCAATCTAGAGCACCAAGAGAATAGTGGGGAAGATCTTGAGGTGGTCTGCAACAAGATTCGGAGAAGATTGCAACTGGAGATTGTGCTGAAGAGGTTCTACAAAGGCATGTCATGAAACCCACATGTTTTATGCAAAAGCATGCTTTATATTTTGCCAAAATTAATGAATTAGAGTGCTTAAATGATCCTTGTTGCTTCCGTTGTTTCTGATACATTACAAATAAAACCATCAGCCTCTACCCAATGAGAAAAATAGCAAAACGTAGAAGGCGGTCTACTCCTCGTCTCCCCTGTCGAAACCAGAAGAAGGTTATGATCAGAAATCCCCTACTGACCAACCCTAACCTCCGGAAAAGCTACCTTCCACGTCTCATTAGACAAGCAACGCTCCAATCAGCGCAAGATACCATTCCCCTGCATTTTACTTGTCCAAGTAAACCAGTTACCTATCACACCCAACTCAACCAGATCTGCCTCCAACAATGTTCCATCAAACTCCTCCATCTCCGTCAAGCTAGGGAAACCTCCAAAATCCTCTGAACTACTACAAATAACATTAAAATCCCCTAGAACAACTCCAGGAAGCTGCCACGAGGCACACACATCAATCAACTGAGACCACAAGTTTCTCCTCTTACTCAAGTGATTAGAGGCATACTTAACACCAATATGTACCTTAGCACTAGATATAATATCCACCAAAGTTCCAGAAATGAACTGATCCCCACTGATATCTATAAAAAAATCATAAATACTATTCTGCCACATCACCCAGATCCTCCAAACTCCCATCGCACTATAACTACACACACATCTCCAAGTATCACCAAACCTATCCACCACCATATCAAAGTTCTCGCGACGAACCCTCGTCTCAAGCAAACAGCAAAAAGTAATAGAGTAGAAAACCAGGAAGTCTGCCACCAACCTACACTTGACAGGGTCGTTCAATCCCCTACCATTATAGGAACATCAAATCATGAATCTTTCAAGAAATCACACCTACCACCTCCCACTGGGCTTTTGCCCAAACTTCTGAACATCCCCTCCATAACCGACAACAGATTAGGATCTGTTTGCATTAAAGCTAGTGCCAACAAGTCTCCCCCCTCATCACACAAAACTTCAATCTGATTACGTTCGTCAATATGCTTTACAAATCCCATAATTCCAGGGGACCCATAAACTACTCTACTCCTCAAGAGCACCGAACCTGATGACCCACTGCCACCCCTGTGCTCTACATCTCCTCTATCACATCGACAACGACTAACCATAGTAAATTCGTCATCACTCCCCGCACCTCTATTCCCAACCACTGGGCTAACTTCTCTCCCACCAATACCTAAATTCTACCCCTTTCTCACACTCTCACATCTCTCATTCTCCCCCAAACACCCCCTGTTAACCACCACTATACATAAATCCTGACCTTTTGCCACACCTTGTTTTTCACACACAGCCCCAATATGCCCAAAGGAACCACAACAAGCACACCTACGAGGTTTTCACTCATACACTACTGGAATAATAAACTTCTGACCCCGCATTCTAACAGTGATTGAAGAGGGCAATAACGAATTACCATCCACCTGAACACAAACCCTCGCATACGATAATCGTCGCCGCTCTCTTGTTGCAACATCAAAAGAGATTGATTTACCCACGACACTAGCTAACATTGCTAAACCCCTATCCGTCCACAACTTCAGAGGAACACGCTCTAGTTTAATCCAGATAGGAGTAGAATAAAATAAAAGTTTCAGGAACAATATCTGGTGACCACTATCGTAATAAGATGGGTTTGCAACCCAAGTGCCACAGACCATTCTCCAGCATCCAATCCCGTGACTCAGGCTTATGAAATATAAAGATAATCAACCCGTTTTCCAACAAGGTGGCATCTCTATGCGTCCCCAAAGTCTCTGAATAAGGCGAAAAATAACATAATACGAAAGTCTGACATCTAAAAACTGACCGACCAAAGATTTCTCTCACAAATACACACCCGCATTAATAATCTCCTCACAAGGTTCAACAATAACTTTGTCATTTTCAACCAAGGAGGGAATAAACTCTAAATTTCCCCTCAAATTTGACCTAAAAAGGGTCGCCCACGAACTTTCTCCTTTCACACTAGAACTGAAACCAATTGAACCACACCGCTCCTCCAACCGATCTGACTTTGGACCAAACCCCCTAGCTGAACTGGTTTTGAGGACCGGCCCCTCCCTCTCACGAGAGCCCTGCTCATCTACCGAACAACCCTAGCTTCCAATAAGCCCAGCCCGTGAGACCTCCTCATGGCCTAACTTTTGCCTCCCTTCCCTCCCCCCCCCCCCCCCCCCCAAAGTCTCCCAACTCCGACCTAGCACCACATAGCCCACCCACCAAAGCCCCCACACCTTTCGACCCTGTCCCCAACTCCCCCTGCACCAGTCTACTCCCTTCATCCAGCCTCATCCCACTTCCAACAGGCACGCTTACCCCAATCCCTTAAGGCCGACCCAACATCCCTCATAACCCGATTTTCTTCCGAGTTCCCAATACCCTCAAGGCTCCCAGACACACCTCTCACATTTAACACTTATAGGAGTTTACTCAATTTTGAAAATTTTTATAATTTTAGAAAGTTTGGACATGGAAGAGTTCGTAATGATAACTCTTAAACACCGATTGTCCTAAAAGCTTAAGTTGATGGATGAAATTAAATTTAATATCATATCATCTAACATTCTCTCTTCACATGTGAGCTTGAAACATGACGAAGATCCATTAATCAGGGAACCTCCTAAACTAATCAACTTGATATCATTTTTAATCATCGACTGGCCCAAAAGCTTAAATTGATAGATTAAGATAAATTTAATATCATATCAATTAACAGTAACTATTACCAAATATCTAGGGTGGTTTAAACAATAAAATTTATTTTAAAATTAAAAATTAAAAAAATCATGATAAACGCATTACAAAAATGTAGCAATAAATGGCTAGGAAAAAAACAAAACAAAATTTTCCTTTTACAAGAGCTTAAATATGAAATATTAGATTTTAAGGCCGAGATACCAAAATAGAAGTATGAAACTTCAAATGTGAAAAATAAAATTTTGAACAATGATTTCTCAAGTAACTCAAGCATAAAAAGAAAGAAAGAAACCCAGATATTACTTTGATTTATAATGGTGATACGATTGAAATATCATTATTAAGTCATTATCTCAGTTAACATTTTCTAAATTCATCATGAATTAAAATACTCATTTGGTCACTAAAAATTTGAGATAAGTCTACGTGTGTTTGGTCTTTTAGATTTTAAAATTTATGTTATTAATTTTTGAAGTTTGAAAAATTATTCTACAAAAAAATCATTGAGTTAATTGATGAAAAAAAAGATTACATGGTATTGCCAAGTCAACAATTTAAAAAAACTTGACATCTATTAATTTTATATTGGTTTTTTAATGTGAGGTGGTACTCAAATTTATTTTTATTTCCATTCCCATTCTCTTCCTTACCTCTTATTTCTTGTTACTCGTACACCAATTCCTTCTCTTATTCTTTCCCTTCCATGGCTTCTCTAACAATTTTCAAACGGAATCACAAATTATTCCACCAAATTTCCTTGAATCTTCCAAATATGAACAATTTTAAAGGACCCAAATTCACGTGCATAGCCATTATCACGCCGTCGATCTATCTCTTCCATGGAGATAAAAACCCATAGCCATTAATAGCCATTAATAGCCATGAAAAATGTGGAGCATATAAGAATCTCTAAAACCCTTTAAATCCATAGAAAATTTTCTAGAAAGTCTTGATCTCACTATAGTTGTTATGGGTAAATTTAGCATGTTCATTGGAACCATAGGAAGATGCCCTAGGCATGAAAAGCCTATGAAAACTTGAGTTCGATGAGCCTAGTTACGAGGAGAGTCCGAACTCAGAGAAGCCTAGATTAGGTATGCTTAGGTATGAGAAGCCTATGAGAGCCTAGGCCTAGAGAGAAAACCTATGCATGAGGAGTTGAAGAAGACTCATAAGAAAGCCTAAGAGCGCTTAAAGAGAGCTCGGTGGAACCCATGAGGTAAATTTAATGGAGTTTAAAGAAATGTAGAAGAGAGCTCAAGAAGACTCATGGGAGAACCTAAGAAAACTTAGAGAGAGCTCAATGGAACCCATGAGGTAAGCTTAGTGAAGCTTAAACGATCCTAAAAGAGAGCTCGAGAAGACCCATGGAAAACCTAAGAGAATTTAGAGAGAATTCAGTGAGACCCATGAGATAAGCTTAGAGGAGCCTAAGAGAGTCTAAGGAAGCTTAGGCATGAGAAACCTAAGCCTAGAGCAATCTATGAGAGCTCAGTTGAGCAATTAAAGTCAAAGTCGTCCATATTCATAACGGATAAGTCTTTAATAAGACGTTGAGAATTTGAATGGTGCATTAGTTACACTAATAATGGTGTTACCGCTCAAATAATTAACTCGAAGATTTCAAGGATTAAAGTGGGGCATAACATCAGTTATATTTAACTACCTTATAAAAACGATCGAGACCATTGGTCGAAGGTATGCCCAATTACCCTACTACTTTTCTACTGTCTAGTTACTCAGAAACACAAGACTGACTTGAGCATCAGAGTGTTTATGGCTAGACATCATACCAGTGTTCATTTGCTTCTGTCTTGTAGACACTCAGACAGATCTCATCAAAGAAAAATAATAATAATAAATTCACTATTAATCCATTTTTTTGGCATCAACTAAAATTATCGATTGTTAGAAGTAACCAAAAGTCTCAAACTTTCAAGACGGTATATTTTATCATATTATATTTTAGTGTATGTGCTTTCCATAAGCACTTATAATCTTTCTTGCTCCTTGAGGTAGAGAAATGAGATTATATATAGCGCCCGTCGTCTTAGCTTGAAACATGTGCAATATCGACGACATTAGTGTAAGGGCAGTCCTCAGGGTTGTAGGTTTCCCAATAAGATTGGCTCGGTTATTGCCTTTTTTGTGATAGGGATCGAGCTCGACATGGTTGTCCTAAACTCAAGGCTTTGATTTTCTATTTGGGGACACGTGCGTCTACTCGTAGGATGCTCTTAGGCTTGAGTTTGATCCCCACCTTAGTTAGGCAACCCTTAACAATTAACATTTCAAGAAGAATTAATATTTATTAGTTTTTCGATAAATTAAAAAATATCTATATATCTTTCATTACTTATAGATTATGGTTAAAGTTTGATAAAAATAACTTTAAACTAATAAAGACTAATTTTAAGATTATTGAACGTGAATGAATAAATGACTTCTTGCATATTTGGCAAAATGAGTTGAAAAAATTAGGCCCATAGCTCAGACTTATTACTTTTATAAAAATAATAGAAAATAAACTCAAACCATGTGATACACTTGATAAACTTGATACACTCGATATCTTTGATATAGTATTGATATACTACTTATATACAATTGATACTGTTGATACTCTTAATACACTTGATACACTACTTGTATATTGATAACTTGTAGAAATACAAGTTATTGTATCTCTTTTCCCTAAAAAAGTTAGGAAAAATCATGGAAAATGCAACAGCTTGGTAAGAAAATAATGGAATTAATTATATTATGCAATCGCATATGAACACAGTCTCATAATCCAAAAGATAAAAAAAAAAAATTCGTGCTTTGTGAATGTAGAAATCTATTCATGCGATCACAAGATGTCACCACAGAAGAAAATTCCTGATGCTAAAATTGTATTCGCATGGTGGGAACACATAGCTTCATGCGATAGAAGGTGACATGATGCATAGGGTGGTAGAGGTCAAATTAGAGATAAAGTTGGTAGCTGACAAGAAAGCTTCACGGTAGAACCAATGAATTTCTGACACAGAGCAGGTGACGCATCAGAGTATGAAAATTAATGCACCTTGTCAATTTAATCATTAGTGAGAGAAGAAGAAGTGCCCCATTGACACCTATAAATACGCAAGAGATTTCCATGAAAAAAAAAAAAAAAAGTCAAGAAGATATTAGAGGAAACTCTGTACAAGTTCGCACATAAAAAACACTTCCCTTTGAACTTTCGTGAAATCTTTAGTGAGAGCTCAAGATTTATTTTGGAAAACCAAATGGATACTTTACCTTCAGTACAATTTAGCAAAGCAGTCATCTACAGAACCAGAAGGAGCAAGGAATTGCACCCCACGACTTGATATTCTATCTCTATCTTTTTTCTACTATTGTTGTCATTTATATTGTGTAAAACATTGAGGAGCTTCTTTTATCAATATGAATGCATATATAGTATTTTATTTATCCATCTCTTCACCTTCTACCATGAGCAACTAATTTCTTAATAGGTTGAGAAACATTGCAACTAACATGAACTAAGTAAAGCTTAATTGTGTGTTCAACTTATTTTATGTATGCTTTATAAACTATTTGAATAAGTCAAAAGATTGTTCTAAATAAAATGAATCTATGCTTGAAAGAACAAAAGATTTATACCTCATAAAATAAGAAGAGATTACCTTTAGGAATAAAAAAGCATTTTTTACGTCAAACACTCATTGCATACATCTTAGAAATAGGATATTGTAGCTACATGCATCGAAAAGTATAGATTCTGACTTTTGAATGATTTGCTTGAATGCATGGTTTATGCAATTACTTAGGGATTGTTAGAGAATATTTTGTCAACCTTGCTTTTATTTATTGGAAATCGAAATCTCTCTGCATAGACTGTTTTGCTTACGATTGTGACTACCATCGCATCCAGCATTATTTATTTTAGCAATAGAATAGGAATGAACTCATTGCATACTTAACAAAACAACTCGCGAAAAGATCGAAACAATCATTATTAACACATCAATAAAATGAAATCCCTGAGTTCAACCATGAACTTACCAGAATTTTAGTTGGATTTATACTTGGGTTTTACTAGGTAAAACAATGCATTTGTAAAGTATCACATAATAGTTAATCCATCGCATAACAAGAACACATGATATATACCTAATACACTTGATAGACTACTGATACACACTCGATACACTATTGATAGACACTTGATACACTTGATACCCTACTGATACATGTTGAAAATGACTAGTTATTTAAGTATTTAAAAAAAAACATAAAAATGAATTTTGTCTGAAACACTTTTTCCTCTAATTATTCCAAATACGCCTAAATTGTCAAAATGAATATACTAAACCAAGTGTTAGCGAGCTTTAGGTTGAATCTCCTCAACTTATCTTACATTTATACTTAAAAATGAAACAAACAACATCATTTAAAAAGGAAAAAGAACTACAAAAGGATAAAGAAATGTAGCAAATACAAAAATTAAAGTGAGTAATAACTCATTGCTGCAAACAAAAAATACAAAATGTATACAAATCAATGAAAAAAATACACAACTGATATACTTTAAATGTGGTATATTAGTTAACTGATATAGCGAAAAATATGGGTTTGTTAAAAGGGCAAAATTGAAATATGAAATTAAAGAAAATTTAAATTTGAGAATTTGATCATATATACAATTTTTCATATATTGAAGTCACGTCCTTAATTATATATTTTAGATTTGCTATGCATTGCAAATTCTCATGAATCAATTCGAACCATGGAAAGTTAAAAATAGATAAAATGAGACACAAAGTGTAAAGATCAAAATGACATTTAATCGGTATCTTTTGATATCTATCTTTTTTTTTTTTTTTTTTCCTTACTAAAACTTCATTAACCAGGAAAGGAAGAATTGCACCAATCTTTGAATACTTAAAAGTAGTAGTAGTTTTCTTTCATTAGGTAAGACATAAATAGTGTTGTGTAACTCTAATACTCTAATAAGTAATTATTTAATTTAGATATAGTATAATTAGTTAACTTTTTAAATTACGTTGATGCAGGGTGAATATTTAACATTTTAAAGGCTCAAATTTATAAGCTTAGTTTTATAAAAACAAATTTATAATCTAAATGGTCCATCACAATGTATTGATTTCTCAATTCTAATCTAAGTTATTAAGTAGCAATATGATTGAAAATTTTTCTATAAATAAATAAAATCAAAACTCCTAAAATTGTTTGGCAAAAATATTAGTTGCTCATTTATGATATGTTTTTTTTTGTTGGAAAAAACAATATATATTCTAAAACCTTTTTTAGCGCAAAATTGAAGGGTGAAAAGCGATTACAATTTTAAATGATGATTGATGATATCTCATTTACTAATCATGTTCAGTAGATAATGATTTTTTTTTTTTTTACAAATTTAGTTACTCAATTAAAATGTGCTTATTTGTGTTTAAATTTTGAAAAATAATAATTTAGGTGGCGTTTGGGAAAAGAAGTTTGGGTTATTATAATTGAATTATAATAGTTTGTGTTTGAGGTGTAGATTATTTTAATTTGAATTATAATAATATGTGTTTGAGATGTAAACTACTTTAGTTTAAGAAGGAAATAGTAAACATTATAACAAAAGAATTAAAAAAAATAATGAATGCAAAATAGTAAAAATTGTATCAAATAGTAAATATTATAGAAAATAGCCAATTGGGGAATACAAAATAGTATTTATAGTAGCAAAAGGTGGTAATTATGGTCATAAGATTTTTCTTATCCCAAACACATTCTTAGGGGATGTTTGGAGCAAGAGGTTGGTTATTATAGTTGAGTTATAGTAGTATGTATTTGGGTATAGATTATTTTAGTTTAGGTTATAATAGTATGTGTTTGAGAAAGAAATAGTAAACATTGTAGTAATGAATAAAAAAAATGATGAAAGTAAAATAGTAAAAAGTAGCAAATGGAGTTTTTGAAATAGTTTGAATACTGTTTAATGTAGCAAAAGGTAGTTATTATAGTATTAGGATAATCTCCATCCCAAACATACCCTTAGTCTTTTAAACTTTCTAATTTTCTTATAAAAATTCATAGGTTTACTCCACACACAATTTAAAATTTAAGATTATATTTGATAAAAAAAAATTATATTTAGTTATAATAGATCAATTAATTTTTAAAAACTGACATTTATCACATAACTTGTAACGACCCGACCCCCTTAGGACTCAAGTTAGACTGTTACTAAATACATACATGCATGAAACTTAAAACGACACATTTTTATGGTGAAATAAATGCTAAATAAATAAGGTAAGTTCAAAAGCCTTTCATTAAATTCAAATATTAAAAACGAACAATGGGGTACCCATAAATCATAAATGTTAATAAATAAGTCTGAAAACAATTCTATATAGTAAGTTTCAAACATCAAAACTGAAAGTTAAGCAAAACATGAAAAGAAATCTAAATCTCATGAGCGGAAGCATAAAACCGGTCCTAGTGGCTTGATCACGGATTCCGCTTGTCAATCGTCGGTGCATCTCTACCTTTACCTGAAACAACAACATGAGAAAGAATGAGTATAAAATACTAAGTAAGTAATCTCACTACTGGGGTCAGGCTAGGCATCTATGTCCTCTAGATGCCTACCTCTGGTGGAATATATAAACTGCTCTAGTCCTCATGGGACACATACATACATGAAAAACTGATTTCTATCCTACGGTAGTTAAGTATGCCTACTACCTCTGGTGAATCCCGAATGAAACACAATATCTGGTGAATTCCGAAGGAAACACAATATCTGGTGAATTCCGAAGGAAACACAATATCTGGTGAATTCCAAAGGAAACACAATATCTGGTGAATCCCAAAGGAAACACAATATCTGGTGAATCCCAAAGGAAACACAATATCTGGTGAATCTCGAAGGAAACACAATCTGGTGAATCCCGAAGGAAACACAACATCTGGTGAACATCTAACTAATCAGTGAGGATACTATCACAATCTCAACATCACAAGTATCAAAACATGGTTCTATAACATACATATAGATCTCATCATCATGATTCTACAACGTACATATACCTCTTGTCATCCTAGTCTCATAACATACATATACATCTCATCATCATGGTTCTATAACATACATATAAATTTCTTCATCATGGCTCTATAACATATGTATGCATCTCATCATCCTCAAATTCAGCAGGATCTCTAATAACAATAATATACTCAAATCATACTAGTATTCAAACATCTCTATGCGCAACTAGTCTTTTAAACCCTCATGTCAGCAAGGCATACATAAACATCAAACTATCAATATATTCTCAATAAATCATAATTATCATTGTCTGACACTAGGACAGTTCCAGTAGTAAGATTACTTACCTCCATACTAGATCCAGATATCGATCCAAGCGGCAGTATTCAATAATCAATCTTTGAATTCAATTCCCCAACGAAGCCTGAGCAACAACCACCCTCAAGATTTCAATCTCTAAATTCATCCTTTAATCATACCCTGCTTCCAACTTTTAATCATTTTCTCCCATAAAATTTTCAATTCACAAAGAATTTAACTCACCCCCTTCCACAATGAAATTGATTCTTAACATTAATTTCAAATTAAATTTGTGTAACATAACCCCTTTCCAAAATGAAATTAATTCTTGACATTAATTTCAAATTAAATTTGTATGACATAACCCCCTTCCAAAATGAAATTAATTCTTAACATTAATTTGAAATTAAATTTGTGATATTAAAAATCCAGTTTCCATAACTTCACTCCGATTATTAAATTGAAACACTCATTCCTTCCAAAATGAAATTAATTCCTATCATTAATTTCCAAATCGAATAATTTCAACGTCAATAATTAAATTCCCGCAATTACACTTAAGTCCAAAAATTCCAAAATTGGCATAAATTAATAAAAATTACTGAAATTACATAAACAATAAAAATTTGGGATGTTACATAACTATTAGACATAAATTCAAAACTTCATAAACATATTAGCCATAAACTTCAAAATTCAATGATTAGAATTGTATTTTTACATACATTTCCATGGGTTCGACACCTATATGAAAAGTGAATTGTGGAAGAATGAAATTCCATAGCAGAATTGAGTAAATGTATGCGCCATTGTTATTCATTCTGAAAACTCGAAAAACAGAGAAAATATAATTAATTCAAGTCCCAGATATTAATTCAAATAATTGAATTGAGGTCCCAAATAACCAGAGATATGTAAAAAACAGGTCCGATTACCAGAGTGGTATCACACATGTACAGGATAAACATATATTCATACAACATGCTTTTAAGGGAAAGAGAAGAATACCTCTTGAAAACCTTCTTCTCAATGCAGTCCTCTTCCTTTTCACGAACTTACGAATGCCGAAACTTCTTCCCAAACTCAAACGAACACAAATCTTAACAAGATTTCACCACTCGGTTTTCTTGCTATTTTCGGGACAAAGATCAAGGATTGTGGAAACCTTAATTCGGTAGAGAGAGTTCTTTGAGAGAAAGCATTTTTTTTTTTTTGTGTGTGTGTGAGGGAGACGGAGAATTTTTTTGTAAAGAGAAACTCTTTCTCTTTTTCCTGAGATATGTACCAATGAATCAACATCAAAGAAAAAAATTCTCCTTTTCTTTTCATGAATGGAGATTGAGTGGTTGGAGAGGGAGTTCCTTCCATATTTCACAAATAACTCTCAAGCTAGTTATTTCTTTAAATTCAAATTTAATTTAAATAATTTATATATTAAATAAAATTTAATATATATAATTAAATAAATATTAATTATTTTATTAATTAAATATCACATATTTAATTTAATTTCAATCATATTAAAAAAAATAAACTCTCATATAACCTATAGTAGGGATGTTCAAAAAACCTGATCAACCCAACCCAACTCGTACGGTTTGGGTTGGATGAGGTTGAAAATAAATGAAACTTTTGTGAGTTGGATTGGTTTGTGGGTTAGCCAAAAACAACCTAACCCAACCAACCCAAACTTATTATTAATTGTAAAAAGTATATGCCTTTTACTTATGATACAATTATATATACATATATTTATTTTAAATTTTATTTAATTTCATTATTTTTTTGGATAATTTATTCTCTAACAAATCTTAAAAATAATTTAAAGTACTTTAGAAAGAAAATTTTCATAATATAAATTGATTGGGTTCTTTATCTTAATTTAATATATGAAAATAATAAAATAAAGTTTTTACAAATTAAAATTTTACTTATTTTTAGAATAAAAATTTAAATAAATAACTTGAGTAACCTGAACTAACCCAACCTATATGTTTCGTGGTTGGGTTGGGTTGAGTTCATTATTTCATAAGGGTTATTTGGGTTGAATAAGTGTACAACCCGAATAATTGGGTTAAGTCTAAAAAGTGCTTGAACCTAAGATAACCCATCCCACGAATACCCTTAACGTATAGTTTTAATATGAATCTCATTCGTATTAATTATAACTTATAGTTTTAATATGAATCTTATTCATATAATTAATATTTGAATCTTATTCAAATATTTATCTCTCACATGTTACAAAGTATAGTTTTGAATCTAATTCAAAATCAACTTTATATTATAATGTATCTATATGCATTATATTAATTGTATCTTATACAATTAATTTTCTTGTTTAATTTGAACTATTCAAATTAATCCAAAATTAATTGATTCTTGTTTTACCCTTAGTGAGCTAGCAAAGATACCTTATGGACCTACATATTAGAAGTTCAAATAATACAAGATTAATTAATTAAACTCTTTAATTAAATTAATCAACATTCATTAACTACACATCACTCCACTAAAGACCCAATTCTGCACTATTTGCACTATAGGTATATTTCTGTGTCTACGGATATAACCAACTAACAGTAAGTCGATCCTTCACAAATCTATCGTAATTACAACTGGATCAAAATTACCATTTTACTTCGGTAATTACATCTAACTTCTTAAGTCTCACTGATCCTTTAATGAACAACCTATTTATGTCGTACCATAAACAAAACCCTCTCGGGCCAGTGAGAAGAAGGGTCCTCATTGTTCAAGACCCGGAGTCAACACTGTTGGATTTTATGTCCTAAAGCTCGTAATTTGTAAATTAATAAACATATTCTGTTTTGTTTTTCGATAAAGTTGTTATTGAAATTGTAATCTTAAATCCAATAAACTAAGGTCCTGGTGCTATTTAATGTAGTTTGAACTTTATGTAGTGACATAAATGTGGATCAAGTTCAAATATATAGCCAAAATGGTCTATAGTATATGAATAAGGTTGGGCGCCTTATTCTAGGGACACTATGGATGTGGCCTACTTTGTAGTTAGTACAAACGATGTGATCCTGAATTGTTCATATAGAGATATGTGAGTGGTGGGGGGGGCATCCTATACAATGAGTTTGCATAAGACTGAACCATGAAATAGTCACTTTTTACGTTCTAAATGGCCTTTTATGTATAAAACTTACTATTTCGTTAATTGATGACCTAGGTAACTTAATCTTAATCCTGAGCTAACTATGAACTCCTGTTCACTCGAAATTATCCTTATATCTTCATAGGTGAGGGCAACTCATCATCGCTGGCCCAATAAGCCTCCCATTTCAGGGGTAAGATCGGGTGGATAGCTGAGAACATAGGGTGCAAGACGAAATTCACTCCTACCCGTTATAGGGATAGTAGATAGGTTGTTCCCTTTAGTACTGAATCCAGATCTTGAACAAGGGGCCCCACCCTCTCCTTGGCCCGAGAGGGATTCGATTTATAGGTTGGACCTTAAACCAATTGTTCATTAGAGGATCAGTGGAACTTTAGGAACAAGATGTAGTCTTGGGGGTAAAACGGTTTTTATGATCCAGCCGAGATTACGAACAACCTGTGAAGGATTAGCTTACTAATCATGGTTATATCAAATGGACACAAATATATCTATAGTGAGGGGAGTGCAACTATGGGACTATAGTGGAATAACCCGTTAGTTAACGAATGTTGATTAGCTCCGTCTAGAGAGTTTAGCTAGCTAATCTCGGATCGTTGGAGCTAATGATCTATAGGTTCATTAGGTTCCCCTACTAGCTCATATGGAATAAACTTAGAAAAATATGATAGAATTATTCGAATTGTTCGAATTAGGTGAAGAGAGAGAAACCGACAAGTATATGTGCTACAGTGGTCGGGTTTTCAATTTAGAGATACAGATTTAATATTTAAATGTGATTTAAATATAAAAAATATGAATACGTTCATATTCGGAAGCTTGAAAATAATGGAAATGGTCAAAGATGTAAAAAGTCAAAGAGTTGATTTTTTTACCTTGAAAAGTCAAACTTTGACCGATCTTATATTCAAATGTGATTTGAATTTCGAAAAAATGAATGCGGATTCATGCTCGGGAGGTCAAAATTAGTCAACACGGAAAAATAATAAAAAGTCAAAATGTTGACTTTTTGGTCAAAAGTTTGACTTTGACCAAATGACTATTTTGCCCTTTGTCTATAGTTAGTGGGAAAATCCAAACTTTTGTTGGATAATTCCACTAACAATATAGTGGGCTAGGTGTTGGCTTATAGTGGAGACATTAAGCTCACTAAGATAGTGGATTATAGGTGTTGGGTTTTTATGGATTTGGTTCATGCAATTGTTGCATGACATTTTTCTATAAATTGGGCTTTTCAATTTAGTTAAAAGAATTTTGCCCATTTTTGCAAAAATTGTTTTTCAAATTTGGGTTGGAAAAAAAAAAACTATTTTCTTTGAGAAAAATTCATAACCCAACCCAAAGATCCATCTTATTTTCCATCTCTTTTCTCTCTCTCGTTTTCTTCATCCACCGGGTCCCACAATCCGGTTCTGAGTCCAGAAGATAGTAGGTTAACTCTAGTGGTGGTTCGGAAGATTTGGGGTCGAGATTTAGCAAGGAAAAGCAGTTTTCGGGAGCTACAAAAGTAATTTTAATTACTGTTTTTCCTTCAATTGCATGCATTTTTTCCTTTAAATTAAAAGCAATTAGAGTGTAATTAGGTCCTTATTCCGTTGCGTATGTCTCGAGTTCCATCAAACACTTAAGAGAGTAATTCATCTACTTATCCTAAATACGGGAAGAAACGAATCCCATCTCGTGTAGCTATATTCTCAGCTCCCTACTTAGATAAATCCCCAAAATGGTAGGTATATTGAGTTGCAAATCTGGTCACTTCCACCCATACAGATCAAAGAACTGTCTTCATAGACAGAAGTTCATAATTCACTTAGGATTAAGGTAAGTCACCTATAGTCATCCTATGAAATATTAATTTCTTCAGTCAATGGTGTTATGAAGAAAGATTAATCATTTTCGGTTCGATCTTATACAAACTTTATGTATAGGATACCCCCACTCGCATGTCTCTACATGAACGATTATGATCAAATCGTTTGTAATGTTGGGTTGCATGTTCTAAAACTCACATTTTGTAAATTTAAACAATTTCTATTTTGAATAAAGATGTTATTGAGGTTTATTCAATAAATATGTTATTAAATATGTAAATTGCACTTGTAAAAACCTAAATCCAAAAAACTAAGATTTACGGCTATTACATGAGTACTTGAACTTTATTCGAAGACATAAGAGTGGATCAAGTTCGAGTAAATAACCAAAACGGTCTATAGTATACGAATAATACTTGGTACCTTATTCTGGGGACACTATCGGATGCGGTCCACTTTGTAGATATTACAATTGTTGTAAAGTGCTACAAATGAAGTGATCTTAATTTGTTCATGTGGAGAGATGCGAGTGGAGACATCATATGCACAGAGTTTTTATAAGATTGGACTAAGAAATTAGTCATTCGTACTTTATAACGATGTTTACTGTTTAAGATTGACTATTTTAAAGTGATGACCTAGGTAACTTGACCTTAATCCTGAGCAAACTATGAACTCCTGTTTATCCGGGATTATCTTTAGATTTGCATGGGTGATGGTTGACTCAACAGTGCCGGCTCAATAAGCCTCCCATTTCAAGGATAAGACCAGGTAGATAGTTGGGAACATAGGGTGCAAGATGGTATTCACTCCTACTCGTTTTTAGGGATAGTAAAGAGGTTGTTCCTTTAAGTGCTGACTCGAGGTCTTGAACAAGAGGTTCCACCCTCTCATTAGCCCGAGAAGAACTCAGTTTAGTGATTGGATCAAAAATCAATTATGCATTAGAGTATTAGTGGGACTTAAAGAACAGGATGTAATCTCGGGAGTAAGAAACCATTTGATCCAGCTGTTGTTACGAACAACCTGTGAATGGTCGACTTACTAATTACGGTTATATTGAGTTGATAGAAATATATCTACAGCGAGGGGAGTGCAACTACTGGGCTTTAGTAGAGTGACCCGGTAGTTAACGAATTCTGATTAATTCAGGTTAAAGAGTTTAGCAGGTTAATTTTGGATATCATTGGAGCCCATGATCTGTATGTCTATTAGGTCCCTTACTAGTTCACAAATGGATTAAACCTTAGAATAGCGTGATGAAAGAATTTGAAATGTTTAAATTCAAATTAAGGGTATCAGTAACTATATACAATATAATTACACGTTTAATTATCGAATTAAACGAAATTGGAGAATTGGATAATATTTAAATTTGATTTAAATATTAATTACATAAATAGGGAGTCATGATATTAATTTAATATTAGATATTAAATTATTTTAATTAATTATATAAATTTTATTTAAAATTAATTATTTGAATTAATTTTATTTAAAATTGAAATTTGAATTTTATGAAAACTCAAAATTCAAAATCAATTTTGTTTTTGAAAAGTTAAATCAAACAATTGAAAATTTGATTGTTTTTTAAATTAGAAAATTGGATTTTCCTAATAAGTGGGTCTATCCCACTTTACCACTTTCATCACAATTCCACTCAAGTCCTTCAAGTAGGAGGCGTTAAACTCTTGGGAAGAGTTTTAGCATGCTGAAGAGTCATAAAACTCAACTGGTTGTGCTGATAAATGGTCATGCAATATGGTTTTGAGAGCTGAATTGCTGAAAAAAATAGTACTTCACTTTTCAAGCTAAAAACCAGTCCTTTTCCTCAAATATGCGCCACTATTAGAACTCATTTTGAATCCCACAACAATCTAAGGTTCAAGAGAATAGTAAGAAATATTAAGTGGTAGGAAAGATCCAGTGGTGGTTTACAAGGTTTTGGTGTGGAAATTCAAGCTGAATTTGTGGATTGAAGAAGGTAAAAATTGTTAAATTAGAGTGCTTAATGATTCTGTTTGCTTCTGCTAATTGCATGCTAACTCCAACATGTAACACTTTATAATTCTTGTAACAATTATAAAGTGGACCATATCCATGGTGTCACTAAGATAATACACCCACCATTTTTCATATACTACAGATCATGATCCACATGTATGTCTATAACATATGGTTCAAGTTTCATAAAATAACATCGGATCTTTTTTTAATGGATAATTACATATATAAAATAACTTATTAACTACGAGGCTTTAAGACATACATCCCAATAAATTGATATTCCTATTATATCATAAAAAAATTTACGAAATATTAAAAATAAGCAACAAAATGTCAATAAAGTAAATATAATATAAATAATAAAAGTATTAATTGATTTAAAAATCATAAAATAGTTTTTAATGGTTTAATTTATTTTATAATTTTTCTAGAAAAATGCATCTACCACGACATTTATGGAAGATATATCTTGGGTCAATTTCTGAAAGATGTGTGATAAGTGATGACTGATACGTGAAGTGTGAACCATGAGTGGCTCAGCGTGGAGGCTCGGCTCATTGAAGCCGAAAAATATTGAAGTCGGCGAAACAAGGCAGGCAGCCAGGCAGCCACTCCGTCGGGACAGGAAAAATCAATCGCCAGCAAATTGACATAAATGGAAAAGCGATAAATTGTAAATTTCACAATAGCCTTCCCCAAAAAACTAAAAATATTATCATTAGCCTTCCATTTTTGTCCTCTTTATTTTTAAATATTATCTTTTTGTGTGAACATTTTGTTTCGCCTTTGACCAAAAGAAAAAAAAAACCCCTCTTAGCCCTAACTTGTCAAATATGGTTTAAAACACAGGTTCACATGTAAAAGATTTCTACTCAACAAAATACAAAAAAACTATTCACAACACCCATTGATTTCTGCTCCAAAAATTTATTTTTTTAAAAAAATTAAAAATACTTTTTTTTTACAATATTCGAAAATACCTTTAGTTCCAAATTAAAAATTTGAAATTTGAATTCAAAAATCAAAATCTGTGTTTCATTTTGCGAGAGAAGATTAATTTGTGTTGGATAAAATTTATTATTCTTGATAATTAAAAATATTAATTTAATATATCTTTTATTTTTATAATGAATTTTTATTGCCAATAAGAGAAATAAAAATAATGGAGAAAAGTTGTTTGAATTGTCGAAATAATATAAATAATTTCATTAAGATAAAAGTTAAAAAAAAATCTTTCATCGGAAAGAAAGATCCTACAAATTTGTAGGATTGATGTTGATATTTAAATGATATATTCATGTTCTTTCATATATTTAACTATAAAAAAATTTCACTAAAAATTGATAAGAGATATAATTTGTAGAGAGAAGCAGACTTCTCAACTCTAAATTAAAATAATATTTAACTTGTAATTTGTGTAGTCTGACATAAATGTTTTAAGTGTACTTTGTGTTCGTAATTTTTGAAAATAAAGAAAATGACAATTTATTATTTTTGAAAATGGAATATTTTAAGGGTTATTCTTTAAAATCGCTTTTGAAAATAAGTGTACCAAACACGTTCTTGTTATTTTCCTTATATTTACTGTTTTTGAAAACATAAAAACGAAAATGAATCACAAATCAAACGGATCTAAAATATTTAAAAACCAAACTATACGAAATTCATTTGCATGACCACATAATCTTGAGAAGTATAAAAAAGGACAAAATAAAAATGAAAGTGGTATAATAATCTAAAAATCAAAATAAGTCTTTATCCCAATAATACACAAACACTTCTTCTACTAATTTTAAATTATGCGAGCCATAATAAATTAAAGAATATAAAATATTCTTATAATATACATCTCACAATAGAGTGTACCTAATTCATATGCACTCCACTTATTTACCATATAAAAAAAAAATTAATTCGTAACCAAGTTTTTCTCATATGCTCGTGAACTAAAGGGCGTGTTATCGTTAAAAAAAAGGTGTTTCTATTGACTTTGTAGGCGATTATGAAGAACGAAAAAAACTTTTTATTAAAAACTAGATTGTTTGGCACCACAAAACACAATCACTTTTAAAAAAATTGATTGATTTAAAATTGCTTTTATATAATTGGTTTAACTGGAATTATAAATAATAATAATAACAACTTTTAACTCGATCCGTGTCACTTCAAAATTTATTTTTAAAAACCACTTCATATCAATAATATTCAAAATTCCACGGAAAAAATCCCCCCAAAAAAAGAAAATTACAAAATTATCCTCAAATTTAAATAAAATGTCTTCCTCTCCTCTCCATATGATTTCACATTCGTAGAATTATGATATGTTTGAAAGTTATTTTAAATGGTTAAAAAATATTTTTGTCATTTTTAAAATGATTAAAAAAATATTTTTAATCTTCCGAAATCAATTTTAATAATATAAAAAATGTGATTAAAATTGTAAAATTAAGCCTTGAGTGATTAAATGTGCCATTTGAAATTTATTTTAATTAAATATGACAAAAATAATTTCAATCATTTAAAAATCATCCTCAAGCATACATGAAATCAAAATTATTTAAGAGTATGTAACCAAACTCAATTGTATTTAAATAAAAATAAAGGAGTATTAAAACAATGTATGTTGAAAAAGTGTTTAATTGCCAAACATCATCTTGAATATCAATTGTCTTATTTTTAAACTTTTATATAAAGAGTTTCAAACCAATGAAACTAAAAATAGAAATTTCATCCTCTCAAGGGGAAAAATAAATAAAAATCATCAAACGAGTCTTAATATATAGATTATATAACGTGACATCGGAAATAACCTTGACTTCTAATAACTCAAGATTTGAAATTAAAAGGCTAAGATCCTTCTAGTTTGACGGCGAAAAGGTAAAGTTGTGACTTTTAGCATTTTATCGTTTCATGGTAGAAAAAGGTTCCATATTTGAAGGAAAAACAGAGAGATTAGGAAAATCATTTGGTATATTAAATTGTTTCATCAAGATCAATTATAATAGAAAATCGTGTTTGTAAAATTAAATGACGTATATTTTTAAGATGATATATAATTAAATTTAATTAAGCTTTTGGATCAATTGGTGATCATCATTAGAACAATTGGTCCAGAAAAGTTTTGTGATAAAACTCTTGTAATGTTATTTTCCCACGGACTAATATTGATTTCTATTTGTTGGATCTTTTTCCTAATTGAGACTCCCTTATTCTCCTCTCATCTATTTGACTATTTCATATAAAGTTATAATTTGTATATCAAGTTGTGTTCATCAATATGTTGATTCAAATGGATAGACTCTAGATTTTATAACTAAATTATTTTCTCTTAAAAAGATTGTTTTTTTAATATAAATACCATTGATATTTAAAATATATTTAGTACGAGTTTAAATAATCAAAATTGATTTATTATCAATTAGGAAAAGAAGATCCTTGAGAAAAATGGTAATGGAAATGAATGGGTTGATGAGTTAAGGAAAAAGACAGGTAGAGAAGAAGGGGACAGACAATGGGGATGTGGTGCTGATTTTTGTAATTAGTAAGGGACACATTCATGGTGCTATTGACTCCCACAATAAGACATACAATTCCCTCCTTGTTTTTCTTCACATTTATTCATTTTGCTAATCAACTCAACCATATTGTATACTTAATTTCAACGTTGTAATTTTACAACTTTTACAATATACTATGAAGTGTCATCAAGGAGCGAAAAAACCCCTCCACTCCTCCACTACTGCCCCATGCAAAAACATGTTTCCAAATCTTTCGCTCCAATGCCCATCCTATGAATTTGGAATTAAATTTCTATTCCTTTAACATTGTTGCCGCACGTTTTTGTCTGTCGCTGCGGCCCCTCATTGGCTTAACCTTTACCTTTATCCCACTTCTTCTAATTTCGTCTCCCTCTCCAAATTGACCTCCATCAAAGATACTTACATTTGTATATTGTCGAATTTATCACACTCTAATGCATATAATTAGTATAGATAACATGTAGTTCAATTATGCATACAAAAGTAAGGTCAAAGCTCTTATTTACTATTCTAGTCGTCGAATGAAGCTATTTGTAAAGGTGATGTTAAGGTAGTTTATGATGTTCGAGGCTACAAAGTGTTAGATTGAGTGCAACTTGATTATTTCACAATTGGTATATATCCACCGGTTCGACTTATCAATCTAGAATCCAAGATTCTAACTAACTTTTTCGTTTTGAAAAGTGCATATTTCTATGTTGCCTCTTGATTTCTCTTAGACTTGGGCCCGTACGTGGACTTTGAGCCTTGATTGAGACAAACCTAAACAAAGATAAACTAATTTATATTAACATATATTCTAAAACCATAATTTGAATGGGTTGAGCATAATCAAAATTGTTCATGAAAATTTTGAAATGAACTAATTTAGGTTTGAAGGGGTTTAATGAAAGGAGAAATTGAAAGGGTTGAATGTAGAGAGAGAGAGAGAAAGAAGCCAAAATAGATAAAAAGGGAAAGAAAGAAAGAAAGAAAGAAAAGGGGGTATATGATAAAATGGGGACATTGATTTAACAAAGAGTGAGGTTGGTTGTTTTAGAAAAAGGCAAAAATGGTGGTGACTGCTCTTCTGCTGTGGACAGTCCCAATCCCAAATAAGACCAAACCCAATAAGATGGGTTCCATACACCCATGGCTCCCAGCTGGTTGTAGGGTCCTCTAAAACAAAACAAAACAAACCCTCATTTTATTTAACCATTTATTTATATTTCTATCTTTCTTCCTTTCTTTTTAATTTGTGGGCTCCATTTCTATATGTATGTTCATAATTTTCACATCTCATGTGTTTTTAATATACATTTTAAAGCCTCCACCTTAGAATCACACATATAAATATTAAAGCTTTGTGGGACACATATATAAAAGAATAGGACTTTCATTAATTTAAGCTAGCTGGAGGGTGTCTGTTCAGTTCTTTGGTCACTATATGATTAATATGTATATATATTTTAACTTCAACTAAAAAAAAAAAAAAAAAAAAAAAAGTAGTTTAAATTGTGACATATTCTTGAATGGAGTGAATTTGGATGTTGTTGGTGCATGCATGCACGGAAATATAAGGAATAATAATGGTGGACCTTAATTTTTAAATTTATTTAGGAAGTTGTCTTTATCTTCTTTTATTTTTTCTCCTCTCTCCCCAATAGCTTGGCTCAAAGGTATGATTCATTTTCTACTCCATATGTCCATCAACCCAATTACAAAAGTGGCTTTTTATTCACAAAAGCCCTCTTTTCTTTTTTATTTTGCTTTTGTCTCCTCGTTTGTCTATATTACTTATGGTTGGAAAAGCCTCATTTAGCAGAAAATTAAATAACGTATACGTTAAAAAGAATACAATCTGAATATAAAAACTCTGTTATGTGAAAAACTATTAAAACTACACAGAATTTTCTTATCTTCTTATCTCAATTATGAAAATCAGTCCCATTCTTTTTTTCTTTTCTCAAATTAGATAATATAACTAAAAAGAATTTTATTAGAGTTAGTGAACTCAAATTTATAGTATTTTTTTAACTTAAAGTCTATTGTTTGGGATCTATTGCAATAGATTTCATCGACTATAATCATTTGTTTGGATAATCTGTTGCTATAGACTTGATGATCCATATCCCATCGTGTAAGTGGTCCTAGGATAGACTTGATGGATAATATATACTAAAACCTTTTAATACTTCATAGCCCTTTCTTTGGTACATGATATAGGCTTCATGGATAATGATGAAATCTTCATAGCTCAGTATTTGAATGGTTTATCTTTGACAGATTTGATGAAGATGGTCTTGATATGAACTAGATGACGAAGACTTCATAGCTCAATTTTGAGTGGTTTGTTTCTACAAACTTGATAAAGCATCTAACGTGATAGTGAAAGTGTGGCCACTTCTATGAAAGACTTTAAAAGTCTCTGTCTAGACTTTCACGATGACCCGAGGTTTATATGCTTGACTATAATAAGCACACTTTATATCACAAAATAAAGAAAAGGACTAGGAGTAAAAACGTATTGTGGGGTCTCAATCAGTATTATTGAAAGTCACTCTCTCTAACAAGGTTATTGTCCTGCTTCATTGTGCATCAATTCAAATTGTTATATATTGTTGTTTAAGTTTGATCTCCTTTCTTTGCTCAAAACAGTTATTTATTTATTTATTTATTTTGTTTTACTTGTTAACTTTGTCGTAACAATCATTTGTGAGAGATTGTTCAAAATGACTTTTAGGGGTCATTTCATGTTTGTTACACAGTTGTCAACTCTTTACCTGGGAATAAGTTATTCCCAAACATCCTCATTTCCCACATATAAGTTTTTCATTTTACATATGATTTCACTTTGAATTAGGGGTGTTCAAAATACCCGATGACTTGAAAAAATCGATCGACCCAACCCAATCCGTGCGGTTTGGGTTGGGTTGGGTTCAAATAAATGAAAATTTTATGGGTTGTGTTGGTTTATGGGTTCACCTAATATAACCCAAGCCAACTTAAATTTATTATTAACTTTAAAATATATTTTTTTCTTACTTATAACACAATTATTTATACATATATTGATTGTAATTTTATTTAATTTTAATATTTTTTTAATAATTTATTTTTCAACAACTCTTTGAATATTTTTTTCTTACTTATAACACAATTATTTATAAATATATTGATTGTAATTTTATTTAATTCAAATTTTTTTTAATAATTTATTTGTCAAAAACTCTTATAAGTAGCTTTTTTTACACTTTAGAAAGAAAAATTTCACTATATAAATTGAAATTGAGTTGTTAATCTTAATTCAATATATGAAAATAATTAAATTAGAATTTTACCTATTTACATTTTGCTTCTTTTTAGAATAAAATTTTAAATAAATGACTTGTTTTGTTTCATTTCAAATCGTGTTTCAAATGCTATTATGGTCTTTCTTGTGAATTTTGGAGACTTGTTTTATTATAATAAATTTTGGATATCGTGTGTTTTTTAGTGGTGATTCCAAGTTTTATAACACAATTGTTTATACATATATTGATTGTAATTTTATTTAATTTTAATATTTTTTTAATAATTTATTTTTCAACAACTATTTGAATATTTTTTTCTTACTTATAACACAATTATTTATACATATATTGATTGTAATTTTATTTAATTCAAATATTTTTTTAATAATTTATTTTTCAAAAACTCTTAGAAGTAGTTTTTTAGACTTTAGAAAGAAAAATTTCACTATATAAATTGAAATTGAGTTGTTAATCTTAATTCAATATATGAAAATAATTAAATTAGAATTTTACCTATTTACGTTTTGCTTCTTTTTAGAATAAAATTTTAAATAAATGACTTGTTTTGTTTAATTTCAAATCGTGTTTCAAATGCTATTATGGTCTTTCTTATGAATTTTGGAGACTTGTTTTATTATAATAGATTTTGGATATCGTGTGTTTTTTAGTGGTGATTCCAAGTTTTTTTTTTTTTTTTTTTTTTTTTAAAGAGAACCCATGGAACCAAACCAACCAAACCCAGGGTTAATTTGGGTTAGAAAAATACACAAACCGAACCATAGGGTTGGGCCTAAAATATCCCTAAATCCAACCCAACCCACGAAGATCCCTACTTTGAATATATTTAATTAATTAATAAATAAATATTAATTTAACAAAAATAATATAAATATTTATTTTAATAAATCAATAATCATCTATTAAAATATTTACTTAACTTATTTTTATAATATAAATTTATTAAATGAATGGAATTGTTTTGTACATAAATTATTAATTTATTAGCCAACACTATTTTAAGTATATTTAATTAGTAAACTAGGATTAATTAATTTAGTTAATATTAAACTTTATTTTCTAAATAATAATAATATATTTTTAATAATCAAGTAATTATTTATTGAGATTAACTTTAATTTAATCATTCATTATGAACATATAATAATGACTCTTTATTTATAAGAAATTAATTATTTATTGCGTTAAATTTTATTACTCCATTCACTATTAACATATCATATTTACAAAATACATTTTAGTATTCTTTATTAATATATCATATTTTTATCTTATTTTCTTCTCTTTTTATATAATATATTGTCTATTAAATATATTTTCTTATATTATTTAATTAAATTTTTTATTGATGTTGAACTTAATTAATAATAAAAATGATTAAGTATTAGATTATAATTAGTATGTCATTCATTAAATGAATTGATTGGTTAATTTTAATATAAATTACTCCGTCTTCAAATATTTATAATTAAAATTATTATTGATTCGTAATTAAAATTTTATTGATATATTGAATTTGTTTATTCCTTAAATTATTAATCGATTATAATTATAATAATATTTTCATGTTTAATTACATAATTAAATGCAAACACAATTTTTGTTCATAAAGTTATTATAATATTCCCATGTACAACCAAAGTGATCTTTGATTTCCAAGATTCTATTCTCGGACATTTTTTATTTTCAGACATCTATAAAATCTTAAACCAAATGAGAGATTTGTCCTTTGAAAAATTTAGGGATGGCTGAAGGGTATAAATATTGAGACTTGCTAAATGTGAGTCTAAAATGTATAGAGGTAGAAGTATAACCCTTACACTACATGCACGCACTACCGTTCGTCCATCGAGTTGATGAGTATATGAATGTTTTTCCTTCTCCAAACCCTAGTCGCGTTTTCATTCTTCTTCTTCTTAACGCATTCATCAGATCCCTGTTTTTGCAGAAATCCGAACAAGCTTCCGCTTTCCTTCACAAATTCACCCTTTCCAATCGGCAATCAACATAACATAGCTGCCCATAGATTTCCTCTTGTTTCCATCTTCTCTCAATCTCTGTAGATAATTCAAAAGTCGCACGACTATTCTGTGAGAACCGATCAAAATTCCTCCATTTATATATACCACCGCCAGCCGCATTTCAAACTAATAAATTGTGACAGCAGCTGCTTAACCCTCTTCACTCCACTAACTTTCGTAATTTAACGAAGTCCAAATCTTGTAAACTACTTTTGTTACCGTTTTTAGGTTGCAAAATCAAGTCTCTTTATGATTAGATAGTTGAGTTTTGTTAGTAACTTCTTATTACCTAATTTTTAGTATTGTACCAAACTATTTATACCTCTATAATTGATCGAGAGAGACACACATAAAATCATCCATTCAGATATTGTTTCTACATTCATCAAGTAATTCAATCCCACACCTTACAAATTAAATCAAATAAATTATTCAAATTCAACCAAGTTGTACTTACCTCTCGATTTAAATATTAATATCTCTCACTCCAATTTTCCCGATTTGAATTATAATGGTATGTATTTGACGTATAAATTATTTTAGTTTGAGAAGCAAATATTAAACATTGTAGCAAATAATAAAAGAAAACGATGAAGGTAAAATGCTAAAAACTATAACAAATAGTAAATATGGTAGTAAATAAGAGTTTTGAAATAATATTGACCGTAGCTAATTGGGAATACAAAATAGTATTTACAAAGGGTAGTTATTATAGTTTTATAATAGTCATTTTCCCAAATACATCATAAATAATTATAACTTCACAACATTTAACATGCTCCTTTCATTTGATCAACACAATTAGCAATACTTTAGAAAATTCTCAAACTTCCATCTAATTAACCTAATTATACACACTTAGTAAACCTTCCAATTTAAGTTTAACTTAATACAACACTAACAATTTCTTCCAACTTCAAATATTTCCCAAATCTCCAATCTTATACTTCCCTAAACTCATTTTAATCACTCAGCTCTCACTATATTTCCTTTAATTTAAAATAAAAGAATAAGGAGTTTAGGGCTTACAAGCACACAAACCCACAAAAGTCAAGAAGCCACCAAGAAATTGATTAATATATGAGCTTTTATGATTGGTTAGTGGAAAAACTTGTAGCAATGTACAAATTTGGGGAAACTTGTTGTATTCAGTTTCATGGTTAAAATTACCAAATTTTGTTCAATGATATATAAAAGTTGTTATTTATGTTTGTATTTATTTTGTTTCAGAAACATACATATAATGATAAGTAGTATTCCAACAAATAAGAAACTTTGATGATCTATCATAAATTAGATAATAAATATTGATATAATACTATTTATGGCGATTCATCAAGGTCTTAAAAATTATTTTGTTGATAACCGTCCCCATCACTATAAGCATTTCTTTCATATATTTAAAATTGTCATGAGATGTTTTGTTGACAACCAAACCTATTTAAGATGGTATTTGTTTGACACTGAAATACCATCATCAACAACATTTTTGTGACGTTAAAAAGGTGTCATCATATATGTTTTTGTTGATAATAAAAATAATTTTGATTTCTAATATTGCTTCATATAATTTAAGTAATTGATAATTGTTATTGTTGTACATACGATGATAATTAGTGTAGTACTGAAGAGACTGATTGAGTTAAATTCCTCCGTCTCATACCATGAAATTTATAAGTTTGAGTGGTGTTATGTGAAGTTGGAAAAATTGAGGGTTTTTTTTTTTAATGTTATTTTGTGTGTGTGTGTGTGTGTTTTTTTTAAAAACTAATCCCAAGTAGTTATGTAAAATCATGGGTAGTTATCCATGTAATAAGCGAGTTGTAATTGTCCTGAGTGTGGGTAGTTACCTAAGTTAGTAGTGAGTGGGTAGTTGATAGATTGTTCTTCTCTGAGGGGCTCTCTCAATCTCTACGTGACTTTTGATTCCAAAAGAATAACACACTCCCTGTCAATTCAAGGTTTAATTCATTGAATATCACAAAGGGCTAATTAAAGAATATACGGTATTGGGATTGGAGAACATTGGATTTCGGATTTTCGTCATGGAATTATCAAGTCAGAGTTCATTTCTTTACCATATGTATCTTAGTTGATTTAATTATCCTATTAGAATCTATTGGTGATAATCGCTTATGCATTTAAGTCTAATCGATGCTAATAGGTTTTTCTACGGTTTTGGACTTTTTCATGTAAATTATTGTGTTTCTTATGTTGATATTTTCTTTTAATTTCTCAATTAATTTTCTATCTATTCATTTAGTAGTAGTAGAAGGTTTTTTCCAAGAGATGATCCATCATACTTGATTTGAATGTCATACCATTAGACAACCAAAGAGTTGACAATTGAGATACTAGATAGAGAATGACTTGATTATAAATGGGGTGTTCTCATCTCAAGAAAAGAAATTAGAAAAGCCTTAACCGAATGAAACAAAACTAGAGGTTACCCTATAATTTGACAATCAATCTAAACAGATTATACATTAAACGATAATGAAAGAAGTCTATACTTGTCTACTCGATCGTTTAGCTCTAAAAACTCATTTTTACTCGATAATGAATTTTATCCATCGACTTTACTGATACTGATAATAGAAATACAAAGATTATACTAAACCCAGTTAGAAGCCAAATTAATTCCTCGTATTTTATCTCCTGAAGACTCCAGGACAACTTATCCAGTTCAAGCAAGGGTATGGGTGGTTTAAAGAGTTTTTATTTACGTAATTTAACTGTGAAATTCTAGATTTTTTTGGGTGAATTGGAAGTTTACGGGCTCTTTACTATTTTCAAGCAGTGAAATTGGATTATTTATAAATCTCCAATTTTTATATTATGAATAGCTATATTCCCAAAAACTCAAAATTTTTATATCTCTTTACAATTTTTATATTATCCACTGTTTTTTTTTTTTAAACATAATTTCCCTTTTCATTCAAAACCCCACAAAAAAAATTTCCTAACTAACGGTAGTAAAATACTTCTTTCTTTAATAAAACTAATGTGGATCATTTATCAAGATTTTATTTTATTTTATTTATTTATTTATTTATTTTTAAAGTTGCTGGCAGGAAGATTGTTGACTGTAGGCATAACAAAAACTACTGAAAACTATATAAATAATATGATTTAGTAAATTATCAGTTATCTTATAGTGATGTATTTTATATAAAGTATGTCTTCTTGTATGAATGAAATAGTAAGGTATACTTGAAAATAGACATACAACTGAGGATATAATTGATTTATCAAATATGAAGCATATGATTAATAAATTGTGAGGATATCTCTAATATAAAGTATGGGAATTATGTTTTTAATTTTTTATAAATATATCAAGTATATATGTGATATACTTTTCATTTAGGGTATATAGATTGTTCATTTAACTAATAATAATTGATATATAAAAAATAAAAATGGTTGCTTTGTTTGCAATTAACTTTTTCTATATTTGCAATTGTGCCCTATTATATTCTATTAGATATTTATTATATCTTTCTTTACGTCCATATTTAAAACACAAAAAATCTATTAACATAATAGTAACAACAACGTTAACACTTTGACAGATTTAATTTATTGGTGCAGATGCTCTTTGTCGACCCACTTTTTTATTGGGTCCTTCTGCTTTCGTCTTTCTCTTGGGTGCTCTATCAACTCATTTTTTTAGTGTAGCCTTGTCATCTGAATTGACTTGCGTAAGAGTACTCACACTGATGTGGTATCGAGTCGAATACATTTTGATACCTAAGTTAATACATGGAGCATTTAGTTCAGTTAAACACATTGAAAAAGCTTAGAGTTCTCATTTAGAGTTTAATTACTTTTTATTGTGGGGTTGTCGAATAAGACCATTTATAAAATGTTTCCTTTGATACATGCATGTGATTATTATAACGCTAACGATTTAGAATTATTGTGGCCCTTGAGATTGTAAAGCGGCCGTAACAAGTCCAATTCGATTAATTTTTTTATTAGTGGTGATTAAATTGAAATCAGGTGCCTGGGCAACCTTCAGCATAACTGAAATCGAGTGCAAATAGGAATTTAATTAAAGGTCATTTAAAAGAAAAAATAAAAAGACTTCTGTGAAAAGGAGTTGAAAATGTTTCATTTAAATGTTTGATTCAATCCCCGAGGAGATGGAGGTATACGATTAATTACAACAAAACGTGGATATTTCACCCTATAAAATTTAATTTTTTAAAAATCATCGTCAATTGGACAACACGTGTTTATGGATTAGGTTGGGTTGGGTTGAAAGATTTTTTTAGACCTAACCTAATTATTCGGGTTGTAAATTTCTTCTATCCAAATAATCCTTATTAAAGAATGAACCCAATCCAACCCAATTATAAAATATTTGGGTTGAATTGGTTTGGTTAATCGAATCATTTATTTAAAATATTATTCTAAAAAGAAGCAAAATGTAAATATGTAAAAATCTAATTTAATTATTTTCATATATTTAATTAAGATTAACCACTCAATTTCAATTTATATAGTGAAAATTTTCTTTCAAGTTCAAAGAAACTTAAGAGTTGTTGAAGAATAAATTACTCCAAAGATATTGGAATAAAATAAAATTAAAATCAATATATGTATAAATAATTGTGCGATAAGTAACAAAAAAAATTTAGAATTAATAATAAATTCGGGTCGGTTTGGATTATATTAGGTGAACCCATGAACCAACCAAATTCATAAAATTTTCATTTATTTGAATCTAATCCAATCTAAATGAGTTGATAAACAAACTCAAACCGTATGGATTGGATTTGGTTGGTCAGTTTTTTCGGATCATTGGATTTTTTGAACATCCCTATTGGACATGTATGGGAATCGCGTAAAAATCAAAAGTAATTTTTTGCTACAAATAAGTGGAAATGAATACCCATATTTGATGACTTATTGATAAAAGGTTTTTTTTTTGGGAAAAAAAACACATTTATAAAATTGAAATAAAGTTTTCTAAATATATATCCACGATTTAATATTTCTAAGCTGTGTATACTTTTGTTTAGAAAAATACTTATGCAATCGATGAAATATTTAAAAGCAACTAACATCACTTAATAAAAGGCTCTTTTCAAATATGGTTTCATATTATTTGATTTATTGCACACTTTTTTTTTTTAAACAAAAACTAAAAATAAAATATAGGTCCAAAATCCAATGCTAAAACGAATAAGATAAGTTTAAGAGGTGATAAAATGAAAAAGAAAAGGGGGGTTTTTGGTTTTGGGGAGCTCCTAATGAGTGGGACAACAAATGTACAAAGTGTTTATTTTATGCAACTTTTAACAAAAGAAAAGAGTGTTTGGTCTTTTAAGCAAATAAAAAGAAAGAAGGAGGCCAACAAAAGGAAAAGGTGCAAAGTGAAGAAGAAAAAGTTTTAATTAGGTGAAATAGACATATATAATATTGTGGGAGGGAAGTTATAAGACCAGTCATTGCTCGTCAGCCTTTTCTTTCTCTTTTGAAATCAAATCTCTGTTAGACTATGTTACCCACAATACAAGGGTTTCTTCACCAAACTACTTTCCTTTTCAATTCTTGTCCTTTACCCTTTTTCAAAAGGAAATCAATGAAAAATGGATTCTTTTTTCACTACTATAAGGGTAGGGATTTGAGATTCCGAACCATAAATCTCTTGAATCGATATGTCAATTGAACTATCATCTCTTTCGAGAAAAAGAATGGTTTTTATTGACCTGAGTTCACCTGGTGTTTTTTCAAATAAAAAAGGACTTTTATTTTGGGTTCAATATGCATTAATTTCATTGGAAAACCACTGAATTTGAGACATAATAATAATACCAAGGGCAATGCTTAGGCTATTAATTTAAGTTATAATTGTTTTTCTTTTTTAAAAAATAAACGATAATTAGTTGAGGTAATAAGTTCAAAGGAAGAGGAGATGGAATGTTGATCACATTGCCGGCTAGAAGACAAACGAGATCTGGCACGGGCCAAGATGGGCTGGGCTGGGCTGTGAAACGTCAAAAATATGGGCTGAAGGAAGTGGGCTTTTATTGCAAGGCCCATCAATTCTGATTAAGGTGTCAGCTCAATCCAGATGGATTGGAATTACTGTGAGTCCTGACAAAGTCCCTCGACAACTTTGCCAAAAACAAAATAGGTTAAAGAGTATATTAATTATATTTCCAGACCTTGACTTGTTTCATTTTAAGTTTGGAACTTTGAAACTCTTCTAAATAATAAATATACTATTGGAATTTTTCTCATTAAAATGATGAATGAAATCATCAACACAATTTATATATAAAGATTGGAATGTATATATGACATCGTTTACAAAATTACTCATGTTAATTGAAATGACAATTGATTTATAATGTTTTGATTTAGTGAATTTTGTTGTAAATGATCTCCATATATTATTATTATTATTATTATTATTTTAATGATATATGAGGTGGAAGAATCTTAATATCGAGGTCGATAGTAGTCGACAATATATTATTAGTTAAAATGAATTGTAATAATTATTTAAATTAGGTGTAATTAATGTTATGTGCATTTTCCTTGACAGGTTGAATTTATAAAATTCATTTTAGTAATAATATATTAAAACACGAGTGGATACTAAAAATGTAAATGATTCTAGTTGTAACTTGTTTTTGTTTAATTTAAAAATTTTAGCCTATAAACACAAATGTGTTTTTCTTACTTTGTTAGGCGCTACCTTTTAGTTAAAAGGTTTCAAATTTTAAGAAATTTTAAAAAATAGTTAATGCCGTGAATTTGAGGAGCACAACAATGCATAACGAGAATACAGATATAAAGAAAATATAATATAATAATAATATATAATAAAATAAATAAATATTAAAATAAATATAACATAATATATAAATATATAAAATAAATACATAGCAAAAAATAAATAAAATAACAAATAATTGATTTCTCCACTTTCTCCAATCTTTTTGGATTGACCACCAATACGTATGTCTTTCAAAACCCACAAAATGTCACTATTTATAGACAATTTGGCAGAGAGGTGGATTACACGGATACTAATAGTGTGTAATATTGAGATACATGGACAACACATGAGGTAATGAATAAGTGACACATGGCCAATGAACCTAACAATGGACATCTATATTACCTCTAATTTAACATATTTATAATACTTCCCCTTAGATGACCATTATATATAAAATATGTCTTGTTAAGACCTTACTAAAAAAACCCATTAGGAAAAAAATCACAGTGAAGGAAAAAATAGTACATATTTATATAATCTGATATTCTTAAATAATATATTTACTCCCTTTATGGAAATATCACTTTGAGATCTCTGAGTCGCCACATTCCAATGTTATGCACCAGTTTTTCAAAGGTTACAGTAGGTAATACCTTTGTAAATAAGTCTATCAGGTTATCTTTTGAACAAATTTGTTGTACAGTGATGTTGCCATTTTCTTCAAGATCATGAATGTAGAAAAGCTTCGACGAAATATATTTTGTTCTATCTCCTTTAGTATATCCTCATTTGATTTGGGATATGCATGCTGTGTTATCTTCGTATAATATCTTTGGAAGATTTTTATTAAAACACAAACCACATGTTCCACAAATGTGCTGAGTCATTGATCTTAACCATACACATTCTCAACTATAAGAATTTCAGCATGATTTAAGAAAATGGTTGTTATGGTTATGGTCTATTTCACTGACCGCCATGATATAACAATTCCTCCACATGTGAACAAATAACCTGTTTAAGATCTAGCTTTGTGTTGATCAGATAAATATCAAGAATTTACATAACCAACTAGATCAAAATTTAATTTATTTAAATAAAACAAACCCATGTCGATCGTTCCTCAGAGATAACAGAGTATATGCTTAATTCTATTCCAATGTCTTTTTGTTGGAAAAGAACTATATCTTGCTAATAAATTTGTTGAAAATGCAATTATGGTCTTGTATTATTAGCAAGATACATAAGTGCACAAATTGCACTAAGTTGTGGTACTTCAAAACCAAGAAGTTTTTCATTATCATCTTGAGGTCGAAATATATCTTTCTTCACATCTAGTGAACAAACTTCTATTGGAATGTTCAATGGATATCCTTTGTCCGTATAAAATCTTTTCTAAACTTTTCATGCATAAGTTGACTGACGAACAAATATCCAACTGCTCAATTTGCAAGTCAAGACAAAATTTTGTTTTCTCGAGATCTTTCATCTCAAATTATTTCTTAAAATATTTTATTCAGAAGTCCCAATTATATTTAAGCGATTAACATATACAGTTATAATAGTAAATCATGACTATGATTTCTTTATAAAAACATATGGACAAAATGGATTGTTTTGATATCCTTCTTCTAACAAATATCCACTAAGGCGATTGTACCACATTCGTTTAGATTATTTCAATCTATATAGTGATCTTTATAATTTATTGAATACAATTATCGAGAATTTGATTTATATGTTTCAGGTACCTTAAATCCTTATGAGAATCTCATATAAATATCATTGTCAAGAGATCCATATAAATATGTTGCGACTACATCCATAAGATGCATATCCAGATTTTCAGACACAGTTAGACCAATTAAATATCTTAGTGTAATTGCATCCACAATCGGAGAATATGTCTCCTCATAATCAATACCAGGTCTTTGTGAAAAACCTTGTGCATCTAGTCTTGCTTTATATCTTGTGACCTCATTGTTTTCATTTATTTTCCTAACAAATACCCATTTGTATCTCACAGGTTTGACACCTTCTGGTGTTCAGACTACTAGTTCAAAAATCTAATGTTTTGAAAGTGAGTTTAATTCTATTTCGATTGCTTCTTCAACTAAAGCCGATATTTTCTATGTCGACATTCTTCAACAGATTTTCGTTCAGAATCTTCATTTTCAGATATAATATCAAGAACAACATTATACACAAAAATTTTGTTAATAACAACAAGAGTTTGGTCCCATTTTTGCTTATCATGACATATTTATTGAAATCTCAATATTATCAGTATTTCACCTTCCTCACTAGCCATGTCAAGGATTTCTTTATGGGTATTTACATCATCAACCAAGTCTTTTTTACTATTAATTATTTTTTTTTGAGGATTTTTATCTTTGGAACCCACTGGTCTACCACGCTTCTGGCGTGTTCCAGACTCCTTACTGACAACTTGCTGTGTTGGGATATCAATTTTCGATGGAATATTTGTAGCTGGTATATGTGACTTAGTTACTTTTTTTGTATCTATAAATGCATTTGGTAACTGATTTGCTATATTTTGCAAATGAATTATCTTCTGAATTTCAAGTTCACATTGTTGTACGGGGATCTAAATAAGATAATAACGATGCATTCCATGTAATTTCTTTTTCCAACTTCTTAATTCCTCCCCCTAATGTTGGAAAATTTGTCACAATAAAATGACAATTAGAAAATTATGTAGTAAATACATCATCCGTCAAGGATTCAAAATATTTAATAATTGATGGGGAATCATATCCAACATATATTCCTAACCTCTTTTGAGGATCCATCTTAGTACGTTGTGGTGGAGCAATTGGAACATATGTTACACATCCAAAAATTCTCAGATGGGAAATATCTAGCTTATGGCCACAAGCTAATTGTAATAACGAGTACTTATAATAAAATACTGGCCTAATGTGTACAAGTGATACTGCATGCAAAATAGCACGTGCCCATACAGATGTAGGAAGTTTAACTCTCATAAGCAATGGTCTAGCAATTAACTGCAGACATTATATGAATAATTATGCTAAACCATTTTGTGTATAAACATGAGCTACATGATGTTCAACACTTATCCCAATTGACATACAAAAATTATCAAAAGCTTGTGATGTAAATTCACTAGCATTATCAAGACGAATGGTCTTAATTGTATAATCAGAAAATTGTGCTCTTAACTTAATTATTTGAGCAAGTAATCTTGCAAATGCAAGATTTTGACTTGATAATAAGCACACGTGTGACCATATGCTTGTTGCATCTATTAATACCATAAAATATCTAAATGGTTCACTTGGTGGGTTAATAGGTCTACATATATCACATTGAATTCGTTCTAAAAATACAGGTGATTCAGTCCCCACTTTGACTAGTAATAGTCCAAACATCACATGATAATTCATTATATTGAAGAATCTTTTGGCTTTTTAATGGATGTCTATTTGAATTCTCAATAATTCTTCTCATCATTATAGATCTTGGATGACCTAATCGGTCATGTCGAATTGTAAATATTCTGGATTTATGAACTTCAGGTTCATTATTGCATATATTTCAATTACTCATATATGAGTATAATATAATCCAGAAGATAAAATAGACAACTCTTCTAGTATACGTTTTTCATATGAGACAGTAGATATGATATAAAGATACTCCATATTATTTTTTCAATCAATCTCAATATGATAACCATTGCAACATATATCTTTAAAACTAAGTAGATTTCTCTTTGATTGACTAGAGAATAATACATTGTCAATTGTAAATTTTGTTTCTCTAGGCAAAATAATATTTGCTTTTTCATACCCTTCAATTAAGTTTGCAGAACCTGATATTGTATTGACTTTTGCTTCCAACATTGTCAATTTGGAAAAATATTTTCTACTTGTAAGTATTGTATGTGTAGTTGCATTGTCTGCCAGACATGAATCTTCTTTACTCATTTTTTAGTCACCCAACGTATAAAAATGACCTAGGTTTCTTCATTAAGAGAAAATAATTACAATAAGAAAAACAACATCTGAAATATACAAAGGTTAACATCTACCAAGAGAAAAAAACATGGAGATGAAGAAAAAAATAACATTAAGTCTAGATATTTTCAAAGTTAAAGGAAACACTTGATGTTCCATCAATTTTGCTAATTTTCTCTTCAGGAGGTTCAAAGTAGTCCACCACATCCAAATGTGTCATATGGAATGAGTTAAATATATCATTATCCTGGTATGCAAAATTTGCTTTTAACATTTTTGTCTTTTTCCTTCAGGGATGCTTGATAGAGATCAACTAAGTATTTTTGATGTACGACAAGTACGTGACCAATGTCCAATCATTCTGCATTGGAAGCATTTATTTTCAATACTTTTTAACTCTTATCTTGTGGAGTTTTTCCTTTGTGATCATCATTCTGTGTGGTTATTTTGAAATTTGAATGATCAGAACGACCATAATGAAAATAATAATTATTTCTTCCTCTGCCACGACCACGACCTCGATCACGACCACGACCTCGACCACAATTAGTATTAAAATTCACAGCATTCACTTCAGGGAATGGTATCGTCTCGATTGGTCGAAATTCATAATTTTTCATTAATAACTCATTATTTTGTTCGGTCACGAGAAGACATGAAATTAGTTTAGAATATTGTTTAAAACAGAATATTGTTTAAAACCTTTTTCTTGATATTGTTGTGGCAGGAGCATGTTTGAGACATGAAATGTAGAAAATGTCTTCTCTTACATATTAGCATCAATAATTTTCTCTCCGCATAACAACAGTTTCAAATTGATTTTAAATAATGCGGAGTTTTAATCACTTACTGATTTGAAATCTTATAGTCTCAAGTGCATCCACTCATAACGAGCTTTATGAAGAATAATTGTTTTTTGATGATCATACCTCTCTTTCAAAATTTTCATAAGATACAGGGATCTTTTATTGTAAGATACTCTATTTTCAATCCCCCATGGAGATGATGATGAAAGAAAATCATAGTTTTTGCTTTGTCCGGACTAGATACCGTATTTCTTTTTTTAATAGTCTCTCTGAGATTCATAACATCTAGGTGGATTTCAGCATCAAGTACCCATGAAAAATAATTATTGCTGTTAGTATCAAGGGCGAAAATTTCTAATTTTGTGAGATATTTCATGGTAACACTATCATAAAATATTGTATTTATATTAGAAATTTAATAGATATTAAATATGCAAAATAACGTTAAATTTATCAATCATAACGAGGAGGAAGAAACCGACATACCTTTAGCGAGGAAAATGATAGGAGCGTCATACTAATAATGTGTTGTGAATTTGAGGAGTACAACGGCGCACAACGAGACACGGATATGGAGAAAATATAATTTGATAATCTAGGAAGCACAGATACTTCTAATTGGGTAGAGAATCGGTATCAGATACGGATACGTCTAGATACGTGGCAGCTACGTGATTTGGAGTATCTGATTTTTTTATTTTTATTTTTAATTTTCAGATACGCGTATCTACTTCCAGATACGTGAATGGGATACATGGGACAATTTTTTGTTTCAAATTTAAGCCTAACCTACAACCCATTTAATTTTAGTGCATGTTTAGGAGTGATTTTAAAATCATCAAAAATCAAAATTTTCATTTTTAAAATCACTCGAAAACACAATTTTAATTACTCAAAATTAATTTAATTTTCAATTTTACACTTTTAAATGCAATTTTCATATCATCAAAATTAGTTTTGAAGAATTAAACATGTTTCACGGTGATTTTGAAAATGACAAAAGTGATTTCAACAACTTTAAAATTACTTCCAAACATAAAAGTCCACTTAAATTGAGCAATCCAAAACAAAATAAAACAAAATAAATTAAAAATGATAAAACATAAAAAAAATTAAAAAAAACCCGAAGCGTAATTAAATCTTCATTCTTCCCTTCTCTCTCACTATTTAAATCATGATTCACACCTCCTTCATCCTCAACTTCATTATTCAATCTTCATCTTCCACTTCTTTCCTATCATCTACTCTAGTCACTCAACAATCAGTCGACGTTACTGGATTTTTTTTTAAGTTTTCACTCTCTTCTTGAATCTATTGTAATGTAACTTAAAATATGTATTATAGCAATTATATATATATATATATATAATACGTATCTTCAACGTATCCGTATCTTAATTTTTTAGAAATTAACGTATGGCTTTATCATATCATATTCGTATCATGTATCCGTATCTGTATATATGTTTCTTAGTTGGTAATAATATATAATAAAATAAATAAAGGGTTTTTTTTTTAAATATATAAATATGTTTAAAAATATTTACATTTTATAGCAAAAAGTTCCAAAACTTCAAGCACTTTTGGAACTTTTTTGTTATAAAGTATAAATATTTTTTAGATTTTTCTATTTATAAGAATTTTCCATAAATAAATATTAAAATAAATATAATATAATATATAAATATATAAAATAAATAAATAACAAAGAACGAATTTCTCCACTTTCTCCAATCTTTTTGGATTGATCACCGTGTCTTTCGAAACTCACACAATTTAGCAAATACGAGGTGGATTACATACATATGGATAATGATATATACATGTAAAAAATGTAAATGTCGCAAATGCCTTAACTACTGATATACATTTGATAATAATACACATACTTGTCAATCACACACTTATTTATATTGCTAATGAGCTTAATACATTTGACTGAAATATTTAATATACTTAATAACGATGCACTCTACTAATATATTATTAATAAATTTATTCGTTTATATCGGTGATAAACTTGATACACTAATTTATGGGTGAAAAATACGTGGCTCGGAATTCTTTCCTGGAGGGGAAGGCTGACTCGGAAGTCCTTTTTTCCGAAGAAATAAAAAAGACTGGAAGTCCTGAACGCGGTAATGGCGTAATAAAGTGGATTGACTTACAGACACTCTCCCATGGAAATGAAAGCGAAACGAAGGACCAATTCCAAGTAAAATGCCACTGTCTTTGTCTTCAACCATAACCCACAAACCACTTCCCCCAATTAACCATTTCACATTCCTTTCGAATCCATCATCATCATCTTCCTCGAAACTTCCTTTACATTTCCAACCAATCGATCCCCACTTTCTGATTCCTCTTCGTTTCATGATCCACACACAGGCTTCCACTCCGATCTCTTCCCCATCCACGCCATGTCCTGCATATGGAAGTGCGTTTGGACCCCAGCTCATTTTGAAATTTGTTCTTCACTCTGTTCTCCTAAATGTTCCGGTCTCTGTTTTCGCCCACAGCCACGCCCGCCGCCGCCTCTTCCTCTGCCTCAGCTTCCGTCTTCCACCGTCCCCCCCCAACCCCATTCCCGTTCCCCAGGAAGGACGACTTTACTTCTTCTCAGTTTGATCACTACAGCAACTCTGGTCGCCGCCATCTTCCTGGTTTGTCTTCTTTTCAAGAAATTTAGGGAGCATCGTAACTCAAGAAATAATCGCCGCCCGATTCTGTTCGATGTTCGAGGAGAGAATCTGCCCGATAACGATGAAGAAGGACCCGTTCTCGACCACCACGTATGGTACATCAATACCGTCGGTCTTCAGCAATCGGTAATCGATTCAATCACCATGTTCAAGTACAGGAAGAACGAGAAATTAATTGACGGATCAGACTGCTCGATCTGCCTCGGCGAGTTTCAAGATGATGAGAGCCTTCGACTGTTGCCCAAATGCAGCCACGCCTTTCATGTTCCTTGCATCGATACGTGGTTGAGATCGCACAAAAACTGCCCTCTCTGTCGCGCTCCAGTCCTGTCCAATTCCGCCGCCCCAAATTTAGCCCCCATCGAACTGATCACGACCCAGCCGGCGCCGATCGAAGAAACCCAAATGGAAACAGAGGCCATAGAGGAAGAAAACAGAGAAGTTGAAAATAATGGAGAAGTGGGTAGCAGTGGTGGAGAAAATTCTGAAATTCTCATCAAAGGGCTGTCTCGGACTTTAAGCAATTTGACTGAGAATCAAAATGGCGAGGCTGTGGAAGACGAAGGACAGGCAATAAGAAGGTCGGTTTCAATGGATTCAGTTTCTGCAATGGCGATTTATCAAGCCACGGCCAAAATACAAATTCCAGAAGAAGGGTGTTCTTCAAATGGGCCGATAGTGGAAGTGAAGAATTCAAGTTGTTCTAGAAATCTTCCATTTCCAAAGGGGGGAGTTGGAAATCAGAGCTTGTACAATCTGGTGAAGAGCATTTCATTTGGGCGTCCTATGCAGAAAGAGGGGATTTCAATGAAAAGATTCAGTTCGGGAAGAAGGAAGTTACAATGGGCCAGACATTACAGAAGCCAGAGCTCGGTCCTTCCGCTGTGAGAAATGAAGAAATCTTTTCTCTGCCGTTTCAAGAAGTTGCCCTATTCCTGTAGTATGTGTATGAAGCTGCAGCAAACTCTGGGCTGTTCAGTTCGGGGTTTTTAAGGTAGGATACGAATAGAATGAATAAAGAAGAAAGGCTATGATTTGAATTATGGATTATAAAAGATGGGTATTGCTGTTAATTAATAGATCAAATTATGAGGTTAGTGAGTTTGTATCTTTCCTTAATGGATTAATATAGTTTTGTTTGAAGTATATGATGAATGGATATGGTTTTTTGCCAATTGAATATAGCTTTTACTCTACTTTATATTTATTTATATATGTAAGATTTTCGAAGCGTGTTTGTATGCCAACATGGAAGAGGAGGAATGCTAAGTATGTATTTGTATTTGTAATGTATGGTGGTCAAGCAAATGATCTATTTAATTATTTTGGTACTTCTCCAGTCTAGTCAAATGATTTGTTTATTTGAAGTAAATCATACTCTTTCTTTCTTTGGCTGTTTGTGGTGTACTTGTAGATGGTTCTTTGCTTTTAGTAAATTTCTTGGACACAAACATTTGGATTAAAATCTATTGATATGGATCCAATTGCCAAACACAATCCGACTTTCATCCTCATACAAACGAACCATCTAAATTTGTAAATGTTTTAAGGATTATATGAGACATTTGTGTACTAATCTAGCCAAAATGCGTCGTAAACACCTTCCAATCCAAATAAAATAATTTTCTTGTGTCTTACTCTAAAATAGGTAGTAAAGTGAAGTACAGAGTTGAACCACAAGAAGCCACAATGATTCTTTAATTCGAAAGCTTATAGTATAGTAATCAAAGGGGAGATTGTTGATTGAAATTGTTTGCAATGGAAAATAAATTTGCATGAAAATTTACATGGGACTGAGAGAGATTTGTGAAATTAATTAAAAAAGAACTTAGCTCAGGTTTGGTGTTATGTTTTTCCAATTAGTTCAATTGGTCATCGAACTCTAGATCAAATCTCATGCTTAAGCTAGGCCAAATTGATTAGAATCCTAATCAATCCTCCCAATTTCCTTATTAGTCTAATTAAGTTAGGTGAATCCATACTAACCTAAGTGGTCTAATCGCATTAAGCTTTAGAAATTAAGCTAGATGAACAAATTAATTTTCATCATCCAATTAATGTATTCAATACGATTTTAAGTAAAGGTTGGTTAAAGTAATATCCATTGATGGTCGACTCATAACAAGCAAGTTAATCTAACCTTTTGCTTCTAATAAATTTATTACCTTAATCAAGGATAAATCTAAAGCATGGAAAAACAACATTTAAGCATTGGTTATCAATCAATGTCACACCCCCGTTCCAGATTACCCTACCTAATCTAAGATGTGGCATGTCGATAATGGATTCCAAATAAACAGATAGCCAAACCTTTCATTGCATATATCATAAGAAAAATAAGCTATACCAAATCCAATTTTATAAAAAATTCGGCAGAATTTTCCCTAAAAATTGGATAACATACACCTGTAAGAAAATTATACAACACTTTCCAATTATTTGTCTCAATCAACTATCAAGGGTGCCTCATCACACATTCTTCAATATAATCCAGATCACAAGATTTGAAACTTTTCATAAAAATTCAGTAAGAGAAACCATGCAAGTTTAAGTTTACAAAACATTCAAACTAAGGCTAGCCACTCTAATTACAATCCAAAATAATATTGACAAAATACTTGAAATATTGTTAAATCTAGATAAAGCTGGTGGCAGATCTCAACTCTCGTAAGCTGTTGGAACCTCAAATTCTACTTGGTGGAAACTCTAAGAAAAAGAATGAGCTAAAATGCCCTATGAGTGGTAAGATATTTAATAATAATAAAAGTAATAATAATAGTAATAATTTCAAGTAGCTCTTCTCATTCTAAAAGGAACTTCAAAACTTTGTAAGAGAATATAAATTATAAACGATTTAAACTTGAGATAAAAAGTTCATAGAGATATTATATAATATTAGCTCATGTAAACATAAACATACTTGGTAAAAATCATCAACAAATCTGTACCCAAATCTCTAATCATATTGGCATTGAGAAGTTTTGATATGCACAACATAGTCATCTCTAGTCATTTTATGCATCGAGCAGTTTCAAGATACATAGTAGAGCAAATCTCTAATCATACTATGCATCGAGTAATCTCCAGGTACATAGTAGAGCAAATTTCTAGTCATACTATGCATCGAGTAGTCTCCAAGTACATAGCAGAGCAAATCTCTAGTCATACTATGCACCAAGTAATCTCCATGTACATAACAAAATAAATCTCTAGTCATACTATGCATTGAGTAATCTCCAGGTATATAGCAGAGCATATCTCTAGCTATACGTGCACGCAGAGTAGCGCCAAAGGGCAAAACACTCCGTCACACGACCCAAAACCTATGTGTATGTCGAAGTGGATCCTAAAGACTTCATATGTATCATATCCACACTATCGAAATACATTCACATGGGTATATTTGGGGAATCACCATGGTGTTAGTGGTTTGAAAACCATATTCATCTCAATCATTCTAAAAACTATGGGTCTGTTTGGTTTGTAATCCAAATTTTGTTTTATGTTTTCAAATTCGATGAATTCAATGAATATGTATTTGGCAGACATCTCGAATTCTATTTCTGAAAACTGTTTTCGAATTTTGTGATCCAAAATAGTGTAAAATCTGAAAACAACATTTTTTATGTTTTCATTATATTCAAAATTTTAATTTTAAAATTTAAAATGTAGAATTATATATGTCATGTTATAATTCAATTCATTTTTCAAAAAGTTAAAATATTTATTATATAATATATTATTATTAAAAATAAAAGAGAAGAGAAGAGAATGACAACACAGTTACGTGGAAACCCTAGTACAGGGAGAAAAACCAGGATATAGAGATCTTTTCTTATTATTTTAATCTGATATACTGAATATATGGGGACACATTGTATAAATAGACAGTAGGAAACCCTAGGTGTCTACATAATTACATAAATGCCCCTAGGTTAATAACCCTATTTTCAACACTCCTCCTCAAGTTGGAGCATAGATATGGACAAGGCCCAACTTGCTTACACAATAATCAAAGCTCTATCTCAGTAACCTCTTTGTAAGTACATCTACAGCTTGTTGATTTGAAGGAATATAAGGGATGCATATGTTTCCACTGTCCAATCCCTCCTTAATGAAATGTCTATCAATCTCTACGTGTTTAGTTCTGTCATGTTGAACCAGGTTATTTGCAATACTAATAGCAGTTTTGTTGTCACAAAACAATTTCATCGGAAGTTCATTATCTTGCTGGAGATCAGATAACACTTTCTTCAACCAAATTTCTTCACAAATCCTCAGACTCATGGCCCTATACTCAGGCTCAGCACAACTTCTAGCAACAACTTCTTATTTCTTACTTCTCCAAGTGACTAGATTACCCCAGACAAATGTATAGTACCCAACGTCGATTTTCTATCAACAACAGAACCTGCCCAGTCAGAATCAGTGTAGGCTTCAACATATCATTTATCGGTCTTTCTGAACATCAGACCCTTGCCAGGAGTTCCTTTCAAGTACCGGAGGATACGTTCAACTGTTGTCATATGATCCTCACAGGGAGCTTGCATAAACTGACTGATAACACCTACTGCATACGAAATATCTGGCCTTGTATGAGACAAGTAGATCAACTTCCCGACTAACCGCTGATACCTTTCTTTATTAACAAGAATTCTATCATTCTTATCACTGAGCTTCACACTATACTCTACTGGTGTGTCAATAGGTTTACACCCAGTCATGCCTGTTTCCTTTAGTAAGTCCAGAGTGTATTTTCGTTGAGAGACTGATATACATTCTTTTGATCGAGCCATTTCCATTCCCAGAAAGTATTTTAGCTTACCGAGGTCTTTAATTTCAAATTCTTCAGCCATCTTTGTTTTGAGCCTCATGATCTCTGCATCATCATCCCCAGATAAAACAATGTCATCAATGTAGACAATAAGAACATCTATCTTCTCTAATGTCGATCTTTTTGTAAAGAGAGTGTGATCAGAATGCCCCTGAACATACCCCTATGCTTTCACAAAAGTTGTGAATATGTCAAACCAGACCCTTGGAGACTGTTTCAATCCATATAGCGACTTTCTCAATCTACATATCTTGTTTTTGAACTGGCTCTCGAACCTAGAAGGATGACTCATATAGACTTCCTCTTCAAGTTTCCCATTCAAAAAAGCATTTTTAACATCAAGTTGGTGTAGAGACCAATCCTTATTTACAGCAACTGACAAGAGCATTCAGATAATGTTAAGTTTGGTCACAGGAGAAAAAGTTTCAGAGTAATCTACTCCATAGGTCTGAGTAAAGCCTCTTGCAACGAGTCTACCCTTGTACCGGTCAATCGTCCCATCTGACTTGTATTTTATAGTAAACACCCATTTGCATCCAACTGTCTTGTGCCCTTTAGGTAGAGCCACTTGTTCTCAAGTTCCATTCTTCTCGAGAGCTCTCATTTCTTTCATAACAGTAGACCGCCATTCTGGTTTTCTCATTGCAACACTTATGTCATTTGGAACCATCTCAGTGTCCAAACTGGTAGTGAATGCTTTGAACTCGGTTGCCAGATTACTATACGTCATGTAACTATACATAGGGATTTAGTACATGAACGAGTGCCTTTCCTCAGAGCTATAGAAAGATCAAGCGATGCATCAAATTCCTTCAACTTTCCAGGCTCCTCACCATAACCGACTATCTGTGTATTAGAGATTTTAGTAGTATCTTCCACATCATCATTAGCTAGAATCATTTCATTCTCTGCTTTCTCCCCTTCCGCCATTCTTTTAGTATTACTACTTCCTTCTTCCTTATCTTGCCTGCATTCATCAGTCTCCATACACACATCAACATCATTAGTTTCAGGAATGTACGTACCTGGATCTGATGGCGGGTCTGACTCATGCACTGGAGCCGATGGTTCTAGTTTGACAGGTGACATTGCTTCTTTCCTGAGATTCTTCCTATAGTAAGTTTTCCAAGGAACTTGGTTGGTAGGAAGGACCAGATCGTCATGCTCAGAACTAGGTTTAGACGAGATATGAATGGGAGCTGACTCTAAGGGAATAGCATAAGATGACCAGTTAGTCTCTTCATTCATGTTCTCCCTCTGAAGATGACTTAACAGGAAAGAACGGCTGATCCTCGAGGAAGGTGACATCCATGGAGACATAGTATTTACGAGATGATGGATGATAGCACTTATATCCATGTTGATGAAGTGGATATCCAACAAAGACACACTTCTGAGCACGAGGAGTAAATTTTGTACGGTTTGGACCATGGGAGTGAACAAAGGCAACACAACCAAAAACCCGAAGAGGAACATCGAAAATTAAACAAGTGGTTGGGAAGGACTCTTTAAACAATTCTAAAGGAGTATGAAGGTTAAGAATACGAGAGGGCATTGGATTAATGAGATAGGCAATAGTAAGGACCACATCCCCCCCATAGGTATGACGGAAGAGTGGCAGATAACATAAGAGACCGGGCTACTTTTACCAGATGATGATTTTTTCACTTAGCTATTCTATTTTGTTATGGAGTGTAAGCACATGAGCTCTGGTGGAAAATACCCTTAGAGACAAGAAAATCCCTAAAAGAGGTATTAAAGAATTCTTGCCCATTATCACTTCGTAAAATTTCAATCTTTGTTTTGAACTGAGTCTCAACAGTTGTATAAAATTATTGGAAAATGGATGACATGACACCTCAGATTTGTCAGTGAGGAGGAAGACCTAGGTAAGGCGAGTGTGATCGTCTATAAACATGACAAACCACCGTTTACCAGTGGAAGTGGTAACCGATGAGGGACCCCATACATCACTATGAACAAGAGTAAAAAGACTCGAGGGTTTGTAAGGCTGAGACCGGAAAGAAACACGACTTTGCTTGACACGAATACACACATCACAATTCAAAGAGGAAGTATTAACATTACGAAATAAATGCAGAAACAAATACTTCATATATTGAAAATTCGGATGTCCTAAACGGAAATGCCACAACATAAAGTCATTTTCATAAACAGAAAAATGTAACGATATAAACCCAGTTTGATGATCATCTTTAGAGGAAGCTTCTTCAGAAAGGAAGTAAAGTCCTCTATCGTGCCGGGCAGTACCAATCATCATGGATTTCAGATCCTGAAACAAAACGAAATCAGGTGAGAAAATTGCCTTACACTTCAAATCCCTTGAATTTTACTGACATACAACATATTATAAGAGATTTTAGGCATATGTAAAGTATCACGCGAATTAAACCGTCAAACGGGGAGATATGGCCTTTCCTTGCAACAGGGACAAAAGACCCGTCTGCAATGCGAATACGCTCATTTCTAGCACTTAGGTTATACAACATAAACAGTTTTGAAGAACTTGTAAGATGATTTGTGGCCCCTGAGTTCACAATCCATGGTTTTTTACCATTTATACTAATAAGGCCAAATGAAGGGAAATTACCTGATTGTGCAATAGCACTCACCCCAACTATACTCAAGTTGTTCTTACTATCAACGGAAGACTGCTTTTGAGTATGTTCATCTGCTGAGTCACTTATTAGGGCACAACCAGTATTAGATTTGTCATGAGACTGTCGTCGCCTGCTGTTTGGAGGTTTCCTGTGCAATTTCCAACACTGGTCCTTTGTGTGCCAGATCTTCTTACAATGTTCACACACATATGGGGTTTTTTATCGTCATTAGCGCTAGACGACTTTGCAATGAAGGAAGTTGCATCAGTTGTAGTAATGGGATTATTCATGGCACATGACCAATCCTCTTCCAGTCGTATTTCGGAGCAAACTTCTCTGAGTGAAGGAGTAGGGCGCTGGCCCAATATTCGACTACAGACACCATCGAATTTAGGATTTAATCCAGCCAAAAACACATACACACGGTCTGCCTCATCAATTTTCAAGTATTGAGCCCCATCTTGTGCACAGTTCAGACAATCTCTCGACACAGGTCCATCTCTTGCCAAAGCATTGATAATTTGTTAAAGTAAGATGTAACATTCATGGATCCTTGTTTGCATTCATGGACTTACTTGTGAAGCGTATATAGTCGAGAGGCATTTTGTCTCTTTGAGGACAAATCTCATGCAGCCTCCCAGATATCCTTGGCGGTTGCAGCATATAATAATGGTTTGCCTATTTGAGGTTTCATACTATTCATGAGAACAGAGCATAACAGCGAGTCTTCTCCTTTCCAGATTCGTTCTTGTGGATTTCCTAGTGCTAGCTTCGGAATCTCCCCCATCAAGTACCCAAATTTGTGACACCCTTCCAATGGCATTCGGATTGATTGGGACCAGGAGAAATAATTCTGGCCATTTAATTTTTCTCCTACAAGAAATCCTGCAGGTCGAATGGATCTGGTGCGGAAGGGTCGACCGGCGAGAAAACGACCAGCGCGGAAGATTGTGACGGCCTGGAGGATTGCGACGGCGCGGAAGGCAGCGACCAATGGCTTGAAACGGCCGGATCTGTCTGTCCATCAAGAATTCATCTGGGTTCAACACGGAAGAGTTCGATCGACGCTTCTGTCTGGTGCGGTGGCTCTCACTGATGACGGCTCTCCGTCGAGTGTAGCTGGATAGCAGAAAGTAACTCCGGTAGGGCTACTTGAAAACACTCCTTCACGGCCGCTCGAATAGCAATTTAACTCGAAGTTCCATCAACAGAAGATGACTGTGGTTGGTTCTCTTCCATAACGGCTAGGGTTTCGTTGCCTAGCTCTGATACCATGTTAAAAATAAAAGAGAAGAGAAGAGAATGACAACACAGTTACGTGGAAACTCTAGTACAAGGAGAAAAACCACAATATAGAGATATTTTCTTATTATTTTAATCTGATACACTGAATACATAGGGGACACACTGTATAAATAGATAGTAGAAAACCCTAGGGATCTACACAATTACATAAATGCCCCTAGGTTAATAACCCTATTTTCAACAATTATAAATTAGGTTAAATTCCAAATGCAGTCTCTATGGTTAGTATAAAGTTAAAAGTTAATCCATATGGTTTTAAAATTTAGATTTTAATTTCTATAGTTTGATATAATTCATATATAGTCTCTATGGTTTGTTAAATCATTTTAAATAATCCCTACCAAAGGGACTATTTATGAAACTTTTATCAAACCATATGGGGTAAATTCTAATTAATCATAAGGCCTAAATTCTAACTTCTTCCAAACTATAGGGACAAAAAGTTTTCAATTTATCCTATAAATTATATATTATTACAAAACAATACTTTTACAATTTTTTTTTTTTTTTTTTATAAAAACCATGTTCATAAATAAATTATTAATAGTTCATTATCAACTAATATTTAGTAGGTAACTACAACTAGTTTGTAATTGTTTAAATTATAATCTAATTTCTGAATTCTGCTATCAAACACATCTCTGAAAACATGAAATATAACTTCGTTTTTATTTAATCCTTTGTTTTCAAAATTTTAAATTCTCTACCAATCAGACTATATACTAACACATAATTCTCAATCATTCTAAATTTATATCCTTCATTATAAAACAACATTTCTCAAAGTCACAATACTTGGACTAATTTTGCCAAAAGGTTAAATCCAAGAGATTTCTAGAAATATACTTCTTATAAACTTCAATAATAGAAATAAGTCACTGTAGCTAAAATTGTACACAAACATATATCCCTCAAAATTCAATTATATTAAACCAAGATGGCATAACATAAGTTTCTTTCAATAGTAAACAATTAAGAAATGAGGGCAAGTCCCTTGAAATCTTAAGTCAAATCAGTGGTAAGAATATCAATCATAATTTGTTTCAAAAACCCAAAAGAAATGATAAATTGTTAAAATAGTAAAATTTTTAGCGGAATAACCACTCACTGTTATGAAAATTGAGGAGCGCAACTCAATACGAACATTAAAAAAAAAAAAATTTATATCATAATAATAAATAAATAAAAACTAAAATTATAAAATAAAATAACTATAAGTAAAATTATGAAATTGGTGGAACTGAAATTCTCACTAATATTGGTGTGTTCTTAATATCCACAAAATGCCACTATTTATAAATAAAGTGACAAGTAGGATGTGGACTTATATGAACATTAAGTATGAATAATTATATGACGCATGGACAACATAAATGGTCACGCATGGCCTTTAGGATACTAAGCAATAACCATCTATTTTTTTAATTATAATATTCATAATACTCATCACATCATAGACGTGATAATTCCAAGTCTAATTAGTAATCTCCATTACTCCTCCTATAATTAATTTGAACTTAACATTAATAATTCCCTTATTTTCAATCAAAATATCATTCTCATGAATTTCCAATAACCCAAGTTTTTCCTCCACGTGAACTTGTTATTTCTTCTCTTCCATTGTATAATTTCATATACTTTTCGATTATCGCATAACCTCTCTCCCTCTTTACAAGTAATTGTACTTCTAAAAGAAACCAGGTCTCTCACATCACACTTTTATCGTGGATTAATATTTTATGGAAAATGGTCCGAACTCCGAAATAATACTATCAATTTTTTACTTTTTAAAATTAACACGTTTTTTAAAATTTTTTAAACTAGTTTTTTTCGATCCAGTGTAACGAGATTGATACCGAGATTTAGTTAAAAAATTATCTTTTTTAAACTTATTGAATATTTTAGACTTTCTTGATGAAATTTCCGGCAGTATTAACATCGATATTTTTCTGAGTTTTCTAAATATTATATAATATTTTTAAATCTTATACCAAATCTTATATTTTTTTTCCAAATTTTCTCCAGATTCAATTATTTTTACCAAATCTTATATCAAATTTTTACATAATTTTTCAAATCTTTACCTTAATTTTTGTTTCCACAATTTTATGAATTTCCAAATTTCTAAATGAAACTACCAATGGCACTGTGATTTTTCAATTTTGTAAAAGTTTAAATTTTGCAAATAAAAAATTAAGATTTAGGAAGTGTTAGAATCTTGGTCTAAACTATTCAAATTTAATCAAGAAAGCCCAAAACAAGATAAATTAAAAAAAAAATTAAATTTTTAAATAAATCTCAGTGGTCGAGAAAAACTGCTGTAACGAGTTTTTGAAAAAAATGTTAATTTTGAAAGATGAAAATTTGATGAGGTTATTTATCACAATTTACATCTCTTATTTTATTTCTTACTATTCATCTTCTTCTTCTTTTTTTCTACAAACTTTTTTCTCATTTCCTTCTTTTCACCTTTTCTCTTCTTTCATTCAAACACTTGTCTTCTTTTTAGTTTTTCTCATATCAACCTCAAATAATAATTTTTCAAGAATGAAGAACTTCATACAATTAATTGGAAATGAAAATAGAATTCCATAAAACTTAATCTCTCAATTTACATGAAATCCAAACTTGCCCCATTGCTAATCGAAGTTTAGAAGGCAAATGAACCAACCAATTTATCTCGCCAACTTTAAATTCTAAACTTTATACTTGTCACAAATTTTCTGCAACCTTTACGCAAAAACACATCCAACAAAATCTATAAAAAAATTTAGTACCAAGAAATCAAAAAACTCACATTATGTGTCTAGATTTTCCAAAACTTTGAAGAAAAATAGCTTATTGGGCTCGAAAGAAAAACACATGTCAAGTCACTTATGGTCATTTTGGTGAAATGTAAGTATTTTCTAGCAATAGTGTTATAAAGAGAGACTATGCATTTTGTGATTTGGTCTTATACAAACTCTTTGTATGTGATATCCATGCTCACGTGTTTCCACATGAATGATCAGGATCAGATCATTTATAGCACTTTAATACAATTATAACAACTACAAAGCTAGTTGTATCAGTAGTGCTACCAGGATAAATACCCAACCTTACTATAGACAATATAGATTATCACTTAAACTTGATCCATCTGTATGTCTCTACGTACATGTTTAAATCACAATAGATAATTGTTAGCAACCTCTTTCTAGTGTCGTTTAATTCCCTAAAAGAGCCACGAATCAATTTACAATACCAAACTACTCCTATCACTACAAAGACCTAACAATAGTGGTATGTATCAGTCGATCCGCAAGGAAGCGCGATTTGTTTCGTTAAGCCAATTTCATAACTAAAGCAGTAAATGAGGGGTTTAGTGTGAAAGAGATAAACATGTGAAACATAAAATGCAAGGGTAAATGTAATCTAGGATAGGTGTTTATCTAATTTCTAGAGCAAGAGAGAGAATCCTATGCAATTTCTATAATGGAATTCAATAATTAAGCAAACATTCCATTCTAAGCATACACAACAACTAAATCAATTCGATTTAACTAGTCTCTACAAAGACCGTCAACTAATTAAAACCAAATCAATCATACGTCATAAACATTAATTAAGGTTAGAAAGCTAACCCTAACTAAACTATATGATCTTAATTCTACTGGGTTCTCAACGATCATATAGAATTAAAAATCATATGCATGAAGATTGAGGATTCAATTGTGTCGACTAATTGATTGGACAATCTAATTCAATTAATCAATTTGTTCTTTGAACCTAGGTTTAACATGCATTGCTAAGATTCAAGTCTAGCCTATAAATCTAATCATTCACACTCAATCATATGCTACCGGGATAAATTCAAGCATAGATAAACACAAAGAAATGCGCGAGCTCGAAATTAACTAGCAGAGATATGCAATTATGATAATGTCTTTAGTCCAACACATAAACGCAAATCTAAATTACATCAAAATTCAAAAAAGACATAGAGTTGAAGAACATAAAATTCAATAAAAGAAATCTCAAGAAAATTACATTGAACCTCTTACTCAAAGAAATTAGATGGAATCACTTCTTAATTCCTAGATAAATCAAGAAAATCATCCAATCCATCAATTACAACCCAAAATTAAACATAAATCTAACCTATGGATATTGAAAATACAAAGGGAAAGGAAGAAAACCATGCCTCTCTTCGGCCTCTATAAAAATCAGCATCCCCTCTTTACCTAATTAGGAAAGAATCCTTTTATACAACAGACACAATGTTGCAATGCTAGGAAGAGCATCGCAACACTTTTGTCGATAATAGCCCTCGAGTGTTGGAGTGACGTTGCAACTCAGGCGCGATGTTGCCTTGCACGTGCGCGTTGGTGGCGTTCCGTTACAAGTCGTAACATTACAACGCTCTTGAGTAGCATTGCAATGCTACCCTGCATCCATGCCTTTTGCCTTTCAACGTTGCACTGGAGTGTTGAGCGAGGGTTGCGACGCTTCGGTTTAGGGCGTTTTGGTCATTTCTCCTTCTTTGAAACCCGGATGCTCAAATCACCTCCAAATTGCTTCAAATTAACCCCATTTGACTCCAATTGCTCAGCTCTACCTCTTGGGCATTCAATACCTACAAAATAGGATAATAACATTAAAAGGCCATTAAAGAGCCTAAATTAAGCTAGGAATAATAGCTCTTTTTTAGAGCTATCAATAATCTTGAATCTTTGTATAATAGATTATTACATATAAAACTAATCAACCATTGGTTCAAATAACATATAACTACAAACCTTTAGGGTATATATCTCAACAATCTCTCACTTGCACTAAAGCGAGGGAAATATAAGCCTGTGAGACATATATCCTGGGCATACTTTGATGAATACGAGACATACGCAGAGAAATTGGGACCTAATTACACTATAATTGCTTCTAAATTAAAGGAAAATAGCATGTAATTGAAGGAAAAACAGTGAATTAAAAGTATAGAGATGCTATCTTTGAAGCTCCCGAAAGCCGTTTCTCCTTATCGAATCTCGAACCGAACTCTTTTGGACCACTACTAGAGTTGACCTACTATCCTCTGGACTCAGAACCGAGTTGTGGGACCTGGTGGATGAAGAGAACTGAGAGAGAGAAAAGAGAAGAAAATAAGGAATTGAATTTTGAGTAGGTTTGGGTGTTTCCTTTGTTTTTCACAAAGTTGTAATTTTCTAGCCCAAATATCAAAAAACTAATTTCCAAAATGGCAAAAGTATTTTAACTAAATTGAAAAGCCCAATTTATAGAAAAAAAAGCATGCAACAATTGCATGAAAAAACTTCACAAAAACTCAACACCTAGAATCCACTCACTTAGTGGACTTAATGTCTCCACTATAAGCCAACACCTAACCCACTATTTTGTTAGTGAAATTATCCAACAAAAGTTTGGATTTTCCCATTAACTATAGTCAAAGGGCAAAATAGTCATTTGGTCAAAGTTAAACTTTGACCAAAAAGTCAACATTTTGACTTTCAAAGTTTGACTTTTCAAAGTAAAAAACACAACTCTTTGACTTTTTACAACTTTGACCATTTCCATTATTTCCGAGCTTTCGAATATGAACATATTCATATTCTTGATATTTAAATCATATTTAAATATTAAAGTTGTATTTCTAAGCTGAAAAACCCGACCACTATATCACATATACTTGTCAGTTTCTCTCTCTCTACCTAATTCGAACAATTCGAATTATTCTGTCATACTGTTATAAGTTTATTCCATATGAGCTAGTAGGGGAACATAACGGACCTATAGATCATGGGCTCCAACGATCCGAGATTAGCTAGCTAAACTTTTTAGACGGAGCTCATCAACATTCGTTAACTAACTGGTCATTCCACTAAAGTCCTGTAGTTGCACTCCCCTCACTATAGATATATTTGTGTCCATTTGATATAACCATGATTAGTAAGTTAATCCTTCACAGGTTGTTCGTAATCTCGGCTGGGTCATAAAAATCGTTTTACCCCCAAGACTACATCTTATTCCTTAAGTTCCACTGATCCTCTAATGAACAATTGGTTTAAGGTCCAACCTATAAACCGAATCCCTCTCGGGCCAAGGAGAGGGTGGGGCCCCTTGTTCAAGACCTGGATTCAGTACTAAAGGGAACAACCTATCTACTATCCCTATAACGGGTAGGAGTGAATTTCGTCTTGCACCCTATGTTCCCAGCTATCCACCCGATCTTACCCCTGAAATGGGAGGCTTATTGGGCCAGCAATATTGAGCTGCCCTCACCTATGCAGATCTAAGGATAATTCTGAGTGAACAGGAGTTCATAGTTAGCTCAGGATTAAGATTAAGTTACCTAGGCCATCAATTAACGAAATAGTCAGTTTTATACATAAAACAGTATTTAGAATGTAAAAAGTGACTATTTCATGGTTCAATCTTATGTAAACTCTTTACATAGGATGCCCCCACTCACATATCTCTATATGAACGATTCAGGATCACATCGTTTGTACTAACTACAAAGTGGGCCACATCCATAGTGTCCCTAGAATAAGGCGCCCAACCTTATTCATATACTATAGACCATTTTGGCTATATATTTGAACTTGATCCACCTTTATGTCACTACATAAAGTTCAAGCTACATTAAATAGCCTCAGGACCTTAGTTTATTGGATTCAAGATTACAATTTCAATAACAAATTTATCGGAAAAAAAAAACATAATATATTTATTAATTTACAACTACAAGTTTTAGGACATAAAATCCAACATACTCTATACCCTATATGCTCTCCCATTTGCCTTAGCACACTAGAGACATGTCTCATAGTCCCAGACAGTCTAGGGGATCCTCTTACAATTTAGCCTAGAAAATCCCTTTATACAATTCAAATTGTTATGTCAACAAAAACTATCTATTCACCAATAAGATGTTTCTTTTATTTTGTTTTATTCCTATAACTTGGTAGTTACATATGTCTTCAAACTCAATTGAGTAAGTTTTATCTCATAGTAAGTTTTATCTTATAGCTTTCAAATATCTTAGGACATACTTGACTTATGCACATTAAGTAAGTTTTAATTTTCAAAACTCAATGGTCATACCATCAACTTTACCGATTTAACTAACCAATTATATATTAAATGTTAATTAAGTACCATGTAAGCTTTACAGCCCCTTAATATTTGAGGTGTCTTAGGAAACTTTTCCCTTAGACATATCAACTTCATTGTAGAATGGTACATTACCATTCCATCTGAAGTAATTGCATCGAACATTAAACAACTATTTTGTAAACGTAAGATGCATGAAACAAATTTAATATAATGTCCTATACATCTGTACGTGAATTTTTAATATACAAAAATACTTCAAATCAACTATTTGAAATTGGTTAAATAGTCAAACTTTCAAATTGATTTCCACTTCATTCCTAATGAGCAAATATCAATATAAAATAGATAAATACCTATGCTTCATTTTCTTGTCTATACAAGAACATCATCATTGTTCATAGTCATTGGTTATGATACTAATTCAAACCATATTCTCAAGTATCCCAATTGAGAAATTTATTTCTCAAATGAACATCACAAGTTTGCAAAGCTTTTTGCAATTGAATCTTTGAAAATTTTCTTGAAATGGTGTAGATGCATCAAACTCATTTTCATAATATATATATATATATATTCATCTTTACATATCTCATATGCAACAACAAATTAAATCATGCATAAATACTCTATTATAGAAACTAGTTAGAAAATTGACTCACAATCCATTTTCACCCCATAGTTTTAGCATTGGTTTTCACCTAATGCCAAGAGTCTTACTTTGAAGATCCCTATCTCCTAGTACTACATTTTTAAAACTCCTTTTTGTAAATCTATTCATATCCTTTATGATTGCCCCCATCAATGAAAATATATAAAAAATACTGAGATTAAGCACACTACTTTATCTCAAATTTCTGACTTTAACAAAATTTCTCTTTGTCAACTTCCTTCCATTTTTGTCATCCAGTATGATAGCTTTGATTTCCAATAGGCTATAACGAAGGTTGAGTTAAGACATAACTCTCCCACTACTGTAAGATTTATAAGTTTTCATTTTGTCATCTTATATGACAATAAAGACTTCAAGTAAGGCTTTGCAAAGGTTGAGTTATCTCATAACTCTCCCACTACGATGAAGACTTATTTGTTTGACAATCAGAAATTGACATTTAAATGAAAATAAATGGTTAACAACACTTATTAACTATTACGTGGTTTTATTGAAACTAATTCATCAACACAGCTTGACCTTTTTTACAGGTCTGCAATCTTTTACTTTCCAAATGAATCAGTAATTTTCACACAAATACATCATTATACTTTGGAATGTCCAAAAGTTCATTTATTAACTCCTCAAGGACTGCCTACAACTAGGCATAATCTCATCTCTATCAATTAGAGCTTAGTACAACAAATATCTTGTACTAATCATTATGATCTGATCATAGTATCACAATACGCTTGCCTAAATGATTTAAACTTTAGTTTAATTTCTTTTGAACATTTCAAAGAAAATAGGACTTCAGTTGTATTAGAATAAGTTACATTTATTCATAAATACTCATCAATCATATCAATGACTTATTTATGAAGTTAGACTTATGCTTTCAATCACAAGACCACCTGAGTCAAAGAAAGTCCAACATTGGTCAGGCAACCTTATCTAATAAGGTGCTAAGGCTTTTAACAGGTAATTAACTCTAACTCTTAGAGGATTACATGTAAGTGTCATTTAAAAGCCAAAGACATGAATCCCTTTAGGAGAATAGAATCCTTCTTTCTTTTTGGATTTATTAATCCTTACACTCTCTCAGTTTAGTACGTAGATGCTTTAACCTTTAACATAGAAAAATATATTTATTCAAATCTGAACATATTTTCAAAACAACTTTTGAAAGCATGACTTATCACTAAAACTATTCATACTCTATGAAATATTTAGTAATAAAGTTTAGAGAAATTGAATTTATTTTATGGTGATAAAAACACCACATTCAACATAAATAAACAACACTTTAAGGTTTTCCACTACTTTAACTGAGATGAGCTTCCCACTGCTAACTAGTAGAACTTTTCCACTTAATTAAGTATTCCAAGATTTACAATTTAATTGTAATAGAGAAAAATTCTGATAGTGAATCATTATTTAAGTATCAAGATGTGAATTTGTGTTCTCTACCCAGAATTTAGTAAATCAAATTTATTTATTCTTATTTTTTTTCCTTTTGAGGTATTTCTAAAATTCCTCATCATGTGACTTTCCAAACTAATTTGGAAACACTTTCTTTACTAGCTCTAGTCATTTTCTTGGACTTAGATAATACTTAACTTTGGAGGTCATATAGCTTCCATTGACTCAAGCATACAACATGTTTCATCATGACTCTACCTTATAGTCCAGACACATCATATGTTATCTAGACAATAAGAATAGGCTATCATTGTAAAGATAATTCATGAACACTTCATGAATTGACAACATTTTCTTTTGAGAATATTTTCTAAATAAAAGACAAAATTACACTGTCGTTATGTGTTGATGACATTTTTCAAAGTAACATATTTATCAAACTCTTTGACTTATATTGGTAAATAAAAAATTAAAACCTTAAAATAAAATGACATAACTTTGAATCATATAGACATGTTAATTGTCTATATTCAATCTATTATCCATTTTTATTCAATATAGAAATTAAAAGAATGAACCCAATAGATTTAATACGAACCTCATTCATATAAATTCAAAATTTCTATTGCTATGATACTCTAGTGAGTTAGAATAAAAGCCACCTCAGGGTGTATTTTTATTTCTTCACCGATTGAAATGATGTCAACCAAATACTACACTTGAATGATTCTTAGTTCTATAGTATTTAGTTACTATTTTCGATCAAGAAACCATTAACTAACTCAATGTTTTTTTTTTTTGTAAGTATAACCCTTCATTTTAGATCCTATAGTTTCGCCCGAACAAGTCTGCCTCAAGGAAAAATCAATATTTGTGCAATTAACTATAGCAATCTTATCCATTTCTAGAGCTTACCATGATATTAAATCCATGCACAATGCCTTCCTAAGGGAGGCCACACCTAGGGTAACACAAGGCCGGGCATGAAGTTTCACGTCGTCCACCAATGAAGGAGACCGTAGGATATGTTGACACATGTCCTTCTCCTACTTACTATAAATACATTCTCCATTCACCTTAATATTGATCCATACAAACACCTTCCTAAGGGAGACGCTCCTAGGATGCCACGAGGTCGAGCATGAATCTCATAGTGTGAACTATCACGAAGAGCGTAAGTGGAAAAATAACATATCATATACATCTTTTTCCTTCCACTAAGTATTTTACAGACGAGGGTTCATAACTTAGGTAAATTAGGCTAATAAATTTATCTAAGTGAATTGTTAAATTGACTCAATATAACTTATATTTTGGATAGTTAACAATATATGATTCTTGTTTATTAAATACTTTAATAAACCTAATAATTTATTGCATGCTTATAACTTTATTGTCTAATTCACATTCAAAGTCGGTTCCCAAGTAGGGATGTTTCATTTCTGTCAGCTTAAATACCCAAGCCTTAGACAAAACCTTTTTTAGACAAAGGTCCATTATAGATAATTATGTTATAAATTTAATCTTTAATCCAATTTAATCATATTAAACAGAAATTAAAAGATTAAACCTATTTCTAATCATATTAGGAATATTATTAACATAGGTCTAGATGAAATTAATTTTAAACCATTCAAAATTAATTTAACCTATATTTGCATCAACCCTTTAATATGAATTTTAATTCTAATTTTATTAAACTTTTAACACTTATAAAAAATTAATGAAATAATTAAAACCTATACATGTATCTCATGACATACTTTAAAAAATTCTAACAATTATAATATTACTAAAATGGTGTCATGCTCCATGCATCTTCATTTTCATTGCATTATACATAACCTAAAGTAATTAAAAAAAATTATAACATTTATCCATCTATCCATACTATATATTATAACACTTATAATATAAAATGATGCATGGATATATTATAAATACATGCAATCATATAATATAACAATTATATTAGTTATGATACATGTGCATGCTTAATTAAATCATGCAACTATATAATATAATATTTATATTAAAATGATGCATGAAATAATTTTTATCCTATGGTGGAATTCTTATACTATATGACATACACTATGCAATATTATAAATAAACCATACATCACATATATAGTAAATATAAAAAAAATATTGGATCGAAATTGGCATCTTAAACATTAATTAAATTAATATAACACTTATATTAATTTAATTAATGAAAAATAAATAAATAAAATTAATTATTACAAATTAATAAATAAAAATCGAATAAATTCGAAAAAAGTCCCAAAAAAATGCTCCAATTGTTGCACAACAGCCTCGAAGCCACGATCATGAATAGTCCTTGACGTGCACACAAACTTCCAAAGCGTTGCAACGCTCTTTGCCAGCTTTGTGACACTGGCTTTTTGGGTTATTGTAGTGTCATAATGCTTCACACAACGTTGCAACGCTACGGCTGGAGCCTAGCGACGCTGAGCCTTCTGCTTTACAGTGTAGGGTGAGCGTGCTTTCTTCCTTATAGTGTAGGATGAGCGTTGCAATGCTCTAGCCTTATGCTCTATGCAGAAAACTTCCTCTGCTTCGCCCGTTCATTTGATTTAATCTGTTCTTGCTCTAAAATTCTCCAAATCGAAGCTGAAACCTCAACAACATGGACAACAATATAGACTCGATTACAAGAATTAAATGCCCAAAATTACAATGGACCCTTACAAATCGACTCAATAAAGCAGTAAATTTCTATGCCAATTTTGAAAGCATCCAATGTGCAAAAACCTGAACATTCAACATTCAAATTGCATAACATTTACCCACCAATACTCTGAATTAAAGATAAAAAAAAGAAATTTAAAGATTTGAGATGGCTCTGATACCAAATGAAAAGATTGGAATTCCCTAGTGGAAGTAATTGGATGTCGTTGTCTCTTAATTCTGTTTTACAGAACATACAACATATTTCAAAGTAATAAAAACACAAGGATAGAAATACTAATCTAAAGCATGCTTGAACTATGAAAATGGAGAGAGGAGAAGAGGGAAGAGATATCATACTTTTGAAGCACCGTCTTCTTGCTTTCTCTCCACAACACATCTTCTTCTCTCGATCTCACGAACCCAACACCATGAACACAACAAGAAGAAATGGGACAACACCATGAGATCTTCCTCATTATTCTTAGAGACGAGAATCATGCAGAGTTTCATGGCTTGCACCTAATATTGGTAAGAGGGGAGAAAGAGAGCTTGAGAAACCACAAAGAGACTAAGAGGAAGAAAAGATCGTATCTCTCTCTCCTATTTTTTATTTATATTTTTTCACATTTCTTGAGAGGTTGAGGGGGTTGAGGGAGTTATCAAAACAACTCCTTCCGCCTTTTATTTAAAAATATAAAATTCAAATAATTTAAAATTTAATAATATATATATTAACTAACTTAATATATATAAATATTGAACTATATGTTTTATCATATTTGACATACCTATAGTTTATATTATATTACATATAATATAACCTATGGTTTATATATATATAAATCACATTCATATAAATTAATATTTGAATCACATTCAAATAACAACCTCTATCATCAAACTATATAGTTTCAATATGAATCATATTCACATTAATTTTAACATAGAGTTTCTATATTAATCATATGCATATAATTAATATTTGAATCAAATTAAAATATTTATTTCTCATAAAACTATATAAATTTAATATGAATCATATTCATATTAATTTTAATATATAGTTTTTATATGAATCATATTCATATATATAATATTTTAAACATATTCAAATATTTATTTCTCTCATCAAACTATATAAAGTATCAACGTACATTATACTTTATAATGTATCAACATACATTTTACTTTATAACGTATCAACATACATTATTTAATTGTATCTTATACAATTAATTTCCTTTAATTAATTTGAACAATTCAAATTGAACCAAAATTAATTTGATTCTCATTAATCCTTATTGAGCTAATAAAGGGACCTTATGGACCTATAGATTGAAGCACCAATGATACTCGATTAATCAATTAAACTCTGTAATTAAATTAATCGACCTTCATTAACTGTCGACACTCCACTAAAGATCGACAACTATACTATTCACACTATAGATATTTTTTTTTTTATCCATTAGATATAACCAATCAACAACGCGTTGACCCTTCATAAATTGCTCATAAGTAAAGTTGGATCAGATTACTATTTTACCTCTAGAGTTACATTTAAATTCTTAAGTACCACTGATCCCTCTAATGAATAATTAGTCATAGTCCAACTATAATTGAACTCCTCTCAGGCTAGGAGAAGGTGATGCATTTCATTATTCAAGCCCTGGAATCAACCCTTAAGGGAGCAATTTATCTACTTACCCTAACAATAGGGAAGGAGTGAATTCCTTCTTGTGTACCTGTGTTTCCAACTCTCTAATTAGACGAATCCCCAAAGTGATAGACTTATTGAGTTGGCGAATCTTGCTACTCTTACCCATACAAATCGAAGGACCACCCTCATAGGCAGGAGTTCACAACTGACTCAGGATTCAAGTCAAGTCACCTATGGTCATCTTGGTGAAATGTAAGTCTATTCTAGTAACGGTGTTATAAAGAGAGACTATGCATTTCGTGGTTTGGTATTATACAAAATCTTTATATAGAATACCCCCCTCACATATCTTCACATGAATGATCTGAATTAGATCATTTGTAGCACTTTGCAACAATTGTAACAACTACAAAGCAGGCTGTATTAGTAGTATTACCAAGATAAGACACTCAACCTTATCCATATAATACAGACGATTTAGATTATTACTAAAACAAGATCCTCTTGTATGTCTCCATATACATGTTTAAGTCACGTCATATAATCTTGGATCTTTGTATAATGGATTATAGCATATAAAACTAATCAACCATTGATTCAAATAACATGTAACTACGAGGCTTTAGGGTATACATCCCAACATCTAACAAGCTCCATAATGGTTCTGGTGAGCCTTTCAGCAACAACATTTTGTTGTGGGGTATATCTCACAGTCTAGTGTCTTGTAATGCCATTTTCTCTAAAAATTTTGTTAAACTCTTCTCCACAAAACTCCAAATCATTATCAGTTCTAAGAAATTTAATTTCTCTTGAGGATTGCTTTTCAATCATAAGTTTCCATTATTTAAATTTTTCTAGAACAAGATCTTTAGTGTTTAGGAAAAATATCCAACTTTTCTAGAAAAATCATCAGTAAAAGTTAGGAAATACCTTGAATCACTCAATGAGGGAGTTGGTGATGGTCTCCATAAGTCAGAATTTATATAGTCAAGTATTCCCTTGGTTGTATCTTGGTCTTTTGTGAAACTTTGTCTTACAGTCTTGCCAAGAATACATTGTTCACAGAACCTCAGATCTTCACTAACATTTTTATGCAGAACCCCTTGTTTAGAGAGAATTTATGAACCTTTTTGGTTGATGTGAGACAATCTTTTGTGCCATAAGTCTTTTTCTGTAGGATTTACATTTGTATCAACTAGGGCAGTGTGAGACATTTCCACACCATTAATGATGTAAACACCTTTCCTTTCTCTCTAGTTAGAAAAACTTTGGAGTCTTTTATTATTTGAAAAGTGTCCCTTATTCCTTTGTTTTCACAACTTATAGCATTTAGCATACCCAATGAGAGTAGATTTCTTTTCAAGGCAGGAACATGTCTTACATTTCTTATGAGCTTTTCTGATGCATCCTTCATTTTGAGAAAAATGGATCCAATGCCTATGATCTTGCAAGCATTGTTGTTCCTATGTAGATAGATCCTCCATTATAAGGCTTGTATGCTGTAAATCAGCCCTTAGAGGGTGTCATATAGAATGAATACCCTGAGTCTAAGACCCAATCTTGAACTCTTTCCTCAATATTCTGAGTTTATCTCTGATTTGAGGTTGCAAGTATTGAGGTTGATGCCCTAAATCTTGTGTTCTTGTAGTTTATAATTGGATTTGTACAAACAATTTATTTAACTAATAAAATAAGAGGTATTTTATTTGACATTTAGTTGTATTAACCCAAAAATCAATAAACTAAGATCCAAGGTTATCTATTGTAACTTAAACACGTGTGTAGAGATATACAAGTGGATCATATTTAAGTGATAACCTGAACGATTTGTAGTAGTTGGATAATGATGGGTACCTTGCCTTGGTGACATTACGAATACGACTCGCTTTATTGTCGTTACAATCGCTGTAAACTACTACAAATGATCTTATCCTAATCATTCATGTGGCGACATATGAGTGGGGGTATTCTATACGAAGAGTTTGTATAAGATCAAACCACAAATCAATAGTCTTTATATAACACCATTGTTAGAAGAAACTTATATTTCACTAGGATGACCATAGGCGACTTGACCTGAATCCTGAGTGAGTTGTGAACTCCTATCTATGAAGGTGGTCTTTTGATCTACATGGGTAAGAGTGGCCAATTTTCTCGACTCAACATGTCTAGCATTTTAGGGATTCGTCTAATTGGGGAGCTGAGAACGCAGCTACACTAGAAGGAATTTACTCATTCCTTAGTGTTAGGATAAGTAGAGAAATTTCTCCCTTATTGTAGCTTAAACATGTATAAGACTGGATACATTATCCTGATGTCACTACGAGTATGGCTAAAAAATGTGCGGGGTGTTATATTCTTCCCTCCTCAAAGAACTTTCGTCCTTGAAAGTTCATTCTTGAAAAAGCTCTGGGTACTGGGCCTTCATCTCATCCTCTCGCTCCCAGGTAGCTTCCCTGAACTGGTGATTCTGCCATAAGACTTATACAAAAGTAATTTCCCAGCAGCGCAACGTTTTTACCTCTCTTGCAAGGATCTCTATAGGCTTCTCCTCGTAGCTCAAATTGTATTCAACTATAAGGGCTCGTAGTTAAATACATGGAACGAGTCTGTCAAATACTTCCTTAACATTGAAACATGGAAGACATTATGAACTGAAGACAGTGCTGGGGGTAATGCCAACCGATAAGCTATGGGGCCAACTCGTTCCAGGACCTCGAAAGGTCCAATGAATCTCGGACTTAACTTTCCCTTCCTGCCAAACCTCAGAATACCTTTCATGGGTGCCACTTTTAAGAACACTTTCACACTAGTCTCAAATTCCAGGTCCTTACGTCTTACATCGGCATAACTCTTCTGTCTGCTCTAAGCTGTTTGCATACGAGCCCTGATCTTTTGTATTGCCTCATTCGTGGTCTGCACCAATTCAGGTCCTAACAATTTCCTCTCTCCTACTTCTTTCCAACACACAAGGGACTTGCAACTCTTCCCATATAGAGCCTCAAAGGGTGACATCCCAATAGTGGACTAGTAGCTGTTATTATAAGCAAACTCCATTAAGTGCAAGTAAGCATCTTAGCTTCCTGAAAATTCTATGGCACAAGCACGCAACATGTCTTCCAGTATCTGATTCAATCTCTCTGTCTGCCCATCAGTTTGAGGGTGGAAAGCTGTATTGAAGTCTAACGGGTCCCCAAAGCTGCCTAGAGAATTTTCCAGAAGTTAGACGTGAAACGAGGGTCTCTGTCCGACACGATAGACACGGGCACTCCATGCAATCTCACCACCTCCTTCATGTATATCTGTGCCCACTTATTCACTGAAAAAGTGGGCTTCCCAGGTATGAAATGTACTAATCATAAGTCTGTCTACAACGACCCATATCACAGTGAAAACTTTGACTGTCCGAGGCAACCCCACGATGAAGTCCATAGACACATGCTCTCATTTCCATTTTGGTACAATCAATGGTTGTAACAAGTCTACTGGCTTCTACCTTGGGGCTTTCACTTGCTGGCATACCAAGCACTTACTGACAAAATTTGCAACCTCTTTTTTCATATCATTCCACTAGTAATAACGTTTCAGGTCTTGATACATCTTGGTACTGCCGGGGTGAATCGAAAATAAGGAACTATGAACCTTTGACAACAACTCATCTTTAATATCACTAACTGCTGGCACGCACAAACGCCCTTGATAAAGAAGGCCACCTTTCGCTGAAACTGAGAATTCGCCATCCTGGCCTGACTCCATCCTATAAACTCTCTCTTCCAGGTAAGAGTCGTCTCGCTGTGCATCAATAATCTTCTGCCTTAGACTCGGTCGCACCGACAACTATGCTAACTGTGCAGTAACCTTTCCCACGGCCACTGCAATCTCTGCCCTCTCCAGTTCCCTGCACAAGTGAGCCTGTCTGGTATTGAGGGCTGCTGAATGGGCCACCTTTATGCTTAGAGTATCTACCACTACATTTACTTTTCTCAGATGGTACGAAATTTCACAGTCATAATCCTTCACCAGTTCCCACCACTTTCTTTGCCTCATGTTTAATTCTTTCTGAGTGAAAAAGTACTTCAAATTCTTGTGGTCGGTGAAGATCTGTATCTTCTCTCCATATAAGCAATGTCTCCAGATCTTGTGAGCAAAAACCACTGCTGCTAACTTCAAGTCGTGTGTGGGATAATTCTGTTCATGCTTCTTTAGCTGACGTGAAGCGTAAGCAACTACTCTACCCTGCCGCATCAATACGCATCCCAACCCCTTCTTGGATGCATCACTATAAATGACAAAACCACCTGATCCATTCTGGTACTGTAATAACTGGGGCTGAAACCAGCCTCTGCTTGAAGTCCTGGAAACTGTTTTCACAAGCCTCATTCCAAACAAATGGTGCTCCCTTTTGGGTCAACTGAGTTAATGGGGTGGCTATGCGAGAGAAGTCCTTTATAAATTGTCTATAGTAGCTTGCTAACCTCAGGAAACTGCGCATCTCACTGACTGTGGTTGGACGAGCCTAACTCGTAACTACCTCAACCTTTGCAGGATCCACAGAGACATCTTCCTTCGATACTACATACCCTAGGAAGGACACTTGCTTCAACCAAAATTCACATTTAGAAAAATTAGCTTATAGCTTATTGGCCCTCAACGTCTCCAAAACTTTCCGCAAATACTCCTCATGCTCGGCCTCTATCTTGGAATAAATCAAGATGTCATCAATAAAAACAATCACAAAGGTGTCAAGGAATTTCTTGAACACCCTATTCATCAAATCCATGAACATTGCTGGTGCATTCGTTAGACCGAACGACATCACTATGAACTCATAATGTCCATACCTCAAACGAAAAGTTGTTTTGGGTATGTCACTGTTCTTTATTCTCAGTTGGTGGTATCCTGACCGGAGATCAATCTTAGAGAATACCGTAGCTCCCTGCAACTGGTTAAACAAATCATCGATCTTGGAAAGAGGATACTTGTTCTTGACGGTCACCTTGTTCAGCTCTCTGTAATCAATGCATAGACGTAACGATCCATCATTCTTTTTCACAAACAAAACACCCCATGGTGACACGCTAGGGTGTATGAAACCCTTGTCCAACAACTCCGGCAATTGGACCTTCAGTTCCTTTAACTTTGTCGGGGCCATGTATGGAGCCTTCGAAATAGGGGTTGTGCCTGGCTCCAATTTAATGGAAAAATCTATCTACCGCTGCGGGGGGCAGTCCGAGAAGATCTTCTGGAAAAACGTCTAGAAAATCCCTCACTACTGGCTCCAAAGTCAAGGTGACTTCATTCTCTCTAGTGTCCACTACACTGGCCACAAAGCCCAGGCTCCTTGGTCGAATAGTCTACTGGCCTTCAATGCGGAAATCACTTTGGGTAGGACTATGGTCCCAACCCCGTTAAACTTAAAACTGGCTCTGGTAGGAGGGTTAAAGATGACCTCCTTACGGGAGCAATCTATGCTGGCATGATTAGCAGCTAACCAATCCATGCCCAATATCACATCAAAATCGCGCATATCTAAAATTATCAAGGTTACATCTAATGCATGATTGGCTACCTCTAACTGACATGCTTTTATCTTTTCTATAGCTAACATGATCTATCTTGATGGAGTGGAAATGGACAATGCAAATGGCAAAGGTTCTGAGTCTAACATGGCATGCCTCACAAATACATCAGATATAAACGAGTGCGAAGAGCCAGAGTCAAATAAAACAAGAGCATGGCGTCCCAAAATGGGCAGTGTACCTGTCACCACGATACTTGACTTCTCGGCCTCACGCCGAGTGGTAGAAAACACCCTATCCTGCTGTTGCTGGCGGCTCAGGCCTCCTTGGAACGAACTTACGGGCTAGCCCTTATGATTAGACGCATTCCTCCTCGGGCACCTATCTTGACATATGCCCCTTCTGGCCACATCAAAAATAGATCCTAGAGCCGGCTAAACAACGTCTCCAGTGTTTCTTACCACAAATGGTACATATCGGCCTATCTTCTCTGCCAGTCACAGCCTAGAAACCCTGTTGTCCCCACTGACGTGAAGCATTCACTGTGTTCTAGTTCCTCTGCTGATGTTCAGAAGCCCTGTGTTCAGCCTTCCTTTTCTGACCTACGGAGGTCCCAATCCTAAGCGACCTCCTGTATTTCTCTCCCACCTGGGAGTCAGCATCAATCCTCACGGCGGCCCGTAGTGCCACAGCATACGTCTTGAGATCCAAGGCATGCACCATCCCTCGCAGTCCACTCCTCAAGCCCTGGATGAATCTCTCTCACTGCCTCGGTGGCTATTAGTTCAGGAGTATAGCGAGACAGCTTATCGAATTATTGCTCGTATTCCTCCACCGACATAACCTCCTGCCTCAAGTTCAAGAATTCTACCTGTTTATTGTATCGGGTGTTGGCCGAGAAATACTTCTCATAAAAGCGTTCCTTGAAATGCTCCCAGGTTGCAAGTTCACCACCAGTATCAATCATCTTTTCTACTGAACACCATCAGATTTCTGCGTTACCAGTCAACATAAAGGCTGTACATTGAAGCTTGTGCCCTTTCGGGCACCTCATAAAATGGAATATTGTCTCAATAGATGACAGCCACATCTCTGCATTGATGGGGTCCCCCAACGATCCATCAAAGGGGCGAGGGTCATACTTCTGGAAATCCCTCAAGTGTTTAGCCTCAAGAGACAAGCCATGCATGTCTCTGTCCTGCGGTTGGGTTTGTCGTAATACTTGGGTGGCACCGGTTCCTCCTGAGCCTGGGTTTGGGCAGTTTGTCCTTCCATCGTGCTACAGATCAGTTCCTGCAGCTTTTCCATTAGAGCAGATGCAACAGCTTCACTAATTCTGGCTTCCTTCGCCTTTTCATCAACTTGGGTCACAGGCAGATTTGGAGCTGCCGGAATAGTCTGGCTACTCTCAGCTCTCTCTGCTTGCATTTCTTCTCTAGTTGTCTTTCTTGTTCTAGGTTTAGGTGTCATGTCTTGTCATAAATTCGTATGTTAACTAACTATTTTTGGGTCTTTCTCAGACATCATGCATTTAAAACACTACATCACTGTTCTCATATATGCATTGAAACTTTCATTAGTAGAACGTACTTGACGATGACGAGGGATCCATTACTGGGCCACAGGGACTATTAGACTTATGTAGTAAGTCAGTCTACAGAACCTAAAATATGGGCTCTGATACCAACTGTAACGACCCGACCCCCTAGGACTTAAGTTAGGCCGTTACTAAAATACATGCATGCATGGAACTTAAAACGACACTCCTTTATGATGAAATAAATGTTAAATAGATAAGGGAAGTTAGAAGTCCTTTATTAAATGTAAATGTTAAAAATAATAGTGGAATACCCATAAATCATAAAGGTTGATAAATAAATATGAAAAAAACAATTCTTAATAATAAGTTTCAAACATCAAACTAAACATTAAGAGAAGCATGAAAAGAACTCTAAATCTCATGATGCGGAAGCGTAAAAACTAGTCCTAATGGCTCGATCACGAATTCTGCTTGTCTATCGCTGGTGCATCTCTACCCTTACTTGAAACAACAACATGAGAAAGAATTAGTATAAAATACTCAGTAAGTAACCCCACTACTAGAGTCAGGCTGGGCATCTATGTCCTCTAGATACCCACCTCTGGCACATATACACATGAAACAAGAAGGAGATTGAGTCCTATCCTACTGTAGTTAAGTATGCCCACTACCTCTGGTGAATCTCGAAGGAGACACAAACTGGTGAATCCCAAACGAAACACAAACTGGTGAATCCGGAAGGAAACACAAATTGATGAATCCCAAAGGAAACACGAACTGATGAATCCCAAAGGAAACACAAACTGGTGAATCCCGAAGGAAACACAAACTGATGAATCCTAAAGGAAACACAAACTAGTGAATCCCGAAGGAAACACCAACTGGTGAATCCCGAAGGAAACACAAAATCTAATGGCCGTCTAACTAATCAGTAAGGACATTCACATAGTCTCAACATCAAAATCATCACTGTACGAATCTATGACATACATATAATCCTCACACTATGGCTCTATCACATACACATATACCTCAACATCATGGTTCTGCAATATACATATATACCTCAGATCAAATACAATCATATGGAAGTACATACCATCTCATACTAGCATTCAAGTGTCTATGTGCATATTTAAATAATTCAGATCTCATGCCAGATCATACTTTGATTCAGATCAACCTATCAATTTATCATGCTAACATTCTGCCATAACATACATTTATCATACTAGCGTACAACAAAAGCTTGGCCCGTAGGAAGTTTCAGTGGTAAGATTACTTGCCTTAATCGAAAATCCACAGATAAAATCAGACAACCAAATGATGACAGCGGTTTGAAGTAACGACCCTAACATACAAATACAACCATTAAATTTCAGTCCAACAATAATTGTGAAACCTCATATTCAAATCCAAAATATCCAAAAGCTTACCCCAAGAAACTTAATCAACAACCACTCCCAAGATTTCAACTCCAAAATCTTCTCCTAACAGATTCTAATTCCAACAAACAACGATTTAGGACCTTCAAAACATGAATTAAATGATTATTTAATCCAATAATCAATGGGTGTCAAAATCCTTCAAGAAATCCATCTCACAACATTGACCTTGCCTAAATCTAAGATCTGTTCAAAACCAAGAGTCGGCAGCGAAAATTGGCGAAGGGAGTTGAATGGCGGCCCCGTGACAAAAACTCGAGTAGTCCATTGGACAAATCTAAGGTGGTAGACCGGCGGCGCGAGGGTTTGCAGGGCTGGATGGAGGAGTGGCGCGCGACTGCGAACGGACGACTCCTCCAGCTAGGAGAGATCGGCGCGACTCAGACGGATGGCTCCTCCGGTTCAGGCTCGAAGAAGGCGACGGTGCGACTCAGACGCTGGACTGAGGAGGGTATGGGGGAGGTTGCACGGCGAGGTCTGTGGTGGCCGAAGGGAGAATCGTCAGCGAGTGATGAGTAATTGGTGTTTGGGCAGTGAGGGAGGCGACGAAAACTGGTTCAAAGATGAGGGTAGGGGTTTCTTTTGCGAGAGGAAGAAGGAGAAATGCTTGATTTTAAAAAGAATAATAATAATTATTATTATAATAACTAAAAAGGAAATAGTATAATTATATTTAATTCATTTCCTTATTCCACTTTATACTATTAAATTCTTTTCCTTTTCAAAAGAAAATTAATTCCTACCATTAATTTTCAAATTGAATTTCAAAATTGAATAAACGCCAGCACTTAAATTCCTACACTTATACTTGAAGTCCAAAATTCTAAAAAATGTCCTCCAACTAATTACAATTACTGAAATTCCAAATAATAAAGTTACTGAAATTACATTATTACTAAAAAATGTGCAGGGTGTTACATAGTTCATGCGGCAACTTCTTGCCCGTGAAATGACGATGTGGGTTAGAACTGGGCACACTGTCTCGGTTCTTGCAAGCAATGGGAGGTCTCTAGTTAACTTTATAGAATAAATTCATTTTACTAGAAAATATGTATGTAATTCCTGGTTTAAAAAGGAATCTAATTTCTGTAAAGTGTTTACTTGAACAATCTTATTGTATCAACTTCCATGTAAATAAAGTGTTTATTTCGAAAAATGGCATTAATATTTGTTCTGCTAAACTGAAAAGCAATCTTTATGTGTTAAGACTGTTAGCAACTAAAGCCCTCCATAATACTGAAATGTTTATAATTGTTGTAACTCAACATAAAAGACTTAAAATTTCTCCTAAAGAAAATGCCCAACTTTAGTACCTAAGATTAGGACACATCAATCTCAATAAAATTGAAAGATTGGTGAAGAATGGACTTCTAAGCGAATTAGAAAAAAATTCGTTACCTGTGTGTGAGTCATGCCTTGAAGGCAAAATGACTAAAAGACCATTTACTAGAAAAGGTCACAGGGCAAAAGAACCTTTAGAGCTGGTACATTTAGACCTCTGTGGTCTGATGAATGTTAAAGCAATGAGAGGTTTTGAATATTTCATCACTTTTATTGATGATTATTCAAGATATGGGTATGTTTATTTAATGCAACATAAGTTTGAATCTTTTTAAAAGTTCAAAAAATTCAAGGCTAAAGTTGAAAATGCATTAAATAGAACTATTAAGACATTTCGATTTGATCGAGGTGGAGAGTTTATGGATCTGACATTCCAAAAGTATTTGATAGAACATGGAATTGTATCCCAACTTTCAGCACCTGGTACACCTTAGTAGAATGATGTATCCGAAAGGAGAAATCGAACCCTGTTGAACATGGTTCGGTTTATGATGAGTTACGCCTCGCTTAACTTTGGAGTTCTTATGATTGAGTCACCGAAAAGAAAGGTGCACCTTGTTGGTATAGGTAGTAACTTTCAATTCTTTTAAGCCTTTCTTAACCATACTTTCATGTTCTCAGGATCTCTCTCATTCAGATGTGATATCGGTTCATTCATATACCCCTCCTGAACTTGGGTCGTTACATATACTTTGTATTTTAGTTTGACTTTTACATTGTACACCCCATTAGCTTTAAGTCAAGTGGGAGATTGTTGGGGTTGATGCCTTAAATCTCGTAGGGTCCTATAGTTTGTAATTGTATTGTACAAACATTTTATTTATTTAATAAAATATGTGATATTTTATTTCAAAATTAGTTGCATAAATCACAAACCAATAAACTAACATCCAAGCTAAAATTGTAGCTTAAACATGTATGTAGAGACATAGAGGTGGATCATGTTTAAGTGATAACCTAAATGGTCTGTAGTAGATGGATAAGGCTGAATACCTTATTCTGGTGACATTACAAGTATGATCCGCTTTGTAGATGTTACAATTGTTGGAAAGTGCTACAAATGATCTAATCTTGATCATTCATATGGAGATATGTGAGCACAGATATTCTATATAAAAGAGCTTGTATAAGACCAGACCACAAAATGTTTAGTCTCATTATATAACGTCGTTCATAATAGAGACTTACATTTCACCAGAATGACTATAGGTAATATGACTTAAATACTGAGTGAGTTGTGAACTCTTGCCTATGAAGGCGGTACTTTGATTTGTATGGGTGAGAGTGGCCAGATTGTCGCCTCAACAAGTCTACCATTTTTTAGATTCATCTGATTGGGAAGTTGGGAACACAGTTATACAAGAAGAAATTCACTCATTTCTCAACGTCGGGGCAAATAGATAAATTTCTTCCTTAAGGGCTGATTCCAAGGCTTGAAAAATGTGGCGTCATACCCTTTCCTGACCTGAGAAGTGTTTGGTCGTAGTTGGACTATGATTTATTGTTCATTAAATGGATTAGTGACACTTAAGGAGTTAGATGTAACTACAGGGGCAAAATGATAATTTAGGTCCAGCTATACTTGAAGGGTCATTTTTTTTAGTACGTCAAATAATCATCCTTATTTATTGAATAAATATATCCTAATATGTTAGAGTGATTGATGTCATTTGACTTTTAAAAATTACTTTTTTTTTTTTATCAAACTATGAGATAATTTTAAAATTAAGATTTCATTAATAGCAACAAACAACACACGTAAATAATTTTAAAATAATCAATATTTTCAAAATAAATAAATTATAAATGATTTTTTTAGTCAAATTTGTGGCTAATAAAAAAAATTGCTAAGATAAATTGATATGATTTCCAATTAAAAAAATTTGAATTTTCAACATTTTCTATAAAATTCATAAAAACGTGTATTGGTTGTGATTCCTTAATGGTAATTATAAATCAAAGAAGTTAACAATAAATCTTTACTAAAATAAAACCTTAATGACTAAAAGTGATTTTTAAGTCTTAGTATTTTCTCAAGAAAGAAGTGAAACTCTTAAATTCAGCTCTCACAGTGGATTGGTGACAGTAAATGTGAAAAGCAGAAGTTGTAAGAATTAGAAAGGTGATAGAAAAGTGAGAAGAACTATTTTGATTTGATAAGAAGAAGATGACGACGACGACGGAATCTGGGCGAATAAAAAATTGGAAGAAAATGGCAATCCTCACCACCACTAAGCTAAAACCTTTTGCGCGTTCTGGCTTCTACACGACCATATGAACATATTTCTACTGTTACTCTTTTCCATTTCTTTGTACTCTAAAAAATTGTTCTTTTCTTCCCATTTGATTTTAATGGGTTTGCTTCTGTCTCCATCATTCACTAGATATTATCTAAGCATTAATTTAATGCAATGAGATTGGTGAACCCTTCTCGGTCTTTATGCTAATTCGCCCATCTCAATTTGGTATTTTCTGAGAGATACGGAAAGAATCGCCGAGATTCTTCTACTCAATGGTGCTTTGGATCGGAGCAACCCCTTCTTTCTTACCTGCGTATTCTTAACTCTCCTACCAATCTCTTCCAAATGGTCACTATATTTTCGGGTTTCTGATGTTTTCTTTGCTGGCATTGCTTAATGGAACTTGTTTTCACCAAATGGGTGTCCGGGTTTTTCCTCTGCTGTTGTCTTATCTCCTCTCAAGCATATTCAGGTAGGCCCCCAATGATTTTAATTTATCCAGTTTCGGCTCAGTGCTCTAACATGGTTATTCATCATTTTATCTTTGATTCAAGTGGAGGGAATTCTTGGAGATGATAAAATCAGAGGAGTGAACTTGGGAGGATGGTTGGTCATTGAAGGTTGGATTAAGCCTTCACTTTTTGAAGGCATTCCCAATGGGGACATGCTAGTGAGTTTCACTTTTCTTTTTGGTCATGTTTTGTTCTGTTGCATCGTTGGATGCAATCCAAGTCTTCAAGATAGCTCAGTTGGTAGGCTTGTGGTATTATACAGGATGGAGCTGTTGTTCAATTGAGGTCAGTAACATTGCAGAAGTTTGTTAGCGCTGAGAATGGAGGAGGAACAGGTGTTACAGTCGATAGAGATGCAGCATCTTCATGGGAAACCTTCAGGGTCAGATGCACAATCAGATTGTTCTATCTAATTCAAACTCAATATTAGTATTTGACAAGAGAACTGCGTTAGTTGTTAGTTATATCTTATTAATATAGGCTAATTATAAATGTAGTTCTTGAATTTTGATAAATGTAGGTGTGAATTTAATCCCTATATATTTTGAGAAGTTTCAAATTTTGAAGTGTGATTCTAGGAATTTTCTGTCAAAATGAATAAAAAAGAGGGTCTTCTTCGGCCTGAGACTTGTTGATCATGAGAGATATTGAGTTCACTTGAGAAAGATGGGACTATTATATCGATGAATAATTTTAAAGAAGTTGTCTTAAATTGGGAAAGGTTGAAGATTGTTAACCAACACTAGTTTTCAATTTTTATGTCGGTGCAATTCCAAGCCACCTTATATCTAGCCTTTGGAACTAGTTCATCTCTAACAACTGCCAAAAAACAAGGTGGGTTGGGGTTTCTTTCTCAATCTTAATGATGTTAACTAAATGGTGAATGATGTGACATGTCTTTTGGTTGATTTAGATAGGTGAGAGCTAATATTTAGATGAATCATTTCCTAGAGCCCGTGGCAGAGAGTACATTAAGTGGAGCTAGAAAAGGTTGTTATATATGGAATGGAATTTGGGCATCCAACCACCTTGCCTGTTGCTTCTAATCCTCAATATTCAACAACCAATTTCTTGACTCCTATGTTTAAGATGCTTAAAATTTTTTTTACATAGAATCAATTCAACAAAACCTGAACCAAACTATGTTTGTTTAATACAAGAAATTCCTTTTCCTTTGTGACCTGCAAGTGTTATCCCTTTTTTCTTTCTTGCAGTTATGGAGAGTCTCTGCATCAGAATTTCAGTTCCGTACTTTCCTTGGGCAGTTTCTAACATGTGATGGGCTGGGATGCTCGGCAGCAGCTCAATCACCCAGGAACGCTGCAACTTTTGTTGTTGAAAGGAACGGCAATAGAGTGCACCTAAAACTTAAGAGTGGAGTCTATCTACAGGTATCATATATCATATCTATACTTTATTTTAGGTTTAAGTATGAACATGTTTATTGTAGTTTCTGTGTATATTTCTGTGTGGTTTCCATGATTTTCAGAATAAAAGAATTGCAAAAGTAGTGATTAGTGAAGCAACTAGCAAGGCTTTATAACGAGCCACTCAGCTTCCACAACTCATGAAAAGATATACTTCACTTTCAATTCTTGTCAATAATTTTACTTTATATTTTAGTACTCTACATCTTGCCTAATTGCCTGCTTGTACCTAATCTGAGATTCTAATAGTTCAACTGGATTGCATATGCTCTACTTTTAGGCTATGATAACAAATCAGCTGACAGCTGACTATCCAGGGAAGCCAGGATGGGATGACAATGCTGCCACTTTTGAAATGATTGTTTCAAACAACCTGCATGGAGATTACCAACTTGCAAATGGCTATGGAAAGGATGAGGCAACTCGTGTTTATCAGGTAAATTCTATTGTTTGTAGCAATCTTAAGGTCTGTTAAACTTTTATTTTTGTTTGGGATTATGACTTTAGCAATAATAACGTGACATGATCTACAAACAGTATGTATGGAAAAATACTTGACCGTACCTAATAGAAGCTCCTGGGTATTATTCTCAATCATTATAAACTTCTTCATGCCAGCTTTCCAATAGATTGATCCCCATATATGGTCTTTCCTTCTCGTTGATGTAACTGCAGAGACATAGAAACAATTTCATCACTATAGACGACTTTAAATTTTTGTATAGACATGGAATAAACACAGTGAGAATTCCTGTTGGTTGGTGGATTGCTTTTGATCCTGATCCTCCTGCACCATTTATTGGTGGATCTTTGGAAGCGCTAGATAATGCATTCTCATGGGCACAGTAGGTCTTGTTTTCTAATTACTCTTTTCAGACTGTTTATTTTTCAGATCCACATTCTCTACTTAATTGTGCTGCCTGAAACCTGCGGTGCAGAGCCTATAACCTAATGTGCATAATTGACCTTCATGCTGCTCCTGGCTCCCAAAATGGGATGGAACATAGCGCAAGTAATGATGGTACAATAGGATGGCCCAATTCTCCTGCTTACATTTCTAAAACATTGGATGTAATAGACTTCTTAGCTTCAAGGTATTTTTCTGTCCTACTTTGAATTCTTTGGCACACTGATCCTTGTTACAATCTATCTGCTCATTTTACCCATACCTCCAATTCATACTTGAGAGTTCCCCCTCCACGTTATGCCTTTATCTCGAATGAGGTTCTTTCAAAAACCTATTGCAATGCTCTGCAGCAAATTCAACATAGTTTGACTTTGGTATGGTTCTCTCCTACATAATTAAGAAGACTTTTTTTTCTTTGTAGGTATGGAAAACATCCAGCCTTGCTTGGAATCGAACTCCTAAATGAACCGTCAGCAGATTTAGTTCCATTTGACACTGTGGTATCATATTACAAACAAGGATACAATATAGTCCGTAAATACTCTCCAACAGCTTATGTAATAATTTGCCAAAGAATTGGCAAAGCAGATCCTATGGAACTTTATCAGGCTAACATAGGATCTCATAATTTAGTGGTTGATTTGCATTACTACAATCTCTTTGATCCTTTCTTTGATCACTTGAGCCCCTCGGAAAACATAGAAATCATATACAAGAACAGGCAAACTCAAATACAGGCCTTAAACAGCGCAAACGGTCCCCTCATCTTCATTGGTAAGCCTCAGACCTCAGTCTCTTTACTTTTCATTTGTTTCTGATATCAACTTCCAAGATTTAATCTGAATGAAAGTATTTTTAATTTTTCACAACTTTTTTGAGTTTTTTGCTTTGTATATTACATTTTTCCCCCTAATGTACCATGATTTTCCTTTAGTTCCGATGTCAAATTTAGCACTTATTTTTAAGTACTTAGAAAGTCAATCCAAATGTACTGTTTAAGGTACGAAAGTAGATTAGGAGTCAAGAATAGTGATTTGTAAGAGATGAATATGATTAACAGGAGAATGGGCAAATGAGTGGAATGTGACAAACGCGTCTCAGGCTGATTATCAAAACTTTGGGAGGGCCCAGCTAGAGGTTTATAATGCAGCTTCTTTTGGATGGACTTATTGGACTCTCAAGAATGACAGGAAGCACTGGGATTTTGAATGGAACATCAAGAACAATTATCTTCAATTTGGTAGGTGATAACCAAGAATCTTTGTTTCAACTTTGATTGACAAATAAACACACCTGTGTTATATCCGGTCGCTCGATACTGTTCCCCATCCTGCATTTTGCTGCTTTTGAGTTACATCAATCATGTAATATGTCTAAATGGTGCAGGTGATTCACCCAACAGGGTTATTTTCAACTGTTGCTTGTTGGTTGCATTAGCATGTGGCTGGTTCCCTCACCTCCTGTTTTTGCTCTGAAATAAAACCATTGAATTGCAATTGCAGTCTTCAGGATCACACATTACCATTCATATCTTTTCTTTTTTTTCCAGAAGGAACATTTAAGTTCGCCTTTTTGCTTGCTTTATTTTATTTCTTCTTTTCCCACGTTGAAACCGACGGTCAATTGATTTAATATTGTAACAATGCATTCATTTTTTCTCCCCTTTTTTCCTTTTGATTCCTTTCTGATACATATGAACATGGAAATGGGCCTTCACTTGATATTCTGTTGCTTGATAAAACTTTGGAATAAGGACAAGAATTGATAAGTATGAAAAATTTCCCCAATGGCCCTATGATTCTCGGATTATATAGTTGATTTGTTACTGCTCAATAAATTAGTAAAGCAAGTAAAATGAACATAAATAAGCATGGAATATATTACCCTCTTTTGATTTAAATTCATACTTATTTTCAGTTCATGTAAATAGTCCATTTCTAGAGACTCTCCTTATCGTCACTTTTTGATGAATTCTCCTCGAATCTCCCTTCGACAGATTTATTAAAAAATTAGAGTGATTCTCAATTCATGGAAACTCACACCAAAAGATGAGAATAATTTCTATTAATTTATTTGCTTGGTATATTTATTCTCACCAAAATAAGAAAATATAATCCATCTTTTTGGTAGGTTCCAACACTTTTTTAAAATAAAGTAGTTTCTCTATATCTATTTTTTTGGTGAGTTCCACATCAATTAATTTTTTATTCTCATTGTACTCAATTTTTTTTATTCTCATTGAAATACAGCCGAACACTTGCTCCGAAATAATTTTAGTAAAGTCGAATTTATAATTTTTTTGTTCTACTAGTTTTCATTTTTATTGAGTAAACAATATTAGATTAATAAAAGTGTAAGTAATCATTCTAGCAATTGCAGCATCATTACAAGTCAAAGTACATTGACCAACAAACAATATTCAATATTTAAATATTACCTTCGTAGAAAACTAGATTAAAAGGGAAAATATGTATGGAACAACCATTACTATTCATTATATATTATAAATATCATAAAAATAGATGTTCAATGCTTAGTGTCTTAAAAGTCACATGTCATTTTTTATATTGTTTATTTACTTTGTAATAATTCATGTTTGGTGTCCATGTAAGTTCACATCCTACTTGTCACTTTGTCTATAAATAGTGGAATTTTGAAGTGGATTTCTCACCAATTATTTGTCATGGGTACTCGATGCCGAAATTCACCTGGATGCTATGAACTTAAGAGAAACAATTAAAGAAGGAAATACAACATCCAGGACAAAACAAATATTATGATTTTCCTTCGTCATCATCTTCACAAGGGATTAAAAATGAAATATCTTACAATAAAAGATCTCCATATCTTGTGAAAATTTTTTAAAGAAAGGTATGATCATCAAAAGACAGTTATTCTTCCTAAAACCCATTATGAGTGGATGCATTTGAGGCTACAAGATTTTAAATCAGTAAGTGACTACAATTCCGTATGATTTAAAATCAGTTCAAAATTGTTGTTATGCGAAGAAAAAATTATTGAAGCTGATATGTTAGAGAAGATATTTTTTACGTTTCATGTCTCAAATATGCTCTTGCAGTAGCAATATCGAGCGAAAGGTTTTAAACAATATTCTGAACTAATTTCATGTCCTCGAACAAAATAACAAGTTATTGATGAAGAACCACGAATCTCGACCAACTAAAACAACACTATTCCTTGAAATGCATGGTGTGAATGTTAATAATCGTGGTCGAGGTCATGGTCGTGGTTGTAATCGAGGTCATGTGGTAGAGGAAGAAATAATTATTATTTTCGTGGTGGTCGTTCTAATCATTTAAATTTAAAAAAAAAAACCACACAAAATGATGATCATAAAAGAAAAGCTCCACAAAATAAAAGTTCAAAGAGTGTTAAAATAAATGCTTCCGATGTAGAAGGATTGGGCATTGGTCATGTACCTGTTGTACGTCAAAACACTTAGTTGACCTCTATCCAGCCTCCCTAAAGGAAAAGGAGAAAAGCAAATTTTGCATACTAGGATAATGACATATTTGACCCATCTCACATGAAAAATTTGTATGTGGCAAACTTTTTTGAAACTCCTGAAGAGAAAATTGACACAGTTGGTAGAACATCAAGTATTGCTTTTGACTTTGAGAATATCTAGACTTAATGTTGATGTTTTCTTTTATTTAATTTTTTTATAGTAACTTTTGCATATTTTATGTGTTTTTTTTCTTATTGTAAATATTTTCTTGTAGTGAAGAAACATGGATCATTTCCATATGTTGGGTGTTTAAAAAATGAGCAAAGAAGATCTATGTCTGGCAGACAGTGCAACTACACACAGAATACTTACAAATAAAAAATATTTTTTCAAATTGACAATGTTGAAAGCAAAAGTAAATACAATATCAGGTTCTGCAAACCTGATCAAAGGTTCTGGAAAAGCAAATATTATTTTGCCTAAAGGAACAAAATTTACAATTGACAATGCATTGTTCTCTAGGCAATCAAAGAGAAATCTTTTAAGTTTTAAAGATATACATTGCAATGGTTATCATATTGAGACTTATCGTAAGAATAATGTGGAATATCTATATATTATCTCTACTGTCTCAAATGAAAAATGTATATTGGAAAAATTGTCTGCTTTATCTTCTGGATTGTATTATACTTATATACAAGTAATTGAAACATATGAAACAATGAACTTGAAATTCATGAATCCAGACATATTTATAATTTGGCATGACTGATTGGGTCATCCAAGATTCATAATGATGAGGAGAATAATTGAGAATTCAAATGAACACTCATTGAAGAACCAGAAGATTCTTTAATCTAATGAATTATCATGTGATGCTTGCTCTCAAGGAAAATTAATAATTAGACCAGCACTAGTTAAAGTGGGGACTGAATCACCTGCATTTTTAGAACGAATTCGTGGTGATATATATGGATCTATTAACCCACCAAGTGGATCATTTAGATATTTTATGGTATTAATAGATGCATCCAATAGATGGTCACATGTGTGCTTATTATCAAGTCGAAATCTTGCAAGATTACTTGCTCAAATAATTAAGTTAAGAGTATAATTTCCTGATTATACAATTAAGACCATTCGTTTTGATAATGCTATTGAATTTACATCTCAAGTTTTTTATAATTATTGTATGTCAATTGGGATAAGTGTTGAACATCCTGTAACCCATGTTCATACACAAAATGGTTTAGTAGAATCATTCATAAAACGTTTGCAATTAATTGTAAGACCATTCTTATGAGAGTTAAGCTTCCTTCATCTGTATGGGGACATGCTATTTTACATGCAGTGTCACTTGTACATATTAGACCAGTAGTTTATCATAAGTACTCACCATTACAATTAGCTTATGGTCATGATCCAAATATTTCCTATTTGAGAATTTTTGGGTATGCAGTATATGCTCCAATTGCTCCACCACAACGCACTAAGATGGGTCCCCAAAGGAGGTTAGGAATATATATTGGATATAATTCCCCATAAATTATTAAATATCTTAAACTCTTGACGGGTGATGTATTTACTGCACGATTTGCTGATTGTCATTTTAATGAGACATATTTTCCAACATTAAGGGAGGAATTAAGAAATTGGAAAAAGAAATTACCTGGAATGTATCGTTATTATCTCATTTAGATTCCCATACAGATCATTATGAACTTGAAGTTCAGAAAATAATTCATTTGCAAAATATAGAAAATCAATTACCAGATGTATTTATAGATGCAAATAAAGTAACTAAATCACATATACCAACTGGAAATGTTTCATTAAAAATTGAATCCCCAATACAACAAGTTGTCGCTAATGAGTCTAGCCAGAAGCGTGGTAGACCAGTAGGTTCTAAAGATAAAATTTCTCAAAAATGAAAAATAATTAATAGTAAAAAAATACTTGGTTGAGAATGTAAATACTCAAGAAGAAATCCTCAACATGACTAGTGAGAAAGTGAAATACTTAAAGATAATAATGAGATTTCAATAAACTATGTTATGACAGGAAAAAGATGGAATCGAACTAATGTAGTTATTGACAACATTTTTGCATATAATGTTGCTCTTGATATTATATCTGAAAATGAGGATCCTGAACCAAAATCTGTTGAAGAATGTCGACATATAAAAAATTGGCTTCAATGGAAAGAAACAATCGAGGCAGAATTAAATTTACTTTCAAAATGGCGGATTTTTGGACCAGTAGTTCGAACACCAGAAGGTATCAAACCTGTGGGGTACAAATGGGTTTATTGAGAAAAAGAAATGAAAATAATGAAGTCACAAGATATAAAACAAGACTAGTGCACAAGGTTTTTCACAAAGACCTGTTATTGATTATGAGGAGACATATTCTCTAGTGGTGGATGCAATTACACTAAGATATTTAATTGGCTTGACTGTGCATAAAAGTTTGGATATGCATCTTATGGATGTAGTCATAACATATTTATATGGTTCTCTTGATAATGATATTTATATGAGAATCTCAAAAGGATTTAAGGTATTTGAAACATATACATCAAATTCCCAGGAATGGTATTCAATAAAGTTACAGAGATCATTATATAATTGATCAGGACAGATGTGGTACAATCGCTTGAGTGGATATTTATTGAAAAAATGATATCAAAATATTCCAATATGTTCGTGTGTTTTTATAAAGATATCACAATCAAGATTTGTTATTATAACTATATATGTTAATGACTTGAATCTAATTGAAACTCTTGAAGAACTTTCAAAGGAAATAGAATATCTTAAGAAAAAATTTGAGATGAAAGATCTTGGAAAAACAAAATTTTGTCTTGGTTTGCAAATTGAGCATTTAGTAGATGGAATATTCATTCATTAGTCAACTTATACAGGAAAAATTTTGCAAATATTTTATATGGACAAAGCACATCCATTAAATATTCCAATGAAAATCCGTTCAATGAATATAAATAAAGATATGTTTCAACCTCGAGAAAATAATGAATAACTTCTTGATCCTAAAGTACTATATCTTAGTGCAATTGGTGCACTTATGTATCTTGCTAATAATACAAGACCAGATATTGTATTTTTAGTAAATTTATTAGCTAGATATAGTTATTCTCCTACAAAAAGACATTGGAATGGAATTAAGCATAAACTCTGTTATCTCCGAGGAACAATCGATATGGGCTTGTTTTATTCAAATAAATCAAATTTTGATCTAGTTGGTTATGCAGATTATGGATATTTATCTGGTCCACACAAAGCTAGATCTCAAACAAGTTATCTGTTCACATGTGGAAGAATTACTATATCATGGCGATCGGTGAAACAGACCATAACGGTCACTTCCTCAAATCATATTGAATTTTTTGCAATTCATGAGGCTAGTTGAGAATGTATATGACTAAGGTCAATAACTCAGTACATTCGTGAAAGATGTGGTTTGTCTTCTAATAATAATCTTCTAACAATATTATACGAAGACAACACAGCTTGCATAGCTCAAATCAAAGGAGGATATATTAAAGGAGATAGAACAAAACATATTTCACCGAAGCTTTTCTACACTCAGGATCCTAAAGAAAATGACGACATCACGATACAACAAATTCGTTCAAAGGATAACCTAACAGGTTTATTTACAAAGGCATACCAATCGAAACTTTTGAAAATTGGTACACAACATTGGAATGCGGCGACTCAGAGATCTTAAGTGATGTTTTAGTGATGGGAGTAAATATATTGTATTCTTTTAGAAGTATGTATTATATGAAATATGTATTTTTTTTCCCTTCATTAGGGTTTTTTCCCATTGAGTTTTTCTTAGTAAGATTTTTACGAGACATATTTTATATATGAGCATCTAAGAGAGAGTATTATAAATATCATAAAAATAGATGCCCAATGCTGAGTGGTCTAAAAGCTATGTGTCATTTTTCATATTGTCCACGTACCTTATAATAATTCATGGTTGGTGTCCATAAGTCCACATTCTACTTGCCACTTTGCCTATAAATAGTGGCATTTGGTGGATCTCAAAAGAATGCACATTGGTGAGAAATCCACTTCAAAATTCAATTAATTTTTATATTATCTAATTTTATAATTTTAGTTATTTTATTTTACATTATATTATATTATATTTATTATTATTATATAAATATTATATTATATTTTCTTTATATTCGTGTTTTCGTCGCATTAGATATTATTTTGACACAACATCAGCATGTCACTGAAATTGTAGATAATGATGGAGGTGATCAGACCCCACATGTCTACAAGCCTTCAAAATAATAATAATAAAAAATCTTTGTCGCATCTCATTATCAAATATATCACCTACGCTACTATACAAAATAACAAAATTGAAACAAACTTTATTTTTACGAATAATTGTTCCACTTCTTTTTTTATTTCCCCTTTTATAAACAAACTTGTAAAAGAAAAACAGGGGAAGAAAAATAAGAAAAAGATGGGGAGAAATGGATTAAAAAGGAAAAAGAAACTTTCCACGTTTGATTGTGGAACACCACAGCGGCCTAATGTCTGGAATTTTGCTATGTGAAGACATGAGGAATCAGAAACAGCTCATGCACCCACATACCCCATTTTGGGCTATGGGCCCTACGTTTTTTACCCTTTTTATTATTTAAAAAAAAAAAAAAAAAAAAAATTGAAAAGGTCCCAAACGGCATCGTTTTGTCAACTTCACTAGTGAAAGATTAGGTTAATTGGTCGTGTGTCGTGTCCGGTTGCCATAGGCCCGCAAAATCGATCGCAATCTAAGAAAACCCGTTTTCAATTCAATTCAATTCATGCATGCACCACTTCATTACGACATGACGTTTTAACTTTGCCTTCCCTCAACCTTCATTTCATTTTCTTCTCTACCACTATTTTATTGTTAATTATTTCTAATTTCTACATCTATCATTCTTATGATTGATTAATTTTAGCCTATCACCTATCACAACTTATGTTTTTTATTTGCCACAAATGTGCTTTTATAATATCTATTATTAACTTTGATGTTAAAAATCGATTCTTCCACTTTATTATTGTAAAAAAAAAAAAAAAAAAACCATATGTTTTTGTTAAGAATGTTGGATTCATTATTACTATGATTTCCAAATTTGAGATTCACTTAATTCATTTCAACTTCTATTCACGTTAAATAGTAATGATTCAAAATATCTCATTTTACACTATTTTAGAAATCGACGTAAGGATATACACACTGTCTTAGAGAGACTCGATGAAATAGACATATCTATAAGCAAATTCATTTTATATAGTTTTTCTTATCAAACTAGAAGTTACCAACATCATCATGATAGAGGTTGTATAATGCAAGAGAAGAATCATGAGTGAAATGCATCAAGGAGTTGAAAATAAGCTTACATCTAGAGATTCTCGAATAAGTCAATCTTCCAAATGGACTAATCGTATTCTAAGGTGCAGTATTGAAGCAATTAACCTATTGGTAGTGGCTTTTTTTTTTGGCTAAAACTTTCAAGCTTTTGTTGTAATTACTAGGGTTAAAGTTTCTATTGGATCCCAATTTAAAATTTTCTACTAACACCTAACCTTTTGGGAGGGGAAAAATGTAAGATCTCCAATAAAAATTGTTGTTTTTAAAAAGTAGTGTTGTGAAATCGGTTAGATATATATATTGAATGAGCTAGCTATATAATAACAAAAACCAGCTAGGTGGATGGTGAACTAATTTTAATCAGCCTCCTACTTGTCCCTAGCTACACGAACTCCCTAGCTACTTGGTCTAAGATAATTATATTAATCCTAGGCCTTGTGTGCTTCAATTCATTGTTAAATTGGTTCATATTGTACTTTCAAATAGTCAACCTCACACAGTTACTGTTTTTTTTTTTTTTTCCTTCTTTTTTTTTAAGAACTCCAAAGCTCCATATATAGTTGATAAAATTATCAGTTGAGTGTTATGAACTTTAAGAGGTTCTACCTAAAAAAAAGTTTCTAAATATATGTACCCTTAAACTTTTACGAGTATTTGGATGACTACAGTAAATATTATTTCAAAACTCTTAATTAGCTACAGTCAACACTAAAATCTCATTTACTACAGTATTTACTATTTGCCATAGTTTTTACTATTTTACGTTAATCAATTTTTTATTCTTTACTATAGTGTTTACTATTTCTTTCTAAAACTAAAATAATTTATACCTCAAATACATACTATTATAACCAAAACTAAAATAATCTACACCCCATATACAAACTATTATAACCCAACTATATAATAATTTAGGACTATAATAGTCAACTTTTTGCCCCAAACGCCCTTAAAGTTGTATGTAAATATTATTATAAGTATTATATGTCTTAACAAAAGTTTGGTATTTAATGGGTATATTGTTAACTCCATCAATTTAATATTTATTTATCTTGCTAAATATATTATCTAAAAAATTAAAAAGCAAAATGACTTTAGGCACAAATCAAGCTGGTGGTATTATTCGAAGTATAGGACTAAACAAATACAACTCCCAAACTTCTAATTTAACCTTTTAAAATATTAGTATTTTTATATGAAACATTAAGAAACTTAGTCAAATGCTTCAAATTATTTATATGACCAAATAATAGAAAAGTAGGCATAATTTAACCATACATTTTTTTAGACATTGATATAAAACATTATTCCCCAAATAAATTATTACTCGTGGTTCACTTACTAAAAACTCTCTTATTATCTTTATAGTTCCAAGGTAATTCAGTTGTTTAAGGTTGATTTCACTTGAAAGACCTCAAAATTATTAGAAATAATTATATATTGAAAAATCCAATTTAAGAAAAGATAAAAGACAAGAAAACCATAAGAGATAATTATGAGAGTTACATTTTAGTACAAAAATCACAGGTATGTAGAGAATTGAGCCTCCAACTTTCATGGAAAAAGTCAATTAATCATTGAGTTAAACTCGTTTCGACGAAATTCACATATTTTGATTTCATATAAACATCCCAAAACATAAATACACAAATATATATATATATATATGTAATGTTCATCAAAACAACAATTCCAAGCTGGTGGTAATACAGGGCCAATATAAGCATCAGCAAAAAGCTGAAAAAGCCCTGCCCAAAAAAACACAGCTCAAAAAAAAGAAAAAAGGAAATTAATTTATTTGGAGCGGAAAAAGAAAATACTGAGTTCTTGACCAATGCTTCCATTTGGGTCTCTCAAATGAAAGGACTCAGAATCTCCCGACGCCCCACAAACTCTATCGAAATTCCCTCTCAAATACATCAAATAATCATCTTCACCTTCCATAATTCCGGCGCCTTCCGCCACCGTCCCCAACCGCCGCAGCGTCTCCACCTCCGCCGCCGAAGCCCGTCGCCTCAAGCCATACCCAACTTTCCTCCCATTGAAATACATACTCCACGCCGGCGAAGACAGAACCGACCGCCCCCCGGAATTCGCGGCGGCAGTGGAAGTGGATTCGAGTGCGATTCTGAGGACGCCGCCTCCCATTTCCCTGGCGAGAATGGCGGTGGGGACCGCCAATTCGAGGAGGAGAATTGGGTTGGTTGACTTGGAGCTTGTTTGAATACAGAAGTTAACTTTTCCTCGCCGGTAACCGAAGATGGTGCCGGTGACGGAATTGGCGGCGGAGGAGGAGATGGAGGGGGGGAACATGGGTTTTGAGGAATATATGGGTTGTTGTTCTTGATCTTCAGAGAAGGCGCAATTACAAGTGGGGATGAGGAATTCGATTAGAGATCGGAAGAGCTGCCATGAACGGACTTGTTTCTGGCAGTCCACGGCGGCGACGTTGACGGCGGGGTAAGTGGCCATATATATAAAAATATATGGTGGAAAAACGTTTTAAGTAATCAGAGAGGAAAAAAGAAGAAAGATATAGATACAAGTTTTGAGGGTATAGTGTGGGAGTGAGGGTTTAAAAATATATATATAGTGAAAGGAAAGGCATAAATGAAAAGGGAAAGTTTTATTTTTCATTATTATTCAACATTTTTCTCTCAAATTGGATGATGCCCCACGTTCACATCGACCTTTTCTGCAAAATCCAAGGATTAATGCCTCGACGTCTAAATTTTGGGTCAGAAAAAGCTACCTTTTTCCCTTCCTTTATGTATAAAATAAAAAAACATATTTGTTATTTTGGAGGATTTAATTATTTTGTTGTTTAATTTTTAAGTTAAACTATAGTAAATTGTCCTTAACTTTATACTTCATTTGAAAAATATAAATAAACTTTCGAAATTTTCTATAATAGAGTTTTAGAGAAAAGTTTGAAAAATAAAGGCTTACATTTTGTTAAGAACAATATTACATCATTCCTTAAAACATTAAAACAGCAAACAAACACATCAAAATTTCGTAATCTAGTGCGGTAAAATACTACTTGCATCTGGGACAGTGTGCCCAAGAAAGATAACTTCACTAATATTAATATTAAGTAATTACAATGTTGTACTTATCTATAAAAACAACACAATTATAGTAACATCCATAAAACTTAATCACTCAAATGATCTACTAGGCTTCCCCTAGATGTGAGACTTTCTCTCATTGAAGGCTCCATCTAAGTGTGAGTATTAGTTAAAGATTATTTAGGCTCCCCAGAATGTGAGACCTCTCACAAAAACTTTTATCTTTCCCTCTCAAATGAAGACTTGAATAACTTAGGCTCCCCTAAGCTTGAGGATCCATTCTCAAGATGTTAAGGAACAAATCGATATGGCTCGAAGTAAACCTCCAAACTTACAGTAGCACAACCTTCGTCTCTTCAAAGATCGACACACATTTGTGAAAAATTCTTACAAGACAATGACACTCATAATTCTCATGAAACGACCAACATTTGATCACTAATAAAAATTCCTTAAATATGCATAGTTGAAAACCAAGAGTGCTACCTTAGTTCCCAAAACAAATGCGGTCACGAAAAGTAGGAAATCTGCAAAATAGAACTACCAACAAATTTTTTCAAATAATGAAAATATATTTGGTAGGATTAACATTTCTAGAGTCAATCATATGCCTGATATAATAGATGCAAAGACAATCTGAGTAACATCTACCAGACTTAAACAAATATTGCCAATTACACAACATCTCTAACAAAGTTTTAAAATACTCTTGTTGTTAGTTTTGGAGAGAAATGATAGTTAGTATTTTATTTTAAAAATACCTGTAAATTTTCAAAACTTTCAACAATATTATTAAACTTACTTTTTTTAAAACAAAAAAGATATTTACCTTAATCAAAGGGATAGTTTTAGAGACCGAAGAATAAATGAAAGAGGAATAACTGTGTATGGAAGAAAAGAGGAAAAAATAGGAAAAATAAGAAAGTTTTAGACACATTGAAGCATATGAGAGAGAGAGAAAATAGGAGAGGAATATGATAAGTGTAGTTAAATATTTCCGTCCATATATAAATGGTAACAACATTTGTATTAAGTATTAATATAACTTTGAAAGTTAAATATATTTTGAAAATGAGATACTAACCGTTTCAATCTATATATTAATGAAAATACCTTCTTTTTTTTTTTTTTTTTTTAAGTTTGAGTGCATTATTAATACATTTAAAAGTTTGGAATATTTTTAAAATAAAATATTTAACGATTTCCATTTAAACTAATAGTAATGATACATTGTATTTTTTTAAATTTTAAGAATATTATTGAAATCCTTAAGGAGTATTTGTTTTAAGGATTTGGAATGTGGGTTAGGCATCTAAAGCTCAACCATTGTTTTGGGCAAAGGTCTAGGACACTCTTTTTTATTGGTTTGAATAGTAAACATTATTCAAACCCATATGTTACTTTTTTTTAAAAAAAAAAAAAATTAATTTAGAAAGTTTATCGGCCAACTTTCGGACACTCGTGATCGCCTCCGACCAACGCCGATTGCCACTCCGATAATCGTTGTGGGCCAATCTCCAATCGCCACTTCTAGCAACTCCGCCAGCAAACTTCTGACCACCAATCCCAGTGACTGTCGCCAACCAACCTCCGATCTCCACCGGTTAACATTGAAAAACTTTAATAAAAACACTTTTAGTATATAATAATCCAAACAAATTTGCATAAAAAATACTTTTAAGAAAGAGTTGCAAAACACATTTATGTTTTTATTTTAAGAAGTTTTTATCAAAAGTGTTTAGAGAAAATAAATTTTTGAAAAATATTTTTTTCTAAGTCATTCCAAACAAGGCCTTAGTTTAATTACAATAATATTTTTAAAATATATTTTCTCTTTCTTCTAATTTTTTTCTTTTGAAAAATTTTAATTATCATTATTATTATAGATTATATTTTTTAATTCTCGCTCTTCTCTTCTTTGTTTAAAATTAATATTTCCTTTATTTTATGAGATTTTATTTATTTTTTTCTATTTTTCCTAGCTAAAAATCAATTACCTATCATTTCAAGTATAAGTCAAATATGTTGGTAATATAGTGAAAATGTAAATATATATCGCATATATATTGGTTTATTTTTTTAATGTATTTATAAATATATTGAAAAATGTAAATATACATTGAATATATTGTTCTAAGACAATATATTGTACAAATTATATTGTTCATGCACTTATCAAATATATACTGATTTAATTCCAGAAAATTCAAATATATAGTGTCATATATATCAACTAAACTTTCATTACATGCTTCTTTTGGTATTATTATTATTATTTATAAAAATTGAATAGTAAGAGAGCTAAAAAAGTAAGTCATGCTAGATTTTTGTATAAAATAATAGTCCATTAGACTGCAATTGTGTATTAGGTATAGTTATTTAGACTATATGTGTAGATAACTCAAATTTAATTTAATTTAATACATTTTCATTTTTTTTCCCATTTGTCGATTTAATTAACTCGAGAACTTAGAATCATTGTTTAAACTTAAAGTATTAAAATTTTGTAAACAACTTAGCGGCCAAATAAAAATTAAAATTCAAACTTTATGATTTTGTTATTTTTGAAATCGAAGTTGATTGAAAAAAAAAACTATAATTTTTCAAGAATTGAATTTAAGATTAAAATACTAATTTATTTCGATTTGGAATTAGCATATTATAGTTAAAAAAAATCATTTTCAAGTTAGTTAAATTGGCAAAAATCTATGAAATTTTATTTTAAAATATAGTAAAATTAAAACATCAAATTATTAAAATAATAAATTAAATAAAATTATAATTTTAGTCAAATATCTATTTTAAAATTTAAAAGATATATATATTCTTTTTAATTTTTTAATTCACTTTAAATTTAACTATATCAAAATTTAAACTAATCTAAAATCTAATAACGGATTAAATATATATATATATAAGATTTAAAAATCTGCATTTGGAAGTCTCGCTCCAAACACAATTTTCTTAAATCCAAACTATTTAAATCTCTCTGCCTAATCTGAATTTAACATTTTGAAATTTAAGATTTTAAACTTGCGCTTCAAACGTCATCGCAATTTTTTATTATTATTATTTAGACGAAACTTAATTTGGAATGATGAGTCAAATTTTAATGGTTTTGATGAACCCACGTTGGAACCCTCATAGGCGGCCACATTTTAAAAATCAAAGGTTGTCATTTGATTTAATTTACTCAATTACTCTATTTTTATTGGTTGTCCAAAAAGATGCAAGTAATATCAAATGTTACGCTGCATATCAAATGGATATATATATGATTTGATATTTTGTTTCCAAGTGGATAAATAAATATGTCTCGCTTAGACGGTAACCCTAAAAACATCATCATTTGCTTTTGACTTCCTTTTCTAAAACTCATAATTATTTTATAATCATTTTCTCTTAAGCTTTTCTTTAATACTGGGAAACAAAAAGTAATTCATGTTCCTACTTTTCTCGAGCAATTATTTTTATATATATTTGTGTATTTGTTTTATGATGTCACTCTTCCAAGAAAACAATGCTTTTAATGAAATACAGTTCAGATTACTATCAAAAAGTCAATAATTAGGCAAACATGAGGGTGATTCAGTAGTTAATTATGACATTAATGATATTCTTTATCATAAAAAATATGGATTCTTACAAAAGTAAGTAATTAATAGTGGACCATATTGATTAAAATATAGTTCAAATTAAAAGAACTAAAACAAAAATTATTAGAAAGGGTTTGGAACAAAACTAAACCCAAACACAATTCTATATATTAAAATATAAGATAGAATACAAAATACAGCCTAAATTTGTAATATTGCTTCCATTAAAGATCTATTATGAGATTCCTCATCTTAAAAAACAATAATAATAAAAAAAGAAAATTGTAGGGATGAGAATTCCGTACAAGAAGAACCTTATCATGTAATGATTAGTAATTTTGGAAGACATTGATACATGTAAACCATACAATTCCAAATTAAAAAAATACAACCATTCAACTACTCTTTTCTCTAATGAGTGACAAGTCTACTTTATTTTTTAGATAATAAAATAAATGTAAACCCAAAAAGAAAAAAAACAAAAAAAGAAAAAGAAAAGAAAGAAATAGAAAATGTGGGTCTGAGCAGACACCCACATACCAAGCACTAGATTTTCTTGCTTTGTTGTTTATGGAAATAAAATATGAGAGACAGAGAGTATTTTTGGAGGGACTTGAAGGCAAAAGCCTGCTGCCAGGGAGCAAGATAATTCAAATTCCCTTCCTTTCACTTTTATGCCTTTTTTTTTTTTTTTTCCACTAGTCTCTTGAAAATGACCATATCAATCTCACATAGTGAAATATCCCCCATTTTTCCTTTTTTTCTTAACACCACACTCTTATCGTCTTCGATACGACGATATGATGTCGGGTTTCATGTATAGATATATGTATATATTTAACTACTATTAAATATGCTTACATATTTGATTCACCAATTTCGTAAGTTGATATTGACCCACCAGTTTCTTTGAAGGATTTGTTTAGGAAGTTTATGGTGTTTTGGGGAATAGTGATTTGAAACAGGAATAGGCTTTTTTTTTTTTTTTTTCCATATACTTTTCTTCCCCACATTTGAAAAAGAAAATAATGTTTAATGATGCTTTTTGGAATATAAAATGGGAACTTTTTGGTAGAGTTATTGAACAAGAAAGGGACGAAATAGAAAGTGCGTGGCTAAGACAAAACTCAGTGCGCCATCTCACACTTTGGGTATTCCACCATTTTCTCTTCTTCATTTTCCACATACAATTTCATCTTAAAATAAAAACGTTTTCTATTTTATTTTATTTTTTCTTCTTGTCTGTTTAAGTGTTTGATTTATGTGTGGTGGAACATTATTGGTTATATTTTCCACCACTACCAAATATAAAATAGTCGGTACAACATAACTCTAGATTTGTCCATTAATTAGCATATTTCATAATTAATATTTCACATTTACAACCAAATTAACAAGGTCTCATAAAGTCTTATTTAACATCCTCTAAATCTAATACCATTCATAAATAGATACATCAAACAATAACCTTACACCATTGGCGAAAAGTCTATATGATTTCAATCTTGTTCAACTGTGTAATGCAAGTTAGTATGAAACGCTCACTTATTAGATAGAGAATAGGAGACTAAAGGAATAAATTGTCGATAAGGTTTTCCACAATCCCCTAAAGTCAATGAGTTGGTGTATACTCAATGGGCCACGCCTCTAATTGAAAATTAATGGGTCTTAATTAGACGAATAGAAATATGACTAATAAGAAAAATAATATTTTTCAAACTTTCATTTTGAAGAATAGCAAAATGTTTTTAGGTTAGGAAAAATAACCAAACAAATTTGAATTTAATAAATTACTAATTATTATATTACAAAAATACCCAAAATAGTATCTTCATTTAATTTATTCCAAAATATATATTGTTTAAAATCGTAACAACCTATATCTATTTTAAAAAAATAAGATTTAATCTAGCTTCTAAAAACTTAATATATGATTCAATCTCTTACATCTAAACATTTCAAATAAATGGCTGATCTAACAATACAAAAAATATGACGATTGACATCATAAAATAAATTACAATGTAGTATTTCAAGATTAAAACATAAAAATTGCAAATTAATATTGGTTGGTAGAAAAAAATTAATTAATGTAAATCTTAGGGATCTTATTTTTTCTGCTTGAGAGCTACACAACAAAAGTTGGTGAAAACATGATATATGCTACAACATGATATTTTTATATATATATTCATCTAAACATAGAATCTACATAATAAAAAAAAAGTAAAGGAAAAAAGTGAAACAAGATGAAGAAATGTGATTTTAAAAATTGTTAAATTCAAAAGAATGGGGTTGTTTCAAATCTTTGAATATATTCAATTACATTGAAATTAAATATAGTGTTTAAGGGCATTTTTAAAAGAAAGTCATCATCATGTGCAAATGATGTTTATTAAAATTGTACTGTAATTGATGATTATTTGAAAATTATGTGATGTTCATTAGTTAATTACATTGTAATTTTAATATGTTGTTGAAGAAAAATTGCTCAACCACAAAAGAAGCCTAACCACAAAAGAAAGAAGCAAATAATGACTACTTACGGAATAGTTGATAATTATGTTAAATAAGGCAATGAAATTTTTGAAAATAAAAAAATATTTAACTGTTAATTATAAAACAAATATATAAAAAAATATTTAAAAATATTTATATTTTATAGCAAAAAGTTTCAAAAGTGCTTAAAAAATATTTAAAAATATTTACACTTTACAGCAAAAAGTTTCAAAAGTACAAATACTTTTGAAACTTTTTGCTGTAAATATTTTTGGGATTTTTCTATTTATAAGAATCTTCCTTAATTATTTCTCTTCATCTTCATCTTTCGATTTCAAATTCACAATCTCTGTTTTGCCTTGTCAAGCCTCCATCATGTTATGTCCCTTCGAAGAGCTTGTCTAGCAAAGACATGTTGTTTTCTCTAAATTTCTCCATGATCAAAATGACGAGTTCAAAGTGATACGATGCCCATATGACTGAAGAATCACAACAACCATAACTTCAATCATAATTTGTAGAAGTTGATTAAGAAGGACAAATACCACCATGCAGATTTTTTTTGGTGTTTAAAAATAAAGAAAAAACTAATAACATATTGAGTATTAATGAAATCGACAGAGTTTTTTATCATTAGGAAGAGAAAAATGAAACTCTTAATAAACTCTAAACGTACCCTTTGTATCTTCCACCAAATAGATTTGCAATTTGTTGATAGATACGTAGTATAGCAACTTATCTCTCCAAGAAACAAAGTAAAATAAATATCAATATTGGTATCAAATTCTACCCTGTTTGATGTGTACTCATAACCATGAATCTATCTAATTTATGAGTTCTTTGTAGCTATCGTTTTGTAGATGACTTCGACTGAGTTTTTTTCCTTAGATTTTGACATGAGTCTTCTCCAAAATTTCTAATTAGTATGGTTACCAAGCATCCCTATCGACCAACACATAACTAGGCCGACAGTATAATTTTTTTTTAATAAAAAAAGAATGAATACTAGATCTAGTTTTGATATTTGAAAAAGAAGATTGCATCTATTATTTTAATTTTAAAACGATATTGGGAGATAATTTAAGAAAAAATCGGCATCTATGCCAAAAGATCGACATGACTAAATTAGTTACATTGAATATTTGGTTGAGGCCATTTTGAATAATATGAAAGATCAACATCACGTGCAACCAAGAGGTTTACTATAACTTTAGTTCTTCCAATATATTCAAAGGAAAGTTAAAATAATGTTATATGCCCCAATTTCCTATAGAAATACTTATAATTAACGAATTAATTTAGTTAATTCCAATAAAATTAATTCAAGTTTTTGTTTGAACTAATGAGTTCCAAACTAACAGAACCATCCACTTCATATCTTATATGTTGATGCAAGTTGTGTTGACTAGATGCATTTTAAATTTATAAAATAATTCCTTGATTAAAAATAAATCATATGATTGAAATTTTTTACATAGTTGTAATTTATTATGTTGTAAAAGAGAAAGGACGTTTGTATGAGAAAGCGACAAATGTTAAACAATCAGCTACACTACCATGGCAGACAAAGTTTGATATGTATGAAATTACTGATAAGGACTGGCTTTTCCAAAAAAATATATGATAATTTAATTTTAAATTGTTAACAAAATTTAAAGATATTAAATAATTGTTTATTTTCCCCGCTATGTTTTAAATAGATTAGAACGAACCAACGGTCTTGTCAATGTGCAAAAAGGGCTACAAACGGGCCGGCCGCAGCAGTTTGGTCGGGCCGTCCACTTGTGAAATAATGCCCCTTTTCATCCAAGTTAGCCCAATCTCTTCCTGCTACAAACAAGGTCCACTTCTCCCAATAATCTTTTGGGCTTTATACATAAAAAGCCTTCAAAACAGGGGCATTATATAATAAATATTAGTTTTTATATAAGAAGGAAAAACTAATTACAAATATAGAGTTTTTATAATGCAATTTTAGGTCCAGCTGTCTGAAAAGACAAAAATGGATATCATGGTCTAGCCCATTTTGAAGAGAAGCCATATTTCGATAATCATCCTTTTTCCACGTGCATGGTCCATTTTCAAGCCCTACCATCCTTTGTAATTGGGGAAGGCAAATGACAGTAAGCGATACTTCTTTGTCCATTCATTTCACTCTAAAATTCAAAAGGTACGTCTCTTCTTCTTCGTTTCTTCGTCTCTTCTTCCTCGTTTTTCGTATCTTCATCACTAATAACAAAACTTTGAAACCATAGTGTCACATCCCCTCAGAAACCCTTTCTATCTTAGGAGAAGATGTGAAGACAACTGATGGCAACCTTCTTATAACACTAACCGCTCATCTTTATCCCTCTATCTGCTCAATAGAAACTTAAGCACCTGATAAGCAATTAAAACATTATTTCCTTAAACAAACTAACTAAACAGATTCAACAGATGCCAAATTCATACGTATAAACAGTAATATACTTAACTACAAACTGTGCTCTCATCTAAAAACTAGTCTAGGTCCCTATTATGTACATGAAGGACAATCGTTACAAAACAACTTAACAACCTATATTAATTTCACTTCAACCCTTGATTATTAAGTGACCGACTCGTAGAACAGCTATCCTCTAAGATGTTGACCATTACTTGGGGAAAAGAAAACATTGGAAAGGGTTAGCTACTAGCCTAGTGAGTGACTACATTAAAACATAATTATTGAGCATGTAAAAGAAAACACGAAAAACATTCAAATCCTGAAACTCAAGCATCAACATTTCAATGAAAATTCCCTTAACTAAACCTTAGTTGGGATAAAACCCTTTTGCTTAATCTCTCAACATCAATCCTTAGCTGATGTCAAGTAATCCCAATACAATCAACATCGATAGTATTGAAAGAATCGATGAAGGTTCGCAGTGGAAGGGGATCGTCCCTATTTTACAATTTTCACATAATCACAAATTTACAGAACAATCAAATTATGCATTATAATAAAATTACAGCATACTTTTAAGAATAATTAGGAAAAAAGCAAACATACCCTTGAAGATAAAAAAAAATCTTCATGAATTTCTTCAAACTAGACACGGACACTTCGTACCAAAAATCAACAATCCAAAATGGCTATGGCTACCACCACAAACGAAACCTCCTGTATTCTCTTGGGATTGAGAATTTAGCAGGAGTAGTGGGTTCTGCTTCTTTTGAAAGAGGGAAAAATTGAGAGGAGGAGGAAGAAGAAGATTTCTTCTATGTGAATTCCAACGAGAGAAAAGACACAGAAAGCTTTCTCTGTCAATTTAATTCCTCTTTACCATTTATGGTATTTAACATAAATAATATTTATATTAAATTTAATTATATGAAATTCATTCATATAATTAGTATTTGAATCATATTCAAATATTTAATTTCTCTCAAAGTAACCTTTATGTTATAATGTATCGAATACATTATAGTAACTATATCATATATAATTAATTCCCTCAATTAATTTGAACAATTTAAATTAATCCAAAATTAATTCTCAATAATCTCTGCTGAGCTACATAGGGGACCTTATGGACCTGTAGATTAAAGCTCCAATGGTACTTGGATAATTAATTAAACTCTTTAATTAAATTACCTAACATTCATTAATCGCGATTACTCTACTAAAAATCGACAACTGAACTCTTCGCGCTACAGATATATTTCTATGTCCATTGGATATAACCAATCAACAGTGCGATGACCCTTCACAAATTGAGTAAGTACAGTTAGGCCAAAATTACCGTTTTGCCTCTGTAATTACATCTAACTCCTTAAGTACCATTAATCCCTCTAATGAACAATAAGTCATAGTTCAACTATGACCAAATTCCTCCTAGGCCAAGAGAGGGTATGACGCCACATTGTTCAAGCCTGGAATCAGTCTTTAAGGGTGCAATTTATCTACTTACCCCGATATCAGGGATTGAATGAATTCCATCTTGTATAGCTGTGTTCCCAGCTGAAGGAACTCTAACAGGGAGAGAACCTTGAGCGGAACCGGATCGACCAAATTCCATTTCATTGAATACAAAGTTTTACAGTAAACAAGTAATAAGATATGCATTTAAATCTAAATTACAACATGCTTTAGTAAGGGTTTCAAGAAACCTCACCTTTGAAGACCTTTCTTCACGTTTTCCCTCGAACAAGTCATGCACTTCTTGAAGACCTTTTTCAAGATTAACCTCGAACAAAATTGGACACTACCACAATAGTTAACTTGGTATTCTCAGGGTGAGAACCCAGGTATGGTGGGCTCTGACTATTTTGATTAAGAGGAAAAACTTAATGTAGAGGAAGAAGATTGAGAACTCTAAAAAAGCCCAAGACAAAACTCATAGAACACTTCTGTATTTTTCTTTCTCAATCGTCCAACCAACAACTTAAAAGAAGATGAAGAAAAAATTTTCTTTTATTCTCCTTGCCATAAAAAATAGCCACCATCCACTTACATGGGTGGAGAGAAAAGAATGGGAAGGGAGCTGTAATTCCTTTCCTTATTATTATTATTATTATTTTATGTTATATCAAATATAACATATAACCTATAGTTTTAATATTGTATCACATACAACATAAACTATAGTTTCTTTTATCTTTAATATGACATTTAATATAAATCTTATTTATATTAAATTTAACAACTATGAATCCAATTCATAGAAACTATATTTGAATCTCATTATTTCCAACCATTAAGCTATAATGTATCAAATACATTATGACAATTATATCACATATAATTGAAACAACTTAATTATATTATATATAATTAAATCGCTCTATTAATTTTAATAATTCAAATTAATCCAAAAACTGATTCTCAACTAAATCCTATTGAGCTACTAAGGGGACCTTAAAGACCTGTAACTTGAAGCTCCAACAGTACATGAATAATTAAAGAGTTTAATTAATTATTCACCATTCGTTAACTATGGGCACTCCACTAAAGACTGACAGCTGCACTCTTCGCACTACAAATATATTTATGTATCCATTGGATATAACCAATCAATAGTACGATGACCTTTAAAAAATTTCTCGTAAGTATAGTTGGGCCAAATTACCGTTTTGCCCCTATAGTTATATCTAACTCCTTAAGTACCATTGATCCTTCTAATGAACAATTGATCATAGTCCAACTATGACTAAACCACTCTCGAGCCAGGAGAGGGTGTGGCGCCACATTGTTCAAGACTTGGAATCAGCCCTTAAGGGTATCTACTTACCCCTGCCTTAAGGAAGGAGTGAATTCCATTTTGTGTAGCTTTGTTCCCAGCTCTCAATTAGACGAATCCCCAAAATGGTAGGCTTGTTGAGTCAACGATCTAGCCACTCTCAGCTATACAAATCAAAGGACCGCCCTCATGAGTAGGAGTTCACAACTCACTCAAAATTCAGGTCATGTTACCTATGGTCATTCTGGTGAAATGTAAGTCTATCTTATGAATGGTGTTATATAATTAGACTAAACATTTCGTAGTCCAGTCTTATACAAACTCTTTTGTATAGAATATCCCTGCTCACAAGTCTATACATGAATGATCAGATCAAATCATTTGTAGCACTTTCCAACAATTGTAACACCTATAAAGCGGGTCATACTTATAGTATCACTAGGATAAGATACCCAACTTTATCCATCTACTACAGACCATTTAGGTTATCATTTAAACATGATCCACCCGTATGTCTCTACATATATGTTTAAGTTACAAAGATAACCTTGAATGTTAGTTTTGGTTTGTAGTCAATACAACTAAAATATCATATAGTTTATAGACAATGAATAAAATATCAAATATTTTATTAAATATATGATGGATTTGTTCAACAATGTTTACAAACTATAGAACCCTATGAGATTTAGGGCATCAACCCCAACACCAGCTCCCAATCAGACGAATCTCGAAAATGGTAGACATATTGAGTCGGCGATCTGACCACTCTCACTCATGGAAATCAAAGGACCACCTTCATAGGCAGAAGTTCACAACTCACTCAGGATTCAAGTCACGTCACCTATGGTCATTGATAACTTGTAGAAATACAAGTTATTTATACCCTTTTTATTTAGATTATACGGTGAAAAGAAGAAAAAGTTGCGTTGACCGTATAGAAATCGGCTTAGAAATGCAAAAATTGTAAAGTGTCGTAAGCACACCCGCTAACCCCATTGTGATGGTAAAATGGAATGTCTAAGTCTTTGTTTTGTAGGAAACAGGTCACCGCATGCGATAATCGCTCAAGGACAAAAATGAACAATGCATTCATACTACATGCGGCAATCGATCAAGAACGAAAAAAAGAACAACGCAATTACAACGCATGCGACGATCGATCATGGACGCAAATGACCAACGCATTTCCATCGCATGTAGCAATCGATAAAAGATCAAAGCAATTACATTGCATGTGGCGATCGATCGTAGATGTAAAGAGCAACGCATTTGCAAGGACTTCTGAAATTTTACAGCTTTTCTGTTGTACGATTCTAAAAAATTAAATGTGGAGTAGAGTGGATGTTTCCACTAAGCCATGGCATGAATTATCAGCTTTTCAGAGCGGGACGACTGATGCAGAAGGGCCAAGGTCTATAAATAGCTACATGGAATTCAAAGAAAGGAGGCTGGTCTGAAGAGACAACTTAGAGAAAATCTGGGGAGAAAGACGAGACAAGACCGAAAGGTAAGTCTCTGGAGCAAGCAATTATTTCCATTCCCGAAGAAGAAGCTCTGTGAAAAAGGTCACTTCTACCTGGAAAACAAGCCTGAGAGGGAAGTTTTCCACTCCATTCCTACCACATGCCGACAAGCAAATTGTCTCCGATCGGGATCCGTGTCAAGACATTGACACTCTTTCCGTATTTGTTCTCATTTTCTATTCATCTATTGTGTTCATCTCTAATCTTTCATTCACTATCGTATTCATCATCATCTCTCTGTTCTTCACCATACATTCATCATTCATTTCTTTCATCATGTGTAACTAATCCACTAGGGTAAGGGGGAAGGGTTAAGCAAGTAAGTTAATCCTTGTTGAAGAAATCGGCTGAGTTTGGCTAAAGCATGCTCAACGACATCTTCACCTGTGAGAGCAGAAGTGAAGATGTTATTCCACCTCTCAAAAGAAGGTGGAGGAGAATGCAAGATTCAAAATTAAGCCGGTCATGCTACAAATGATTCAAAATGTGGGGCAGTTTGGAGGTCTACAAGGAGAGGACCCGCATGCCCATTTGACCCGCTTCGTTGAAATGTGTAATACATTCTCCATTCCTGGCGTGACACTTGAAGAAATAAGATTATATCTCTTCCTGTATACACTTTGGGATGAGGCAAAGAGGTGGGCTCGTTCATTGGAGCCAAATGAAATCAACTCTTGGGATCAGTTGGTTGAGCGATTTATGAAGAAATTTTTCCCATCCACAATCAATGCAAGAAGACGAAGAGACGTGTTAAATTTCGAGCAAATGGAGAACGAGACTTTGAGCACCGGATGGGTGCGATTCAGAAGATTGGTGAAGAACTGTCCGCATATCGGGATTCCCGATTGCATTCTTATGGAAACCTTTTATAATGGCTTGGACAGATCGACGCAAGTTGTTGCTGATGCCTCCGCGGCAGGAGGATTTATGGACAAAACGTACACTGAAGCCAAGGTCATCTTAGATTGCATTTCGCAAAATACAGATGACTGGGTAGATGATGGGTATGGAGGAAGAGGCCCGAAGCAAAGAAAAATAGAAAATGCCATTGTACCTATTGATACAATGACCACATTGGCCGCCCAAATGACCGCAGTCACCTCGCTCCTCCAAACGATGGCGAAAATCAAGGAACCCTCTCCCAAGGTGCAGTGCAAGCCAATGCGCTAACACAAGTGGCAACGATAAGTTGTGTACAATGCAGAGGGGGTCATTAAGTAGAAATGTGCCCATTAAACCCATAGATAGTGTACTCAATTCAGAACAACCCGTATAGCAACACGTATAACCCAGATTGGCGGAATCGCCCCAACCTCAGTTGGGGAGGGAACAACGACCAGGGAGGCCAAAGGAATCTATTGAATAATTAGTTTAGGAATCGAGAAATCCACCGGCTTTTCATCAAGGTCTGAATCAGAGTTAGTACCAAAATAGGCAATCGCACAACCAACCTTTCTCATCTAACACCTTAACGAATTCATCATCCTTGGAAGCTCTGCTCAAGCAGTATGTAGAAAACATTGATGCGATCATGCAATCACAAGCATCTTCCATAAGAAATTTGGAGGTCTAGGTCGGGCAACTGGCAGTCGAGCTTAGAAACAGAACACCTAGAATGCTACCCAGCAACTCAGAAGCCCTTAGATCGAATGGGAAGGAACAATGTCAGTATTGACATTGGGCAGGCAACGCAGTTCCAAATGAAGAAATGGCTAGCAACGCAGTTCCAAATGAAAGATTTAGGAAATGCGTAGTATGTTCTCGGGATTTAGATTATTCGGAACCGCAAGAACAGAACACTAGCCATGTCTCAAGCAACTTATATAGACAAAATGTTGTCAGTTTGTTACCTTACAAATATGGAATTCATTTGTCAAAGGATCAATGTCCTAAGACACCTTAAGAGGTTGAGGATATGAGACGCATTCCCTATACTTCCACAGTAGGGAGCCTGATGTATGCAATGTTATGTACTAGACTTGACATATGCTACGCAGTAGGGATAGTCAGTAGGTATTAGTCCAATCATGGATATGATCATTGGTCTGTTGTTAAAAATATCCTTAAGTATCTTAGGAGAATAAGGAACTACATGCTCATGTATGGTACTAAGGATTTGATCCTTACTGGATACACTGACTCTGATTTTCAAACTGATAAAGATGCTAGAAAGTCTACATCAGGATCAGTGTTCATTCTGAATGGAGGAGCAGTAGTGTGGAGAAGTGTGAAGTAAAACTGTATTGCGGACTCTACAATGGAAGCTGAATACGTAGCTGCTTGCGAAGCAGCAAAGAAAGCAGTATGGTTGAGGAAATTCTTGATAGATTTGGAAGTCATTCCAAATATGCATCTGCTTATCACCCTATATTGTGATAATAGTGGTGTAGTTGCAAATTCAAGAGAACCAAGAAGCCACAAGCACGACAAGCATATTGAGCGAAAAATACCATCTAATCCGGGAGATTGTACATCGTGGAGACGTTGTAGTAACCCAGATATCTTCTTAACAAAACATTGTTGATCCTTTTACAAAGGCCCTCACTGCTAAAGTGTTTGAAGGTCACCTACAGAGTCTAGGTCTACGAAGTTTGTAAACTAGGACAAGTGGGAGAACTTTTGGGTATATGCCTTAGTTTATTGTATTCATATGTTTATTGTACTCATATGTTTCTCACTTAAATTCAACATTGTAATACTCCACTAGGAGTTTTAGTCCAAGTGGGAGTTTGTTGGATTTTATATCCTAAAACCTGTAGTTTGTAAATTAATAAATATATTATGTTTTGTTTTTCGATAAAGTTGTTATGGAAATAGTAATCTTGAATCCAATAAACTAAGGTCCTGAGGCTATTTAATATAGTTTGAACTTTATGTAGTAACATAAAGGTGGATCAAGTTCAAATATATAGCCAAAATGGTCTATATTATATGAATAAGGTTGGACGCCTAATTCTGGGGACATTATGGATGTGGCCCACTTTGTAGTTAATACAAACGATGTGATCCTAAATTTTTCATATAGAGATATGTGAGTGGGGGCATCATATGAAATGAGTTTGCATAAGATTGAACCATGAAATAGTCACTTTTTACGTTCTAAATGCTGTTTTATGTATAAAACTGACTATTTCATTAATTGATGACTTAGGTAACTTAGTCTTAATCCTGAGCTAGCTATGAACTCCTGTTTACTCGGAATTATCCTTAGATCTACATAGGTGAGGGCAGCTCATCATCGTTGGCCCAATAAGCCTCCCATTTCAGGGGTAAGATTGGGTGGATAGTTGGGAACATAGGGTGCAAGACGAAATTCACTTCTACCTGTTATAGGAATAGTAGATAGGTTGTTCCCTTTAGTACTGAATCTAGGTCTTGAACAAGGGGTCCTACCCTCTTCTTAGCCCGAGAGGGATTCGGTTTATAAGTTGGATCTTAAACCAATTGTTCATTAGAGGATGAGTGGAACTTAAGGAACAAGATGTAGTCTTGTGGATAAAACGGTTTTTATGACCCAGCCAAGATTACGAATAACCTGTGAAGGATTAGCTTACTAATCATGGTTATATCAGATGGATACAAATATATCTATAATGAGGGGAGTGCAACTACGGAACTATAATGGAATAACCCGTTAGTTAACGAATGTTGATTAGCTCCGTCTAAAGAGTTTAGCTAGCTAATCTCGGATCGTTGGAGCCTATGATCTATAGGTCCATTAGGTTCCCCTACTAGCTCATATGGAATAAACTTAGAACAGAATGATAGAATGATTCGAATTGTTCGAATTAGGTGAAGAGAGAGAAACCGACAAGTATTTGTGATATAGTGGTCGGGTTTTCAGTTTAATATTTAGGTAGGAGTGAATTTCGTCTACTATCCCTAAAAGTAGGTAGGAGTGAATTTCGTCTTGCACCCTATGTCCCCAGCTATCTACTTAATCTTACCCCTGAATTTGGAGGCTTATTGAGCTGGCGCTGTTGAGCCAACCCTCACCCATGCAAATCTAATGATAATCCCGAATAAATAGGAGTTCATAGTTAGCTTAGGATTAAGGTAAAATTACTTAGGTCATCAGTTTGAAATAGTCAGTCTTAAATAATAAATAGCGTTATAAAGTAAGAGTGACTTATTTCTTGTTCCGATCTTATGCAAACTCATTGCATAGGATGCCCCCGCTCCTTATGTCAATACATGAACGAATCAGGGTCACTTTGTTTGTAGCATTTTACAAACTGTAACAACTACAAAATGGGCCGCGTCCGATGGTGTTACCAGAATAGGGTACCTAGCCTTATTCGTAGACTATAGACTATTTTGGCTATTTACTGAACTTGATCCACTCTTATGTCTCCACATAAAGTTCAAGTATTCATATAATAACCATGGATTTTTAGTTTATTAGATTTATTCTTTACAAGTGCAATTTACATATTCAACAATAGCTTTATTGAATAACCGTCAATAACATCTTTATTTATAATAGAATACGTTTAATATTACAAACTGCGAGTTTTAGGTCATACAACCCAACACGATGCTAGTCATTCCACTACTCAACTCTGTGCTATAAGAAGATGGTTCAATCCAAGACTTTTCAAGTCTCCCAACTGATTCAGTAATCTAACCAACGAGGTCACTCAGATTCTAAAACTCAGTTCTAGCTTTGTGTCCGGAATAGAAGCTATCCTACTAGAAACTCAAGGGTTCTTGATAACTATAGGGATGTTCTTGCACAAATTCACCAGAGCTATTAGAAAGTTCCCTAACCCGATCTTCCAAAAAAATATCTAAACTGGTAGAAGAAGAATGCATCGGTAATAGAGTTTGGCTAGGCGTTGAAGGATCTCGTTTTAAAGAGAAACTATGAGCGGAAGCGGATCGTCCAAATTCCATTTCAATTGAAACAAATATTTACAGTAAACAGAACAAATTATGCATCAAAACATAAATTACAACATGCTTTTGAATAAGAAAACAAAGTTTAGAGACTATACCTTTGAAGAACTCTTCTTCGCATTAATCCCATGAACTTGCAAAAACACTTCATCCAGCAACTAAACTCGTTGAACAACAATCAAACTCGAACCAAATGAAGAAGTGATAGTGATGACTTGGAAAAATGGAGATGGAGTGTGGATGCTTGATGATGTGCTACAAGCTCATGTTTCTCATGCATATTTTCTGCGATACTACTTCTAGATATATGCGTTATTAACTATATGCTTGTAGTATGCTATGGAGTAATGCGTTGTCATAAGTTTCCTTGCACTGAAACCAAGTATAATTCCAACGCAAGTTTTTCAGAGTAATCTGAGGTCGAACACAGGAATTGTTGTCGTCAATGTGTTACATTTGTGATATATGCGATCGGTTTTTACAATTAATAAAGTTTGTGTGTTTGTATAGGAAAATAAATTGCGGTAAAGTAAAATTGTGCAGATAAACTAAAGTTGCGTTAATAAAATAAATTGCGATGAAAATAAACCTAAGCTAATGTGATGTAAGATACAAGTTACATGATATACATGATACTAAGTTCGAGACTGACTGTGAAGTTTATACAAAGGATCGTGGTATGCGATGACAAGTCTTTATGGATGAATCAGAAGGGGCAAGAATAGTTAGTACAAACGTCGCAAGTTTGTTAATTGCGTTAAAGATGTAACTAAGGTTCTGATTTCCCTTGGCGTACACTTCTCGGTGATCGGCTGCGTTCCCATATCTCTATGGTGAAATAGGGATGAACGTGGTGAACGCAAGGTTGCTTCCATCTCTGAAAGTACTTCTCGCTTTAGTTAACGCATTCTTCCAACCCCCTCTCGATAGGCGGAATAGCATCTTCACATCTGCTCTCACAAGTGAAGATGTCATCTAGTATGCCTTGACTAAACTTAATTATTTCCTTAACCTAATTAATTTACTTGTTTAATTCTTGCTAATTACCCATGGTATTAAGAAAATGTCATGGAGAAAATGGATTGTGGGTGAATGGAAATAGACATAGAAATGATAATGGAAATGATCGTAACATTCAATACTAAGATTAAGTGTCTGATACATGGTGTGAATGATAGAGATTAAGAAGGTGAGTACAAGTGATGATAAAGAGATAGAAACAAATACAGAAGAGTGTCAATGTCTTGAAATAGATCTGGACGGTGGTTTTGCTTGTCGGTGTGTGGAATGGATGAACAGAAGAGCTTCCTCTCAGGCTTGCTCGTTTGGTAGAGGTGACCTTCGTACAGAGCTTTAACGGCAGGGATCGGAAGGATTCTTTGCCTAGAGACTCACCTCTCAGCCTTGTCTCTTAATTCTTCCCAGATCTACTCTAATTAGTCGCTCAACCAGTCTCTCCCTCAAATCAGTATATACACTTTTCTCTGTATTCAAGCATATCTTTTCAGTGGAATGGCTGGAGCTATTTATAGGCAAAGCTTTAACTCTTTGTATTGTGGTCCCCACTTTATTGTTAAGGCAGTTCCTGAAATGGTGGAGTGAATCTTCCTTCTGTTACGCAATCAATCCCATTAGAAATGCACAACGGTCAGCTGTACATGCTTCTGAATCCTCCGCAATTGGTTTGCTCTTTACATCTTCGATTGTTTGCCCGCATGCGGTGTTGTTTTTTATTACCGCATGCGGTTGAGATTGCGTTGATCGCTTAACTCTTGATTGATTGTCGCATGCGCCGTTATTGCGTTGATGGTTTATTCATTCCTGAATGATGGGCGCAATGCGACGTAGATGTGTTGTTCAGTTTATCTTGAGCCATGAACGCATGCGGTTACTTGATCTCCTGCAAAAAAGACTTGAAATATTCTTTTCTACCATCGCAATGGTGTCAGTGGGTGCATATAACTACTTCCCTCTCAGGCTTACTCATCTGGTAGAGGTGAACTTCGTACAGAGCTTCAACGGCGGGGATCAGAAGGATTCTTTGCCTGGAGACTCACCTCTCGGCCTTATCTCTTAATTCTTCCCAGATCTACTTTGATTAGTCGCTCAACCAGTCTCTCCCTCAGATCAGTATGTACACTTTTCTCTGTATTCAAGAATATCTTTTCAGTGGAATGGCCGGAGCTATGTATAGGCGAAGCTTTAACTCGCATTGTGGTCCCCACTTTATTGTTAAGGTAGTTCCTGAAATGGTGGAGTGAATATTCCTTCTGTTACGCAATCAATCCCATCAGAAATGCACAACGGCCAGGTGTACACGTGTCTTAATCCTCTGCAATTGTGTTGCTCTTTACATCTTCGAATGTTTGCCCACATGCGGTGTTGTTTTTGATTACCACATACAGTTGAGATTGTGTTGATCGCTTAATTCTTGATCGATTGTCGCATGCGCCGTCATTGCGTTGATCGTCTATTCATTCCTGAATGATGGGCGCAATGCGACGTAGATGCGTTGTTCAGTTTATCTTGAGCCATGAACGCATGCGATGACTGATCTTCTACAAAACAGACTTGAAATATTCTTTTCTACCATCGCAATGGTGTCAGTGAGTGTATTGACGACAATTTATAATTCTCGCATTTCTTAGCTAATTTCTATACAATTGACGCAACTTTTCTTCCTTTTGGCCATAATATCTAAATCAAACAGTATAAATAACTTGTATTTCTACAAGTTATCACACCCCCAAATTTATATATATGCTTGTCCTCAAGCATATCTTCTACTAAGGCAGTATTGCTCATATCCTAAATTTTGCGTCGATTGGTTGCTCCGAATGCTCCACCTAGGCAACATTACTTAACAGCGCAATTTCTTTCTATCCTTCATAATTCCTAACAAAGCCCTACTTTATTCTTCTATACCACAAATTTCTGCTAAAAAATGATTTTCTAGTTTTAAAAAGAATGTTTACCTCTTATTGTCAAAACAACTTGATGCGTCTGGGTGCGGTGGTCAAACTTTGCATCATTTATTTAGAGACCGTTGATCATGGTTACACTCTTCGTTTTGGCTTGTTCCAACGGGTGTCATGCGAATATCCAACTATGGTTGTGTGCCAATCTCAACTTTAACTCTTGAATTTCAAAGGAGTTGTCTCTTGTTTTTCTTATTTTTTTTCCTTTTTTTCCTTTTTCTCTTTTCATATTGCGTTGTTCTTGGAAACCCACCTTCATTTTGACTTGCTCCCACGGGTGTCATGCGAACATCCAACTACGAGCAGGCTCTTTTCAAACCTTAACTCTTATCAGGTTGGGAATGTTTTGAGATTTTCCCTTGCGCGAACGTTGGAGTTTATATGAAAAAATATATATTTTTTTAATGGTAATACGAATAATGAACGCATTTTATTAATGACCGCATCGCTTGATCTCATCTGCTCAGACCTTCCCCACCCCCAAATTTAGAGATGCGCAAGGTCCTCATTGCGTTGTTTGGGCAGAATAGACAAACACTTAGAAAAAATTTCAAAAAGAAGGTTTGAGTAGGATTTTGAAGGATAAAAGGTAAAATAGTGCTAAAGCTACGAATTAACTTAGAGTTAGTCAGAAAATACAAAGTATGGGAAATGCTACTAAGTGTATGCATATAACTCATCATGGCATACTTCGGAATGCGATGATACTTTGGAAAACAAGCATGAACGCATACCTTGGGAGTATAAAAAAGATGATGTTGACATTTCACCTACCGCGTCGAAAGTGGCAGTGATTCAGAGTGAGACTACCAATGCTGTTGATGTTTGAGCTCTATAAATAGAGCCTTAAAGCCTAAATTAAAGGTATCTGAGCTTCTGCCTTAAGGCCGATCCTTGTGATCACAAATGTGAGCGTGAGCAAGACATTCTTTGAGAGTCCTTCATTCCTTCAACCCATTCCGAGTGACGATCGGAGCTTTTCTGGAGATAGAGCTCGAGAGAGACTACTCCATTGCCCATCCATGGCACCACTGGCAGCCTTAACATACATCTGATGGAAGCAAGAGATTGCCTACATCTAGCCCTCCACCTCTCTTCTTATCTCTGTATTGTATTACATTTTGGCTTAAGACATTAATACATTTTGTAATCAATACATCTCTTTATTTCCTTCGATACCATCTTCACTATCTTCTTCTCTACCATCACTTATTTTCATTGCAATGAACTAAGTAAGATCACAAGCGTTATCGCATACTCAATCATGCGTCATAGAGATATGAAGCATGTAGCAAACCATCGAGAGATGTGCGTTGCACGAGTATAGTGAGTCAATCCTGTTCGCTTAGTGTGAGGCTGTTGCAATGCTTGTCTATGAGCTAATTAGCCTCGACTAACTGCCTGAGAGGGTAAGTAGTGGAACTCACTAAGCAAAGTAAGTAGTGTTCCTAGAGATAGGAATAATCTTATGTTCAACACAACCATGCATTATAGAGATATAAGCATGCGGCTGACCACCGAGAGGTGTGCGACACATTAGTGTGGCGAGCTGGGATTACCCTTACGATCAAGCTTAATGATGCGGTGAATTTATCCCCTCCACCATTCTATTTATTTTTCCATGCATCTTATTATGCGTTAACAGTTGCTGCATCTCTACCAATTCTCATAGTCACACTTCCATTGCTCAATCTGTTTAGTTAGGAGTAGGAGTAGCGCATAGTCTTTTAACTTTCTTATTCTTTTATTCATCGCCTCAAACGTATTGCTTCGCAACATTTAGCTACAAGTCCCTAAGTTGGACCTCAGATCATCCCGAGAAACTTGCGATCTCATTATACTTGGCGAGAAAGCAAGAAAACTTGTGATAGGAATGAATGATCATCGCATACACGATTAACGCATATTCTTCAGTTCAACCTATGATCATCGACGCATGGAGATCAATGCATGACATAACACATGCATTATATATTTTCCTCACATCAAGTTTTTGACGTCGTTGCCGAGGACTTGGAAACTAATAGTTTATTAAGTTTTGTGTTTTTGCAGACACCCTTTTAATCATGGGCGTATTGTAGCTTGTGCGACCAAGTTGCAAACAATATTATAGTGAAGGCGATGCGCCAAAAACCAATATTGACCTCGAGATAGAAAGGCTATTTGTCGCACAAGCTAAAAGCAGCCTGAGGAGCCTGTCAATCAACATGCGGCCATCAAATGCTGGAAGCTCTGATGGTCAGGAAGAGTCTTTTGACCTAAGTAGTTGAGATCAATTTCCTGCATGGAAGACTCCTTGCGGTGGCTTCACTCCAATTTCTCCAGGGACATCTTCTACTCTATCTTTACTTTGCTTTCCTATTTAACTTTAGTTTTTTTAATTTTATTATTGTCATTTTGGAATTGCGGCTGCTTTCTTGGATGTGGTGCGCATTCGCTTTTTGTGGATGCGACAATAATTCCCCTCAGTGTGTTGTTTCAACGGAAGAATTCTCTCCATCATTCAACACATGGCTATGACCACATGAATTCTAAAGTATGGTCGTAATTGTTATTCTGTTCATAGGTTCTTTTCTTGTTATCTTTTATGCATTATCCTTTTAAAATTCTCTTTTGTCTGCTTGCCTACCATTGCGTTGAAAGATTAGCACCCATGGCATCACTCCATCCACTAACTAAACGTCGCAAGGCTTACCTCACTTTAATAGCTTCTTTAAGGTTTGATAGTCTAAGTTTTATCATGTGCAAACCTCTGCTCAAACATCTTTTACCGCATTCCTGAATGAGTTTGTTTTTAGCTTTTTGGCAAGGACACTGCCACTTTATAAGTTTGGGGGTGGTAGTGCTCCGAGCAAATGCATCCATCACATTGCGATGTTAAAATAAAAAAAATTCATCCTAAAAATTCCACTGTCAGCGCTAAGGGAAAACCCAAGTTGATAAGAGTTAAAGTTGTGAAAGGCACTTACCTGTAGTTGGATACTTCGCATGACACCCGTGCAGGTAAGCCAAAACAAAAGTAAGCGGCCAAGATTAATGCATAAGGACAACTCTTCTATTTGGCCCAAGCCCAAATTAAGCTAAGGCAAGAGTTGAGTTGAATATGGCACATAATTGAAGTTGGATGTCCGCATGACACCCATGGGGGCAAGCCAAAACGAAGAGTGTAGCCAGGTTTAACGCCCAACTCTAATAATGTATCGCAAAGCTTTGAATTGTTTTAAATGAACACATTGTAAAAAGCTAAAAGAAAAGTTTCTTGAAAGGAGTAAAAAGATTTTAAGCAGAGGCTTGCTAGATTTAAACTTAAAAAGATCGCTTTGAAGAAGTAGCCAAAGTTGAGGAGAGCGTTGTTGCCAAGGTTAGAGGTATGAGTGAATTATATTTTGAAAAGCTGGTCATCGCAAAGGAAAAGCCAGAGGGTGAATTTTGAATTTCCTAAGTGTAAGACATACTTGAGGACAAGCATGATTCTAAGTTTGGGGGTGTGATAGCTTGTAGAAATACAAGCTATTATAGCATTTTATTTAGAATTACGAGGGCTAACAAGTAGAATATGCGTTGATAATACTAAGAATTCATGTGAAAAGTGAGATTGTGTCGATCAACACTGAAAATTTTGGCTAACCCAATATTGCAGCTAACCTAACGTTCATCGCATGGATGTTGCGGCTATTGATCGCATGCATTCATCGCATGAATGCTACGGCGACAGAGTAATAACCATGATAGAAGGGTGATCGCAAGGTTGGTGGAATGCAATGGTACTTCAAAAAACAAGCATGAACATATACATTGGGAGTATAAAAAAGATGATGTTAACATATCACCTACCGCGTCGAAAGTGGCAGTGATTCAGAGCGGGACTACCAATGCTGTCGACGTTTGAGCTCTATAAATAGAGCCTTAGAGCCCAAATTCAAGGTATCTGAGCTTCTGCCTTAAGGCTGATCCTTGTGATCACAAATATGAGTGTGAGCAAGACATTCTTTGAGAGTCCTTTATTCCTTCAACCCATTTCGAGTGACGATCGAAGCTTTTCTGGAGATAGAGCTCGAGAGAGACTACTCCACTGCCCATCCATGGCACCACTGGCAGCCTTAACATACATCTGATGGAAGCAAGAGATTGCCTACATTTAGCCCTCCACCTCTCTTCTTATCTCTGTATTGTAATACATTTTGGCTTAAGACATTAATACATTTTGTAATCAATGCATCTCTTTATTTCCTTCGACACCATCTTCACTATCTTCTTCTCTACCATCACTTATTTTCATTGCATCGAACTAAGTAAGGTCGCAAGCGTTATCACATACTCAATCATGCATCATAGAGATATGAAGCATGTAGTAAACCACCGAGAGGTGTGCGTTGCGCGAGTATAGTGAGTTAATCCTCTTCGCTTAGTGTGAGGTTGTCGCAATGCTTGTCTATGAGCTGATTAGCCGCGACTAACTGCCCGAGAGGGTAAGTAGTGGAACTCACTAGCAAAGTAAGTAGTATTCCTAGAGAGAGGAATAATCTTATGTTCAACATAACCATGCGTTATAGAGATATAAGCATGCGGCTGTCCACCGAGAGGTGTGCGACGCGTTAGTGTGGCGAGCTGGGATTACCCTTGCGATCAAGCTTAATGATGCGGTGAATTTATCCCTTCCACCATTCTATTTATTTTTCTATGCATCTTATTATGAGTTAATAGTTGCCGCGTCTCTACCAATTCTCATAGTCACACTTCCATTGCTCAATTTGTTTAATTAGAAGTAGGAGTAGCACATAGTCTTTTAAATTCCTTATTCTTTTATTCACTGCCTCAAATGCATTACTTCACAACATTTAGCTACAAGTCTCTGAGTTTGACCTTGGATCACCCGAGAAACTTATGATCTCGTTATACATGGTGAGAAAGCAAGAAAACTTGTGATAGGAATGCATGATCATCGCATACACGATTAACGCATATTCTTTAGTTCAACACATGATCATCGACCCATGGAGATCAACGCATGGCATAAGTCATGCATTATATATTTTCCTTGCATCAAGAGGACACTAACACTTGGTGACCTTGGTATTCTCGATGTGAGAACCTAGGAGTGGTGGGCTCTGGCTATTTTGGTTAGGAGGGAGTTTGTGGTTTAGAGGAGGAAGACGAATGAAAGAAGAAAATCTCTATCGCATAGATAATTATTCAATCGTGTAGTGAAAAGAGTTTATCGCATAGGCTCTTTAAGTTGATCATGTAGTCTTACAATCGTGTTGAAGGAAATCAAACATGAGGGTTTCCATGAGTAATGCAATGAACTTTCTAAATTTCAATCGTTTATGAACAACACAATTACAATCACAAAACGAAAACAACAGGCTATTCGCAAAACTGAAATTACAACATGCTTTACTAAGATCAAGGACAGAATAAACATACCTTTGAAGACTCATCTTCAACACCCTTGATCATGAATGTTCAATCACAGCAACACAATAACACACGAATGTTCATACACTACGACTACTACATTGCACGATCAACTCGACAATGAACACAGCAATCACCCCGAACTCCACGAACGGCCTCCACAGAACCTTGACGAGTGTCGAGTTTTATATGACACCACCACAAAAGTTACCTTGGTATTCTCAGTGTGAGAATCTAGAGTGTGGGCTCTATGTAGACTTGGTTAGAGGATGAGACCGGAGGAGAACAATCGTGTAAACGATTGAGCAAGTGGGAGATAACAAAGCCTATCGTATAGAACGATGGCCAATCGTTTAACAAAAGCTATGCGATCGATTAGCTCATTGGCGAGCTGAGTTTCTACCGTGTAGAAACACTCCACGATCGTCTAGTTTCTCGAAGCTGTTGTTCAGTAAATCGTATTTACTTGACAACCTTTCCGTGAGTAATTTTCGAGAATGGAATTCTTAATTCAACAAATTTTGCAAATCCTATTAAATTTAGGAAAACATTTTTCCTTTTATCTCATGGTTATCATGAAACCACCAATAACCTCCCACTAATTTGGTTCTTAGAGAAAAAGAGATAATTATCCGATAATTAAATTTATTATAAATATAAATGATAATAAACTTATCATACTATATTTATAACCTATAGTTTTAATATTTCATCTCATGAAACATATAAACCATAGCTCTTTTTCTATTCCATGACACTTAATGTAAATCTCATTTACATTAATCCTCCATTTGATGTATCTCATACACCATACTGATCATATCATATATAATCGAATTACTTCTTGTCAATTTGAACATTTCAAATCAACACCAAGAATTGATCCTCAATTTTAATCCATTGAGCTACCAAGGGGATCTTATGAACCTGTAGCTCGAAGCTCCAACAGTACGTGAATAACTGACTAAACTCTTTAGTCACAGGATCCACCGTCCTTTAACTACCAGGCACTCCACTAAAGACTGACAGCTGAACTCTCCTTACTATAGATATATTATGTGTCCATCTTAACGAATCAACAGTGCGGCAACCCTTCATAGATCGCTCGTAAGTACAACTCGGCCAATAACCGTTATGCCCTTGTAGTTACATCTAACTTTTTAAGTACCACTGATCCCTCTAATGAACATAAATCATAGTTCTACTATGACTGAGTCCTTTCTTCCAAAGAGAAGTTGTGGCCACTATGTTCAAGCCCCGGAATCAACCCTTAAGGGAGTAATCTATCTACTTTCCCCTGCTTCAGGGAAAGAGTGAATTCCATCTTGTATAACTGAGTTCCCAACTCCCAAATCAGACAAGTCCCCAAAAAGGTAGGCATGTTGAGTTGGCAATCTGGCCACTCTCACCCATACTAATCAAAGGACCGCCCTTAAAGGCAGAAGTTCCCAAAACACTCAGGATTGAGGTCATGTCGCCTACGGTCGTTTAGGTGAGATGTAAGTCTCCAGTATCAACAACGTTATATATAGAGACGAATCATCTCGTGGTCCGGTCTTATACAAACTCTTTGTATAGGACACATGAACGGTCAGGATCTACCATTTGTAGTAGTTTACAACACTTGCAAACCTCTACAAAGCAGGCCGTATCCCAGTGTCACCAGAATCAAGTATCCCACCTTAATCCTTATACTACAGACATATTCAGGTTATTGCTTAAGGCATGATCCACTTGTATATCTCATATACATGCTTAAGTTCATACACAATAACCATGGAGCTTTGTTTATTGGATATGAGTAAATGCCAGAATTAAATTACTCTTCTTTTATTCATAAACAATATGTGTAATTACAAACAATGAGACTTCGAGAGAATTAGGATACCAATCTCAACAATCTCCCACTTGTTCTAATGCCTTGGGAGACTAATGTACAATACAAGATAAATACATGTACAATATACAATAAACTAGGGCATACCCCAGTATCATCTCCCATTTTCCTTAGACAAGATGCCGCATGACCCGTAGACCCAGACTCTCTAGGTGACCCTCGAATACTTTAGTCATGAGAGCCTTTGTAAAGTTATCAGCAATGTTATACTCTAATGCGATCTTCGTGACTATCACATCACTGTGATGCACAATCTCCCTGATCAAGTGGTATTTCCACTCTATATGCTTGCCTCGACGATGACTTCGAGGCTCCTTTGAATTTGCCACAGCCCCGCTGTTATCACAATAGAGAGTGATAGGTAAATCCATGTTTGGAACAACTTCTAAATCGGCAAGGAATTTCCTCAGCCAAACAACCTCTTTAGCTACCTCACAAGTAGCTACATATCGGCTTCCATAGTGGAGTCCGTGATGCATCCTTGCTTGATGCTTCACCACACTACACCCCCTCCATTCAGAGTGAACACTGACCCCGATGTCGATTTGCGAGAATCTCTATTGGTTTGAAAGTCAAAGTCTGTGTATCCTGTAAGGATCAGATCCTTATCTCCATACACGAGCATGTAGTCTCTCGTTCTCCGAAGATACTTAAGGATCATCTTGACCGTCGTCCAGTGATCAAATCCTGGATTGGACTGATACCGACTGACAATCCCTACTGCATAGCAAATGTCGGGTTTAGTCATAACATTGCATACATTAAGCTTCCTACAGCTGAAGCATAGGGAATCCGTCTCATCTCTTCAACCTCTTAAGGTGTCTTAGGACACTGATCCTTAAATAATACGATTCCATACCTAAAGGATAATAAACCCCTCTTTGAATCCTGTATCCTGTACCTGATCAACACTTGATCAATGTACGATGCCTGAGACAAGGTTAACCTCTTGTTCTTATGATCTCGAATGATCTGGATCCCTAGAACATACTGTGCCTCACCCAAACCTTTCATTTGAAACTGGCAGCTAGCCACTTTTTAATGCCAGTCAGATACCCTACATCATTCTCAAAGAGTTTGATATCATCCACATACAGTACTAGGAAAGCTACTGAGCTGTTAATGATCTTCTTGTAAACACAAGGCTCATCAACATTCTGATCAAAGCCAAATGACTTGACCGCAGTGTCAAATCTAATGTTCCATGATCTAGATGCTTGTTTCAGCCCATAAATGGACCTATTAAGCTTACAAACTTTTTGCTCTTGATCTGGAACTACGAACCCCTTTGGTTGAGTCATATAGATGGTCTTCTGAAGATTACCATTAAGAAAGGCAGTCTTGACATCCATTTACCATATCTCATAATCATAAAATGTGGCTATGAACAGGATATCTTGATAGACTTGAGCATGACAACAGGTGAGAAAGTTTCCTCATATTCAACTCCGTCGACCTGGGTATAACCCTTTGCCATGAGTTTAGCCTTAAAGGCTTGCACCTTTCCATCTATACCTCTCTTTCACTTATAGATCCACTTACATCTAATAGGTCTTACCCCATTAGGCGGATCCACAAGCTCTCAGACGTTATTGAAGTACATAGACTCCATCTTCTAGTTCATGGCTTTAATCCATTCATCCTTGTTAACATGCTCCATTGCTTTCTTAAAATACAACGAATCCTCAATCCCATCATTAGCAATGACGTTCTGGGCATTAGTCAAACCCATGTAGCGATTCAGTGGGTTCATAACTCTCAAACTACGTTAAAGTAGTCTCAACTCTTAAGCTGGTTGACCAGATGCACCGACCTCAACAACTCTAGTTAATTTGTCAGCCTGTTGAACAACTCTTGTTAAGCCCTCAGTAGTCTCAGTCTCACTAGAAATCTCATGTAAAATAAGCTTACTTCATGGTTTATGATCCTTCATGTGGTCTTCTTCCAAGAAGATAGCATTTGTAAAAACAAGTATCTACATCTCGTTTCTTTGGGGTAGCCTACAAAGAGGTAAACTTTCGAACGCGATTCCAACTTCTTCGAGTTAGTCACAAGCACATGTGTCGTTCATTCCCAAATCCTGAAGTGGCTTCGATTACCTTTATGGCCTCTCCACAACTCAAAAGGTGTTACAAAAACACTCTTCGAGGGAACGTTGTTTAGGATATAGCATGCAGTCTTCACTGCAAAGCCCCAAAATGAGTCTGGAAGATGAGCATAACTCATCATAAACTGAACCATGTCCAACAAAATTCTGTTTCTCCTTTCTGGTACACCAGTTTGCTGAGGTGTATCTGAGGCTGATAATTGGGACGCAATCCCATATTCTATCCTATAGTTCTAGAATTGGAGGTCCGTATACTCTCCACCACAGTCAGATCATAGTGTTTTTATCTTCTTACCTAACAAGTTTTAAACATCAGCCTTATACTCCTTGAACTTGTCAAGGGCTTCAAACTTATGTTGCATTAGGTAGAGATACATGTACCTTGAAAAATCATCTATGAAAGAGATAAAATATTCATGCCCACCTCGAGCCCTAACATTCATCGGACCACAGAGGTCAGAATGTACAAGCTCCAAGGCTTCCTTGGCTCTATAACCTTTTCCAGTAAAAGATCATTTGGTCATCTTGCCTTCGAGGTATGATTCACATACCAGTAAAGAGTTTTCTTCTAAACTCTTTAGAAGTCCACCTTTCACCAACTGCTCAATCCTATTGAGATTGATGTGACCTAACCTTAGATGCTAAAGATGGGCGTTTTCCTTAGGAGAAACCTTTGGTCTTTTAGTTGTTGTTGCTGTACTTAACATTTCAGTGTTAAACAAGGCTTTTATGACTAACGACCTTAGTACATATAAGTTACTTTCCATCGAACCAATACGAATCTCCATTCCACTCTTGAAAATAAACACTTTATTCTCAGAAAAGGAGATGGTGTACCCTTGTTCAATGAGACAAGAAATCGAGATTAAGTTCCTTTTGATATGAGGAACTACGAAAATATTATTCATTAACAGATCACGTTTCTTGTCCAAAAATAACTTTAGCCTGCCTACAACAACAGCTGAAATAACCTCACCAGTGCCGATTCGAAGAGTCATCTCTCCCTGTGGCAACGTTTGCTAGGAATTAAATCTTTGGTAAGAGAAACTGACATGATTAATAGCACCCGAATCTTGGATTTAGACAAAATCATCATTCTCTACCAAACACGTCTCTAAGACCAATAAATCACATTTACTGTCTTTCCTCCTCTTTTGGAGAGTAGTGGGATCAGCATCAGAACCTAAATAAGCTCTATGTAGCATGTCGGATCACACTTCTCTTCCATGAACCTTAACAGAGTCGGAAACTATTGCGTCCTCTTCCTAGAGTTTAACTTTGGAACTAACACTACTGGTTTTGTCATCCATCCCTTTGTGCTCGAAAAGTAAGAACTGGCATTCAAATAAATCTTGCAACGAGTCCATGATCTCGCGTGCAATGACCATGTTCTTAACCCTTTTGGCCAAAACATCAGGTATGCTAGCGAAAATGTGAAGTCGGGCCAATGAATTAGCCTTCATCCATACCTCACATGCATTACGAACAATTCGCAGTGCATCAAGGGTCGGGACATGAGGACGTTCCTCAACCATGAAAAATTTGAGGTCGTTTACCACGAAATACGTTTTACAAGACTCTTTCCACTGTATGTAATCGGTCAAACTAAAGGCTTTAAATGGAAATACTAACAGGTTGCTGAAAACAAAAACACATTGACCTACATTAGGTTTTAAGCAAATACCCGTTGAAAAAAAAACATCCAATAAGGTTTAGCAAAACTAACATGAACCTCGTGTGACATCTAGTTTCGCAATGATGCTTTAAAGGTTTAGGATAAAAGCCGCCGAAGGGAAGTCAATTATCCCTCCTCTGAATTGAGAAATTCTCAACCAGTCATTAATACCAGAATAACTCTTGCTCCTATAACGACTACCCATCATTGATTTGGTCAAGATATCATTAGATTACTTGACAATCTCTCGTAACTATGGCCCGCCATTTTAGGCCCTAGAGATCCGCCCCAAATAGCCAATCCGAAGGGGAAAATCCGATTGGGGAAAAACCTAAAGCAACCCTATCCATTTCTAGAGTTCACTTCGATCTTGACCAACTACATTGAACACACAATGTATTAATTTCTTAATCCAAAATGTTATACAATAAAATATAAGAAAAGAAGAGAAAATGAAAGGACCAGCTGGAAGCAATGTCTTGCTTCTAGCGGATGTGTGTCAAGGCCGTCGGTGGTACCATGGAAGGGCGGTGGAGCTGACTCTCTCGAGATCTAACTTCGGCGAAGGCTCCAGTCGTCACTCGGAATGGATGAAGGAGATGAAGAACTCTCAAGCTTTCTTCTTACGCGTTTGTCTGGATCACAAGGATCCTTTTCTGAAATTCTGCTCGGCGACTTCTATTTAGAGAGCTTGATCGCCGACAACATTAATGGACCTACTCTGATTTTGACATTAGCGGCGCATTGGTCCTTTTCTGAATCTCGGCTGCTAACGGCGTTGTAGGTGAAATGTCAACATCATCTTTTGATTTTTTCGAGATATGCGTTGATGCTTTCGTTCCACCAACCTTGTGGTAATCCTGCCATTATGGTTATCATCGTGTAGCCACAATCTTGAAATGACCGCAATCGCTTGGTTACCGCAACTTCTACACAAGGATCGAAATCTCTTGACGATCGCAACTCCTATACGATGGACGCATGTGGTTGATTACCGCAACACCCATGCGTTGATCGTATGCTTTGCGTTTGCGATGGAGAAGTTCTCTGCATGGGTCGTCTATGCGATAGCTCGGCTTCCGTGTCTGCGTTCGATTTTTGCGTTAGCTACAAAGATAGACAATCCAATGCATAATAACGCATAATAGTGGGTTAGCCGAGATTCTTAATGTTGAACGATGTAAACTCATTTTCTCATGAATACCTAATATAATTGCCGTGTATTCTACTTAACAGCCCTAATAATTCAAAAAAAAGACCTAAGATGTCGTGCATTTCTGCATGTCATCAGACACACCTAATGCGCCACGAGGGGGTACAGAATGATCTCACGGTGTGAACCAATGATAGAGACCGTAGGATGTGTTGACACACACCTTTCACTATTTATTATAAACAATCTCTCTGTCCACCTTGATATTGACTCATGCAAACACCATCCGAAGGGGGATACTCCTAGGGCACCATGAGGCCAAGCATGAATCTCACAGTGTGAACATTCAGGGAGAAACATGAGTGGAATCATTGACATATTAGATACATCTCTTCCTCCCACTGAGCATTTTATAACCTAGGGTTTAGTTTACTTAGAAAAAACACGGCTAAGAATTTTAACTAAGTGACTTTTTAGGTTTGCCTAAGAATAACTTTTACATTGGATGGTTGAAACAACTTTTGATCTTCATCCATTAAACTCTTTAACGGAGTCTTTGACTAACTGTCGTATGCTTGCAGAAAATCTATGTAATTCACCTTTCCAGGTAGGTTCCCAGGTAGGGGAATTCTGTTTCCGTCAGCTTAAGTACCCCAGCCTAGACATAACCCATCTTAGACAAAAGGTCCCTTATAGATAGATTTAATACAATTTTAATCTTTTATGCCAATCAATTTAATCCTATTACTTCGATTTAAAAAGATTAAACTAGGTTACTAATCTCATTAGAACCTTTGAACTTAGGTCTATCTCAATCCAATTTTAAAACCTTTTAAAACAAGAAGTTTACCATAAGTCTGCATGCAACTCTGTCTTATCGATTTTAGTTCTAATTTCTTTTATAACACTTGTAATGGAAACAAAAAAAAATCAACCACAACGCAAAGTAGACACACACAGGCATTCATAACTTTTATAAATAGCCTAAGTGTCATGTTCAATGCATCGTTCATTCATTGCTACCTTTTATATAACTCTTATACAAACAAGCAATGAACCAAGCAAAAACATGCTTCCATACACTCTTATACTATAACGCTTATAATATAAATATGATGCATGCATATGCTTACTGCATGCATAAATATAACTCTTATATTTTATGATGCATGTGCATGCTTTTAAGTAATTTCTTCATGAAATATTATAACACATATAATATATGATGCATGAATGATTGCACAACCTAAGGTGGGTTTTAAGACTATATGTCAAACACTTTGCCATATAAACACCATACATCTCATGTATAATAAACAAATATTGATGAATGGAAAAAAATTGCCTCAAATCCTTAAAACTAAAAGCTAACTATTATAAAAACAAGGAGTCTCCGGTTCATACAAGCGAACCGGGTCTTGAATCGTCTGGTCGAAGCAACACGTGTCTCTGCTGATCTTGCACCCATCTCCCTGCAACCGTTTACACGAATGAACAAATGCATTGCTAAATCATTTAAAAATGCTCCCAGAGTTAAACGATCGTGTACCTTTTACTATGCGATGAAGCACGAGGTACGTGATCATGCTGCGCACTCCACCTAACACAAGCCTTATACAATCGTCTAAACGACTACAATGTGGCAAAGCACCATCGTCTAAATGATCGCTGAGTGAGTGCCTTCGTCTAAACGATGAGCATCAGATACTCCTACTGTGATTGTCTACTTCCAGCGTCCACGCGATCGGGAAACCAACGCTACCAATAGAGTAAACCATTTTACCCCATCGTTTAGTAAATACAACACGATCATGTAGAAAAATCTACACGATCGTTTAGTTAAATCCCAACGATTGTTTACCTGAGGTTACATGATACGACCAACTCTTGGTCTTCTTCTTCGCTGAGAACCACATTTCCATGCCTCGAAACTTCATCATGAACAACTCGACTAATGTAAACACTTTGAATTACAGACTCAGTAGCATGTTAATTATGCCCAAAACGCAGGGGCCCTTATAAATTAACATTTTGTAATTTAAAGAAATCTTTAAACAGAGGCAATTAAACCCGTAATAATCCATCAATGCCATCTACAAATGATTTAACTATTAAACGAAATGCAGAAAAAACCCACCACGACTGTAAAAATAGTTCAAAACAGAAGTGAAATTTGGAATATCAGAACAACCTGGCTCTGATACCAATTGAAAGATATCGGACATGAGGATTTCCATGAGCAATTGAATGATCGTTCCAAATTTCAATCATATATGAACAACACAATTACAATTACAATCACAAAACGTAAACAATAGTCTATGCGCAATACCAAAATTACAACATACTTTACTAAGATCAAGGGAAGAACAAACATACCTTTGAAGACTCATTTTCAACACCCTTGATCATGAACACTCGACCATAGCAACACAACAACACACAAACGTTCGTACACTACGACCACTATACTACACGATCAACTTGACCACAAACACAGTGATCACCCCGAACTCTACGAACGGCCTCCACAGAACCTCGACTAGTGTCAAGTTGAGTATGACAGTACCACAAAGGTTACCTTGGTATTCTCGGTGTGAGAATCTAGAGTGTGGGCTCTATGTGGACTTGGTTATAGGACGAGATTGGAGGAGAACAATCATGTAAACGATTGAGCAAGTGAGAGATAACAAAACCTATCGTATAGGACGATGCCCAATTGTTTAACAAAAACTATGCGATCGTTTAGCTCATCGGCCAGCTAAGTGTCTATCGTGTAGAAACACTCCACGATCGTCTAGTCTCTCCAAGTTATCATTTAGTAAATTGTATTTACTTGACAACCTTTCCATGAGTAATTTTCAAGAATGGAATTCTCAATTCAACAACTTTTGCAAATCTTACTAAATTTAGGAAAACATTTTTCCTTTTATCTCATGGTTACCATGAAACCACCAATAACCTCTCAATCAATTGGTTATTAGAGAAAAAGAGATAATTATCCAATAATTTAATTTATTATAAATATAAATGATAATAAACTTACCATACTATATTTATAACCTATAGTTTTAATATTTCATCTCATGAAACATATAAACCATAGCTCTTTTTCTATTCTATGGCACTTAATGTAAATCTCATTTATATTAATCCTCCATTTGATGTATCTCATACACCATACTGATCATATCATATATAATCAAATTACCTTTTATCAATTTGAACATTTCAAATGATCCTCAACTTGAATCCATTGAGCTACCAAGGGGACCTTATGGACCTGTAGCTTGAAGCTTCAACGGTACATGAATAACTGACTAAACTCTTTAGTCACGGGATCCACCATCCGTTAACTGCCAGTCACCCCACTAAAGGCCGACAACTGAACTCTCCTTACTACAGATATATTATAGTCCATCTTAACCAATCAACAGTGCGACAACCCTTCACAGATTGCTCGTAAGTACAGCTCGGCCAATAACCGTTATGCTAGTGTAGTTACATCTAACTCCTTAAGTACCACTAATCCCTCTAATGAACATTACTATGACTTTTTTCTCTCTTCCAAAGAGAAGCTGTGGCCACTATGTTCAAGCCCCAGAATCAGCCCTTAAAGGAGCAGTCTATCTACTTACCCCTGCTTCGGGAAATGAGTGAATTCCGTGTTATGTAACTGAGTTCCCAGTTCCCAAATCAGACAAGTCCCCAAAAAGTTAGGCATGTTGAGTTGGCAATCTGGCCATTCTCACCCATACTAATCAAAGTACCGCCCTTAAAGGTAGGAGTTCCCAAAACACTTAGGAGGTAGGAGTTCCCAAGACACTTAGGATTGGGGTCATGTCACCTATGGTCATGTAGGTGAGATGTAAGTTTCCAGTATCAATAACGTTATATATAGAGACGAATCATCTCGTGGTTTGATCTTATACAAACTCTTTCTATAGGACACCCCGCTCGCATATCTTCACATGAATGGTTAGGATCTATCATCTGTAGTAGTTTACAACACTTACAAACCTCTACAAAGCGGGTCGTATTCATAGTGTCACCAGGATCAGGTATCCCACCTTAATCCTTATACTACAGACCTATTCAGATTATCACTTAAGGCATGATCCATTTGTATATCTCATATACATGCTTAAGTTCACATACAATAACCATGGAGCTTTGTTTATTGGATATGAGAAAATGCCAGAATTAAATAACTCTTCTTTTATTCATAAACAATATGTGTAATTACAAACAATGAGACTTCGAGAGAATTAGGACACCAGTCCCAACAAGTGTAACTCTTTTCTACCTGAATAATAAAATCATATTTTATTTTATTCCATTTTGTCATAAAACTGATTAACTTCCCATTAAGGTGGTTAGAGAGAAAAAAGAAATTAACTATCAAATAATCAATAATTATAAATAAATATGATAACCAACTTATCATATTATTTATAACCTATAGTTTTAATATTGCATCATATACAATATAAACTATAGTTTGTTTTCTCTATTTTGTTGCATTTAATATAAATCATATTTATATTAAAGTTAACAACTATGAATCTTATTCATAGAAAATATATTTGAATCATATTCAAATATTTATTCCTCCAACTATAATGTATCAAATATATTATATATAATTGAACTAATTTAATTATATCATATCTAATTAAATTCCCTCTTATTAATTTGAACATTTCAAATTAACCCAAAAATTGAATCTCAACTAAATCCTTTGAGCTTCCTATGGGACCTCATAGACCTGTAGCTTGAAGCTCCAATGATACATGAATAAATGGTTAAGCTCTTTAATTACTTTATCCACCATCCGTTAATTTTCGAGCACTCCACTAAAGACTGACAGCTGCACTCTTTACACTACAGATATATTTCTATGTCCATTGGATATAACCAATCAACAGTACGATAACCCTTCATAAATTGCTTGTAATTACATTTGGGCTAAATTATCGTTTTACCTCTGTAGTTACATCTAACTCCTTAAGTACCACTGATCCCTCTAATGAACAATAGATCGTAGTCCCACTATGACCAAACCCTTCTCTGGCCAAGAGAGAGTGTGGCACCAGATTGTTCAAGACCTAGTATCAGCCCTTAAGGGAGCAATTTATCTACTTACCCTTACTTCGGGGAAGGAGTGAATTCCATCTTGTGTAGCTGAGTTCCCAGCTCCCTAATCAGACGAATCCCTAAAATGGTAGGCTTATTGAGTTGGCAATCTGCCCCTTTCATCCATACAAATCAAAGGACTGACCTCATAGGCAGAAGTTCACAACTCACTCAGGATTAAGGTCATGATACCTATGGTCATCTTAGTGAAATGAAAGTCTCTATTATGAACGACATTATATAACGAGACTAAGCAGTTCGTAGTCCGGTCTTATACAAATTTCTTTGTATAGAATATCCTCACTCGCATGTCTAATACATGAATGATCAGGATTAGATCATTTGTGGCACTTTACAACATTTGTAACATCTACAAAGCGGGCCATATTAGTAGTGTTACCATGATAAGGTACGCAGACTTATCCATATACTACAGATCATTAGGTTATCACTTAAACATGATCCACCTGTATGTCTCCACATACATTTTAAAGTTAAACGATAACCGTGGATGTTAGTTTATTGGTTTGTGGTTAATGCAACTAAAATATCATATATTTAATAGATAAAGTGAATAAAGTATCAAATATTATTAATCACTGAAATGTTTGTTCATACAAGGTTTACAAACTATAGAACCCTACGAGATTTAAGGCATCAACCTCAACTAGCATCTCCCAAGTAGGATGATATTCGCACTCAGGACCATGTGAAACTTGTATCTGCTTAGTAGCCAAAACTGGAACTATAGACATTAGTTCGGATATTTGATTTCTAAGCTCATTAAATTCACTTACCTCTTATTCTTTACGTTGAGTCGAATACATCGCATGAAGCGTATAATAGATATTCATATCTTTTACCATGATAGAAAAAGTAAACACAAGAATAGAAAATTATTTTTAGGTTTTTAAAGTTTAATTCAATTTCAACTAAAAGAGATTAATTGGCTTGCCTCCCCAGCAACAGCGCCATTTTTTCCAGGTCGGAAATCGATGTCGTTGATTCGACTCCAAATTGAAACAAAAGAAAATTTATAAAGAGATCACCGAACTACTCCTATTACTACAAAAACGTAGCAACATTGGTAAGTATGGGGTCGAACCACAGGGATGCAAAAAAACGTAGCTAAATTTGACTATGAAAGCGATGAAAATGGGTTTTTTTTTTCATTAATTCGAAAACATGAGGGAAAGTAAATTGCAAGGGGTAAATGTAAACAAGAATTGGTTCATCTAGTTCTCAGATCAAGTTAGACATTCAATGTAATTTCAATTATTGTTTTTAGCCAGTTGACTATGCAATTGAATTACGCATGCATAACTACTCACTTGATCCGGTCTAACTAGCTTCTACAAAGGCTGACAACTAGCGTGAATCTAACCGAGAAAGTGTCGTGATTATTAATTAAGGTCGAAAAACCAATACCCTAGTTAAACTACATGCTTCTAAATTTTATTGGGCTTGATAGCGGCCATATAGAGCTAAAAACACATGTATTAAGATTCAAGATTCAATTATGTTGATTAACTGTCAGGAAAAGCCATATTCGGTTGACTAATTTTATCTTTGAACCTATCAATTAGCACATTCTAGGAATAACCATCAAATGCCTAATTTACTATTGCTACTTAGACCTTAGCAAAACTAAGAATAACTAGCATGCACGATAAAGCATGAAAAGTCAACCTCAAAATCATGCTTGGGAATTTAAATGGATTCAAATAAAAACATAATTCGGAATTGTAAACATCAATTGAAAACAGAAAACTCATGAAATCGACATCAATAGGCATTTGGAGAAAATTCAGAAAATTCAGAATAGGCATTTAGAGAAACTTTCCTTTTCTCATGAGTCTCAGTAGTTTTAAACATTTCTATGCTCAAAACGGCTCTAACCTCTGTCGATTTTAACAAATACAAGTTATTTTCTAATTTTAAAGAACAAATTTAGTTATGTCTTGAATTTATGAACACTTCATCATTTTCGAAAGAAACTTTATAATTTTGTTCTAGTAAACAAGAGACAAATATCAGATTTCTTTTCATAGAAGGAAGGTAATAAATTTTTTTTAGTAAAATGTGTTTATCTCCTATAAATAACTTCATATCTCCCACTGCTTTAGCTGAAATAACCTCCCCGGTCCCTACCTTAAAGATTGTTTCGCCTTCTATCAACTGTCTCCAGGAACTTGTTTTCTGTGAGAAAGTACATATATGATTAGCGGCATCTGAATAAATTATCAAGGTCTTATCGTTTTCCACTAAACATGCTTCGATAACAAGTAAATCATATTTATCTTTTTGTTCAATTTTTGCATTCTCATCAATATCATTCAAAACTTTAGATGAGTTGGGAGGTATAGAACAATCCTCTGTTAAAACTCTTTTAGAACCATTAACCGCTAGTAATTTGTACGTTGATTTTACTTTACCGTTAGCTAATTTGGAAGCGAGTATTCTAGAAGTCTTTAACATGCTGAAATTTTAAACAAATTCATATTTAGCAAATTGCAACTAAATCCAAAGTTAAGTTTTAGCAAAACAAGTAATAATGTACCCATAACCATTATTTATTTGCAACGATACTACAGTGCGTCAGAATACGTACTACCGAGGGGTGATGACGGGAAATTAGATGTCAAATACTCGACAACTAAAATCCCTTCGACGCGATATGCAATGCATGTTCTTAAGGTATGCATTGATAGTCATGCGTCGATGGTCATGCGTTGGAATGAATATGCGTTAATTAATATATGCGATGACCATGCGTCCTGACACAAGTTTTCTTGCGCACACGCCAAGTATAACGCGAACACAAGTTTCTCGGGTGATTCGAGGTCGAACATAGGGACTTGTAGCAAAATGAATTCGGTAATATGCATGCGGCAGTTAAATAAAAGAATGTTGGAGGGGTTGCTAAGCTAGTCCTACTCCTACTCCTAACTAACAGACAACGCAATAAGAATATGAATGAGAGGTAGAGATACGAAAACTCTTGACATGAAACAAATGAATGGAAAAGATAGATAAAATGCAGAGATGTTTTCATGGCAATACTTAAGAGTGACCACAAGGGCAACCTTAGTCAACGCAAGCCATGCGATCATGCTACACACACTAAAAGCCTAAATCTAGGACGTATGTGGTGGGTATGCATAAGTGTCGAGATGACCGCATACAACCACCATATCTTACTTCCTGGATGCATGCAATATCCCATCCGTAGGGTGCATATGTTGTGTGAAAGCAAATAGAGCTGATCTCTAAGATCCCCATTCTTGCCTATGTGTTCCAATCCGCTCACCCGAGTCTTAGATTTGAGTTTTAGACTACTCTCCCAAGTAAGCCTAAATGATAAATGAAGCACTCATAGGACAAGGTAGCCGTATGAACTTTACTGACCTAAGATTTTTCCTATCCCTAGTGAACAATGACTTACATTGCTTCATGCGACCAACCACTTACCCTCCCGGGTAGTTGGTTGTTGCTGACTTTACTCATAGACAAGTAATGCGTTAGCCTATAGACAGGCGTTGCCGCAGCTTCACACTAAGAAAATAAGGTTTTCTCACATACTCGCACAACGCACACCTCTTAGTTGTTTGCTACATGCTTCATATCCCTAATCCACATGACTAAGTATGCGATACCCAAACAATCTCACTAAGTGTGGCAATGAAAGTAAAGATAATAATGTAAAGAAGATGGAGATGGAATTGAAGGAAACATAGAAATGTATTGAACACAAAATGTATTAATTCCTTGATCATAAAATGTATACAATACAATTTAAGAAAAGAAAGGAAAATGAAATGACCAGCTGGAAGAAAAGACTTGCTTCCAGCGAATGTGCGTCAAGGCTGCCGATGGTGCCATGGATAGGCGGTGGAGCTGACTCTCCTGATCTAGCTCCGATTGAAGACTCCGGTCGTCACTCGGAATGGATGAAAGAGGTCAAGAACTCTCAAACGTCTTCTCAGCATTTTGTTTGGATCGTAGGGAAAACCTTGGGTTGCAGGGATAATCCCCGGACAATTGGAATTCTGCTCATCGACTTCTTTATATAGAGCTTGGATTGTCGACAACATTAATGGACTGCTCTGATTCTGACATTTGGCGCGTTTAGTCCTTTCTAAACTCTGCTGCTAACGGCGTGGTAGGTGAAATGTCAACATCAGCTTTTGATTTTCTCGAGGTAGATGTGTTGATGCGTTCATTCCACCAACCTTGTGTTGATCCCATTAGTATGTGTTATTGCATAGCCGCAATCATTCAATGACCGCATTCGCTTAATACCGCAACTTTACACAATGACCGCAATCGCTTGCCGAGCACAATTCCCATGCAATGGATGCATGCGACTGATTACCGTAACATCCATGCGCTGATTGAATGCGTTTGCCTTTGCAATGGAGACTTTCACCGCATGTGGTCGTCTATGCGGTTGTCCGGTTTCCGCGTTTGCATCCACTTCCTGCGTTAGCTATAAAAATAGAACATTGAACGCATAATATCGCATAATAATGGGTTAGCCGAGATTCATCATATTGTACGACACAAGCTCATTTTCTCATGAATTCCTAGCATAATTGTGCATATTCTACTTAACAACCTTCATAATTCTAAGTAAAAGGCTTAAGATGACATGCATTTCTGCATGTCATCAAGAGACAGTCAAATACTCCACTAAAGCAAAACAATTTTGACCAAACACTATCTCCAGAATAACTCTTATTCCTATAGTCGTTTAGTTACCGTTTTCGGTTAGAAGTTACTAACACTTTAGTAATTCTGTAAGTGTAACCCTCCATTTTCAGATGTTAGAGGTCGACCCTAACTATGATACCAAAATGGAGAGTCAAGGTTGGGAATGGACCTAAGAAATCCTATCCATTTCTTGAGTTTGAGTTGTTCCAAATCCTATGTTACAACCCTCCGAGGGGATAGCCATTGTTAAACGACTAGCAAGGGCTGCCTAAAGCAAACCAGCAGGCGCAACATAGGAATCTGACGGCCCAAACTAATGAAAGAGACCGCAAGACATGTTGACACATATCCTTCACTCACTTACTATGAACTACTTCCCCCGTTTACCTTGTTATTGACTCATACAAATACTTTCCGAATGGAGGTCACTCCCAGGGTGACACGAAGCATCATCTGAATCTCACAGTGTGAACTATGTGGAAACGTGGAAGTTGAAATCTATGTACCATATATTTGATTTATGTTTGAACAACTTCCCCTTATTCACTAGAATCTAGATTTATGCAAATAATTTCCGAATGGAGGTCACTCCCAGGGTGACATAAAGTACCGCTTAAATCTCGATTGTGAATTCTTAGGGACATGAGAGCTAAAAATAACGTATCGTATATGTTATTAATCTCCCATTGAAGTGTTCTAATAACTTTATCATATAAGTTATTAAACTCCCACTGTAATGTTATACCATTAATTTGGGTAAATTTATAGGTTTGTTTTGGCTAATTAAACAACCCTAAGTCTATGTGGTTTGTCCATGTATAGCACTTATAAATGAATTTTAAACCTATGATGTCTAGGTGATAAACCGTTTTATTACCTCATACCGCTCACGTATGCTTATAAAACCGGTTAACAATGCTCAATTATTCGACCATAATCCTTAGAAAGGAGGTGTTCCGTAGACCGTCAACTTAAGTACCTCCAGCCTTAGACAAGATTATATACCGGTTGAGTTTGTAACCACGTTTACAAGATGTCGACCTATTTTAACTTATTAAAATGGGTGATTTAACTTACATGAGCATGCAGCTTATCTTGGTAATGGATTTTAATATCTAACTCAATTTTATAACAACTTATAAAAATTAGACATGCTCTTACATCCACAGCATACATCAAAGGCATTCCAATTTAATATAATAGTTATGTTAAAAAAAATGAAACCCTAAACATGCATTCTATACATTATAACAATTTATAACATACACACAATACATGTAACATGCTTCCTATGGTGGGATTTTAAATCTAAATGGCATACTATATGCTCAAATTATTGGGAATATCCTAGAACCTGCAGTTCATAAATTTTGTGTTAAACATTCTATTTATCAATAAAATATTATTAAGTATTTTTATCCAAAAAAGTCATTGATATTGCATTCTATTATGAAAATCCAATAAATAAATCCATGGCTATAGTATGAATACTTTAACTTTATGTGGTGATATAAACAAGATCAAGTTATCGTATATAGCCTAAATGGTCTATAAGTATATGGATGAAGTTGGATATTTCATCCTGGTAACACTATTGGATGCGACCTAAATTGTATAGTGATACAAATGATGTGATCCACAAATCATTCATGTAGAGACATGTGAGTGGGGGGCATCCTATGCAATGAGTTTGCATAAGACTGGACCTCGAAATAGTCACTTTTCTTTATAACAACCGTTTACTATTAAAACTGACTATTTCAAACTAAAAAGACCTAGGATAACACGATCTTAATCCTGAGCTAACTATGAACTCCTATTTATTTTGGGATTATCCTTTGATCTGCATAGGTGATAGTAGTTCAACAACACTGCTTAATAAGCCTCCCATGTTGAGGATAAGACCGGGTAGATAGCTGGGGACATAGCTATGCGAGATGGAATTCACTCCTACCCGACTTAGGGTTAGTAGATAGGTTGTTCTCTTAAGTGTTGATGCCTAGTCTTGAACAATGAGGCCCCACCCTCTCTTGGTAGAGAGGGATATGATTTATAAACAGTATTACAAATCAGTTGTTCAATAGAAGGTCAGTGAGAGCTTAAGGTGCAAGATGTATTTACAGGGGTAAAACGATAATTTTGACCTAGCTGTAAATACGAACGACCTGTTAAGGATTGACTTACTAATTATGGTCGAAATGGATAGAAATATATCTATAGTGAGGAAAGTGCAACTATCGAGTTATAGTGGTGTGTCTTGATAGTTAACGAATAATAATTAATTCGATTTAAAGAGTTTAACTGATTAATTACAAATCGTTGGAGTCATGATCTGTAGGTCCATTACGTTCCTCTACTGGCTCATAAATTGGAATAACAAATTGAATATTAAATTGGATGAATTTTGAAATTAGGGTTATGAACTTGAAATGTTCAAATTCAATTATTAGAGTTTTCAATTTATCGTATTTGATACAATTAAAAAAAACGTTTAATTTAGATGAAATCAAACGAAATTTGAGAATCAATTAATATTTAAATTATGATTTAAATATGAAATTGAATCATATTGGTGGAATTGGTGTTTTATTAATTTAATATTAAGATATTAAATTAATTTTCTATTAATTTAAAGGTTTAATTAAAATAAAATTAGTTTTATATAAATTAATTTTATATAAAAAAAATTTAATAAAATAGTTTTATTTAAAACAAAAATCAATTTTAGGAAATTGATTTTAAAATAAAATTAAAGAGAAAGTGGATTTTTCCAATTTTGGAAAAAATCCACTATCTCTTTAAGTGGTAATTCACCAATTTCCATCAAATACTCCATGTAGGAGCTGCCTTCCTTGTAGCCCTATTATCCTGCATGTTTTCAGTGTATATATACATGCTTCATGCAGAGAAATTAGATGGAATTTCTGAAAAGGTTGACTGAAGGGCTGGAAAATTGAAAACCCTTACAAACCTATCAAAATCTCTCTCCAATTCAGCTAGATTTGAATATTTCCACTAAATATTCTTTCTTGTGCTCTGTAGAGAAGATCTTGGTGGTGGTCTTGTTGAAGTTTAAAACTCAATCTTTAAGAATCACTGTGGAATTCGTGGATTAAGTCTTCAAAGGTAATGGTTGCTTCAAACCCTCTTTGAATTTCACTTGAATATTTAAAACTCAAACTAAGAGTAGTTAGAGTGCTTTTTGATTCTGATTTGTTCCGCTGCATGTTAGATTAATCTTTCAAAATTTAAATACAACATACATCACATGCATAATTATTTAAATAATATTGATATGGTTCAACTTTGGCATCCTAAACAAACAAAACAACTAAATTATTAAAAATTAAGAAAGAAACCAGCTTCAATTTTGGTGTTGAACCACCCAAACCGACTCGAACTGGACCCGAATCGTTTGAACCGGACATCTAAGGCATCAAAAAAGGGTTGAACCGGTCCAAGGATGGTCAAACCTGACCGGAAGAAAGTTGAACCGGACCAGAAGATGTTGGATTGATATGGCAACCCTAGAGGGGGGTGAATAGAGTTTAATTAAACTTTTTTTTCTAAATTAACCCAATTATACTAATTAATACACTTTTTATAAATAATAAGAAAAATTCAATTTATGCAAAAAATAAGATGACAAAAAATGTGATAATTTAATTCTATCAAATTTTAGCAAATAAATAAGAACAAACTAAAACATACAATAAATTGTTTAAATTAATTGTAAAAATAAAAAAGAAAAAGTTAGAAAAGAAGACACCACAATTTTTATAGTGGTCCAGTCAAAATCGACCTACTCCACTCCCCAAGCGCCTCTTGGGAATTTGAATAAAATCTTTCCGACTCTTTCCACGGATTAGAGCCCAACCGTTATACCACCGCTCCTTTTACGGGTTCAAGAGCCAACGAGATCCTTTCCACGGTTTAGGATCAAACCGTTACAAATGTTGGAATTTTTGAAGAACACAATACAACTCTCACTAGATTGGATTTACAAGTTTAAGCACTCAACAAATTTATCCTCACAATACAATAATACTCTCTCAAGAATAAGATGAAAAAAAATTGGGAACTTAGAGAGAGCAACAATGAAACTTTTGAGTTTTGGAGGATTATGAAATGTAAAATTTGTTTTTTCAAAATTTGGAGAGGAAGATGGTTTATATAGAGATGGAAAACTTTTAGAAACCACAATTAATTTGGATCATTGGATTTTGGAAAAGAAAAATCAATGGTGGAGATTTTAAACTAAATTAGTCGTTAGATACAAACAAAATGTAATATTAAATTCATTTTCTTTTTAAAATTAATCCAAGAAATAAAAAAAAACATACCATGTGTAAAAAACTAACAGTTAGACACAAACATAAAATAATATTAAATTCATTTTCTTTTTAAATTCATTCTCTTTAAAGTCAATCCAAAAATAAAAAAACATACCATATGTAAAAAAACTAGCCGTTAGACACAAATATAAAATATAAATTTATTTTTCTTTTAAACTTCTTTTTAATTTCAATTTTTTTTATTTTAAATCAATCCAAAAATAAAAAATCCATCATATGTTAATCTCTTAATGATCCACCACTTAACCAATATGCTGTCACATGTCTACATGCAAATGGTCTGGTTATGCCACGTCATCCATCACGGTATTTTCTCTATAGACTTATTTCGGTCACATCGTCTTCGTTTTAGCTCCGATTTGAGTGATTCAAGAGGTGTTGGAATCGTTGTTTCGAGCTCTATGCTATGGACATATTAAAACACTAAAATTTTCAGTAATTAAAAATTGAGTTTGTTATCATCAAAACATTGATTAATTAATTAAAATTAATTAATTTGAGATTAAGGGCCAAAAAGCCAACAATCTCCCCTTTTTTATGATGATAAATCATTCAAGAAAAATAGCTTGAAATACATGTAAACCATATGTAGCACATAATAAAATTCAACATATCACCATAAAGATCATTCTTGAAATTCACTAAAAAAAAATAAATTCTCCCCCTAAGTAATACAATCAAAATCATAACAAATTATAGCATATTTTTCTTAAACTTCTCCCCCTTTGGAATCATAAAAAAGAATAATTAAGAAAAATTTAGAACTACATAAATGTTTCCCTTAAAAACATGAACATAAATTTAGCACAACTCCCCTTAAGAATATTAACACATGCTTTCCATATCTCCCCTATCAAAATGCCTTCTAAAAGATTTAACAAGTAAAATTATAAAATCAAGAGGCATCACAACGAATAATACCGAGCTCAAGCCTATTTTTGCAAAAGTTTTCTTCATTCAAAAGCTTGGTAAAAATATCCGCTAATTGATTATTAGAGCCTACAAATTCAAGAGTAATATTATCATTTTGCACATGTTCTCTAATAAAGTGATGCCTAATATCAATATGCTTAGTCCTAGAATGATGTATATGATTTTTAGTCAAATTAATAGCACTAGTATTATCACAAAATATAGGTACATTATCAAACTTTAATCCAAAATCACAAAGAGTTTGTTTCATCCAAAGAATTTGAGTACAACAACTAGAAACTACAATATATTCTGCTTCGGTAGTAGATAAGGCAATCAAATTTTGCTTTTTACTAAACCAAGAAACTAAGGAATTACCAAGAAATTGACAAGTCTCACTAGTACTCTTACGGTCAAGTAAACTACCCGCAAAATCCGCATCGGAATATCCTACCAAATTAAATTCAACATTTCTAGGATACCATAAGCCTAAATCAATAGTACCAAGCAAATATTTAAAAATTCTTTTAATGGCATGTAAATGTGATTCCTTAGGACAAGATTGAAATCTAGCACAAAGACATACACTAAACATAATATCGGGTCTACTAGTGGTTATATGCTTTTATATCCACAAACTTACCTTTTTCATCCTTGTTAAGCTTAGTGGATGTGCTCATAGGAGTTTTTGCAATTTTACCTTCATTGAATTTGAACCTTTTGAGCAAATCCCTTGTATATTTTTCTTGACTTATGAAAAGACCATCCTTGATTTGTTTGATTTAGAGTCCAAGGAAGAAGCTAAGTTCTCCCATCATACTCATCTCAAATTCACTATGCATACACTTAGAAAATTCTTCACACAAAGATGGATTAGTAGAACAAAAAATAATATCATCCACATATATTTGTACTAAAAGCATATCATTTTCTTTAGTCTTAATAAAAAGAGTAGTATCAATTTTACCCATTTTAAATCCATTCTCAAGCAAGAAATTACTAAGTAATACCAAGCTCTTGGAGCTTGGTTTAAACCATAAAGAGCCTTTTTCAACTTATAGACATGATTAGGAAAATCAAAACTTTCAAACCCCGGAGGTTGTTCTACATAAACTTCCTCCATGATATAACCATTTAAAAATGTACTTTTCACATCCATTTGATACAAAATGAAATTCTTATAAGAAGCAAAAGCAAGCAACATTCTAATAGTTTCTAATCTAGCAACGGGTGCAAAAGTTTCTTCATAATCTATTCCTTCCTCTTAACAATAACCTTGAGCTACAAGTCTAGCTTTATTTCTAATGATATTTCTATTTTCATCCATTTTATTTCTAAAAACCCATTTAGTTCCAATTACAGAAGCATGAGAGGGCCTAGGGACTAACTCCCAAACTTTATTCCTTTCAAATTGATTTAATTCTTCTTACATAGCTAAAATCCAAAATTCATCATTTTCGACATCTTTAAAACTTTTTGGTTCAATTTGAGAAACAAAAGCAAGATTATTAAACACATTAAGAGAGGAACAAGTTTTCACACCTTTTCGGGATCACCAAGAATTAATTCTTTGGGATGGGAAGGAGAATACCTCCACTCTTTAGGCATGGATGAAGAACCAACTTCGTTCTTTTCGATTAAGCTCACCTCTTGCTTACTTGAAACAATTTCCTTGCCTTTGTCACTAACAAGTAAATCTCCAAAATTTCCTTCTAAAACATCACTATAAATAGGCTCATTAGAAATAACATTGCAAGATTCATGAAATACTACATGCATATATTCCTCAATTACTAAAGTTCTTTTATTGAAAATTCTATAATCTTTACTAGTAGAGGAATGGCCAAGGAAAATACCAACATCCGTCTTAGAATCAAATTTTCCAAGTTTTTCTTTGTTATTCAAAATAAAACATTTGCAACCAAAAACTTTGAAATACCCAATATTTGAAATTTTGTTATGCCAAAGTTCATAAGGAGTTTTATCCAAAGAAGGTTTAATTAAAACTCTATTTAAAACTAACAAGCGGTATTAATGGCTTCCGCCCAAAAGTATGTAGGTAAATCATACTCATACAACATTGATCTAGCAAATTCTTGCAAAGTATGATTCTTCCTTTCAACTACACCGTTTTGTTGAGGAGTTCTTGGAGCGGAGAAATTATGAGAAAAACCATTTTCTTCACAAAAAGTTTCAAAAGCATTGCTATCAAATTCTCCTCCATGATCACGCCTAATTTTAGAAATCAAAAAACCTTTTTCATTTTGAACTCTTTTTGCAAAACTAGAAAAGCTTTTCAAAGCACCATCCTTATGTTTTAGCATCAAAACCCAAGTAAATCTTGAAAAATCATCAACTATCACAAAGGCATAATAGTTCCCTCCAAAACTAGCAATTCTAGAAGGGCTAAATAAGTTCATGTGTAATAGTTGAAGGGGTCTAGTTGTAGAGATTACATTTTTAGATTTGAAAGAGGATTTAGTTTGCTTACCCATTTGACAAGCATCACAAACATTGTCTTTTTAAAATTTAAATTTGGGAAGACCTCTAACCAAAGAATTCTTGAAAATATTTATAATTAAGTGCATGATAGCATGTTCTAGTTTTCTATGCCATAATCAAGAATCATTGTGCAAAGCTGATAAACATTTATCATTAATAGGACAATCATTCAAATCAATAGTATAAACATTTTCATCTTTATTTCCAAAAACTATAACTTTTCTATCACTATCATTTTCAATGATGCAATTCTTTTTTATCAAATACAACTCTAAAGCCTTTATCACACAATTGACTTATACTAAGTAAATCATGCTTCCATCAACCAAAAGTACATTTTGAATTAAAATAGAAGATTCATTACCTATACTACCTTTACCAATTATTTTACCTTTCTTGTTGTCACCAAAGGTTACAAGACCTCCATCCTTTTTGGAGAGAGAGACAAACTTGGACGGGTCTCCCGTCATGTGCCTCAAGCAACCACTATCCAAGTACCACTTGTTTTTCTTAGAGGCTTTCAAACAAACCTACAAATACAAATGTTCAAGTTTGATTCTTTGGTACCCACACTTGTTTGGGTCCTAGATGGTTAGCGTTGACAAACTTGGGAATCCATTTCATTTTTTCATAAACATTTAAGGTATTGGATTTAGACAAGTAACAAGAATAAGTTGTATGTCCAAACTTGCCACATGAGAAACAAACATTATGCAAAGATTTATCTCTTACAACAAATTTATGCACTCTACTTTTCTTGGAGAAATTATTCCTTGGAGCATTGTGAAACTTTGCCCTTTAAGAAAAATTTCTTCTTGGAGAAGTAGTATGAATATTTCAATTTAAAATACTTAGGTCTAATATGACCTTCAACACCACAATAATGACATATAGGCACAAAGTTAGATTTAACATGCTTAGACACAACCTTAGGCATATTAAGTTTAGGCATATTATGAGATGCTTTAACAAAGATAGTTTTAGAACTTGAAGGAGTAGAACATTCATCAACATAGCCTAAACCTCTTTTATCACTAAAAGGCCTTCCAACTTCAATTATCTTGTCTAATCTTTGAGCACCTATTGTCAGCTTTTTAATAGATTTTTTTAGCCTTATCAAGTTCTTGCAAAGCACTAAATTCCTTTTCTTTGAGTAATTTAATCAAATTATCTTTTTCACAACTATCATGCTCAAGAAATTTAACTTTGTCAAGCAAGGCATTTTTCTCATCACAATCAAAAGCATGCTTGTCACAAGAGATATTCATTTCATCAATATGCATAGCATCATGCTCATTCTCTTTTAAGCAAGCAATTTCTTCAAGTAAAGACTTATCTTTACTAGATAAAACATTGTATTTCTTTTTAAGCACAACATACTTAGAACTAAGTTTTTCTAAATCATTTTGCATATTTTCAAAAGCTTCGAACAATTCATTATAAGAAAGAGGTTCTAGAGTTACCTCGTCATTTTGTTCATCCTCTTTGTCACTATGAGCCATGAAGCAAAAATTGGCCACTTCTTCATTATCACTCCCACTTTCACTTTCACTTTCATCGTTATCATCCCAAGTAGCTTTCATTGCTTTCTTCTTGGATTTCTTGGATGATTTGAGAAAAAGACAATCGGTTCTAATATGACTCGGCTTCTTGCATTCATAGAATATTACCTCATCCTTTTTGCTCTTTTCACCTTTTGACTCTTTTTGATTGGAGAGATGCTTCTTGAATTGCTTCTTTCTCTTGATGAAGTTCTTATACTTACGTGAAAGATAGGCAACATCATCTTCATCAAGGTCATCTTCATCTTGGGAGTCAACTTCTGAAGAGATGGTCTTTAAAGCTATACTCTTTTCTTTTTTTTCTTCTCATCCTCCATGTTTTTCTTGATCTTTATCTCATGCGTCAACAATGAGCCCATGAATTCATCAATGAAGAGAGATTCGAGATCCTTTGCCTCTTGAATGACGGTGACTTTAGGCTCCCATTGTTTAGGCAAAGACTACAATAGCTTCTTTATCTTCTCAAGATTTGAGTACTTTTTTCCAAGTCCTTCTAAAGCCTTGAAAATGTTAGTAAATCTAATAAACATATCGGAAATAGCTTCATTTTCATCAATTTTAAACATTTCATATTGATGAACTAACATGTCAATCTTTGTTTTGTTTTACTTGACTAGTATCTTCCTGAGTAATTTCTAATTTATCCCATATCTCTTTAGCGGTTTTGCAAATAGACACTCTATTATACTTAACTTCATTCAAAGCACAAAATAAGCAATTAATAGCTTTGGCATTTAAAGAGCATGCTTTCTTTTCATTTATTGACCATTTTTTCTTAGGTTTTATACTGCTAACACCATCAACATATTTTGTTGGAATTTTAAAATCTTCCTCAACAATATCCCATAAATCATAATCAATAGAAAGCAAGAAAAATCTCATTCTATTTTTCCAATAACTATAATTAGTACCATTAAAGAAAGGAGGTTTTGTAATAGATTGACTATCGATAAAAGGGATAAAACCTAAAGTTGCCATAGCTAAAAAAAAATTAAGTTTATCAAGAAATAAATATTTCAAGAAGAGTAATTTGCTCTGATACTAATTGTTGGATCGATATGGCAACCCTAGAGGGGGGTGAATAGAGTTTAATTAAACTTTTTTTTTTTCTAAATTAACCCAATTAAACTAATTAATACACTTTTTATAAATAATAAGAAAAATTCAAATTATGCAACAAATAAGATGACAAAAAATGTGATAATTTAATTCTATCAAATTTTAGCAAATAAATAAGAACAAAGTAAAACATACAATAAATGACTTAAATTAATTGCAAAAGTAAAAAGAAAAGAGTTGGAGAAGAAGACATCGTAATTTTTATAGTGGTTCGGTCAAACTCGACCTACTCCACTCCCCAAACGCCTCTTGAGAATTTGAATAAAATCTTTCCGATTCTTTCCATGGATTAGAGCTCAACCGTTACACCACCGCTCCTTTTACAGGTTTAAGAGCAAACCCGATCCTTTCCACGATTTAGGATCAAACCGTTACAAATGTTGAAATTTTTGAAGAATACAATACAACTCTCACTAGAGTGGATTTACAAGTTTAAGCACTCAACAAGTTTATCCTCACAATACAATAACACTTTCTCAAGAATAAGATGAAAAGAAAAAAAAATTGGGAACTTAAAGAGAGCAACAATGGAACTTTTGAGTTTTGGAGGGTTATGAAATGTAAAATTTGTTGGTTTAAAATTTGGAGAGGAAGATGGTTTATATAGAGATGGAAAAATTTTTAGAAATCATAATTAATTTGGACCATTGGATTTTGGAAAAGAAAAATCAATGGTGGAGATTTTAAACTAAATTAGTCGTTAGATACAAACAAAATATAATATTAAATTCCTTTTCTTTTGAAATTCCTTTTCTTTTTAAAATTAATCCAAAAAATAAAAAAACATACCATGTATCAAAAACTAGCTGTTAGACACAAACATAAAATAATATGAAATTCATTTTCCTTTTAATTCATTTTCTTTTTAACTCCATTCTTTTTAAAGTCAATCCAAAAGTAAAAAACATACCATGTGTAAAAAACTAGCCGTTAGACACAAACATAAAATAATATTAAATTTATTTTCCTTTTAAATTTCTTTTTAATTTCAATTTTTTTTTATTTTAAATCAATCCAAAAATCAAAAGTCCATCATATGTTAATCTCTTAATGATCCACCATTCAACCAATATGCTGCCACATTTCTACATGCAAATGGTATGGTTATGCCACGTCATCCACCACGGTATTTTCTCTATAGATTTGTTTCGGTCATATTGTCTTCGTTTTAGCTCTGATTTGAGTGATTCAAGAGGTGTTGGAATCGTTGTGAGCTCTACGCTATGGATATATTAAAATACTAAGATTTTCAATAATTAAAAATTGAGTTTATTATCATCAAAAAATTGATCAATTAATTAATTAAAATTAATTAATTTGAGATTAAGGGCCAAAAAGGCAACAAAAGCGAGGTGGGTGGCAATGAAGCTGGATATGAGCAAGGCATACAATAGAGTCGAATGGACTTTTCTCCGTGTAATGCTCTTTTCACTGTGTTTTAACTTGGCTTGGGTGAATTGCATTATGAATTGTGTGGTGTCTATTCGCTTTATTGTGCTTATTACTAAGACTCTACAATAGGAGCTTGTGACTCAAAGAAGGAATCACCAAAGGCACTTGATTTCGCTTACTTATTCTGTATCAATAGACTTTGCCCCTCCATATTGCATTTGTTATTTGCAGATGATAGTCTCATATTTTTTAAGGCATCGGTGGAGGAGTGCAGAAACATTCAGTTGGTGTTGAAATTGTATGAAGAGGTGTTAGGCTAAAAGAGTAATCTGGATAAGTCGAAATGCTAATAAGTAGGAATGTTAGGCTGCAACTAGCTAATGAAAGCAGTAGGGTTCTAGAAGTGAGGAAAACCAAGTCTTTTGGGGTTTACCTCAGGATGTCGGCTCACAACAGTAGAAATAAGCCCCAACTCTTTAACATGTTGAGAGATAAAGTGTGAAAAGTGTTGCAAGGTTGGAAAGGTCTTTTCTCCCTTAGCGAAAAAGAGGCACTTATAAATGTTGGGGTTGATGCCCTAAAGTCTCGTGTCCTGTAGTTTGTAAACAGTTTGAACGAACGTTTGTGTTGTATAATATATGATATTTACTTCACTTCTTGATTTTACTCTTTTGGATGTTTTATTTGCTTTATCACAAACCAATAAACTAAAATCTCTGGTTGTCTTTATGTAACTTAAGCATGTATGTGGTGACATACAAATAGATCATGTATTAAGTGATAACCAAAATGGTGTATAGTATATAGACATAGGAGGGAAACCTTATCCTGGTAATGCTACGGATGCAGCCCTCTTTGTGGAATAGTTACAAGTATTGTAACTTATCACAGATGGTCTGATCCTGATCATTCGTGTAGGGGGACATGCAAGCGGAGGCGTCCTATACAAAGATTTTGTATAAGACCTGACTACGAAGTGTTAACGCCTCGTTATATAACACTGTTCATGACAAAGACTTCACTTCACTAGGATGACCATAGGTAACATGATCTCAATCCTGAATGAGTTGGGAACTCCTGCCATTCAAGGCGGTCCTTTGATTTGCATGGGTGCGAGTGGCTGGGCTGCTGACTCAAACCTACAAATTTGGGGATTCGTCTGATTTTGGAGCTAGAAACTCAGCTACACAAGATGAAATTCACTCTTTCCTTGAAGCAGGGATAAGTAGATAGATTGCTCTCTTAAGGGCTAATTTCAAGACTTGAACGATGTGGCACCACACACCTTTTCATGGCCCGAGAGGTATTGTTCATTAAAGGGATTAGTGGTACTTAAGGAGTGAGATGTAACTACAAGGGTAAAACGGTAAATTGGCCCAAATGTACTTACGAGCATCTATGAAGTGTTATCGTACTCATGATTGGTTATATCCAATGGACACAAAAATATATCTATGTTAAGAAGAGTTCAACTGTTAGTCTTTAGTGGAATGCCTGGCAGTTAACGGATGACGAATCTCGTGGCTAAAGAGTTAAGTCAGCTATTCACGTACTGTTGGAGCCTCAATCCATAGGTTCATAAGGTCCCCTTGGTAGCTTGGATACAAGTTGAGAATCAGTTTTTGGGTCAGTTTGAAATGTTCAAATTGACAAGAGGGAATTCGATTATATATGATATAATTGAACTGGTTAATTATATATGATATGATTGACTAAATGTATGAGATACATTAATTTGGAGGAAATTTGATATGAATATGATTTATATCAAGTAGAGGAGAAAACACTATAGTTGATATATGATATCAAACTATAGGTTATGAATAAATATGATTATATTTATTATTTTATTAATTGGACGATTATGAGATAATTGGCAGACGTTTTCTCCAAATTCGTGCGTTAGTGAGAAGTTCAATACAGTTCTAGTAACTAAAGAATAAAACGAAAATTGTTTTCATTTTGCACATGAGAAACATAATCGTTCACGGTGTGATAAGCCTTCTATCGCTTAGTGTTGTAGTGCCTATATGATAGCGTCCGCCTACTAAACGATCGCACACCCATGCGCCTTTTATCTAGACGATCGCTTACCTTTTCATAGACGATCGCTTACCTTTTAGTACACGATCGTCTACCCCGCACTAAACTATCAAGCACCCAACTATACGATAGTCTTTTCATTCTCCCACTTACTTGATCGTAGTACACGATAGCCTTTCCTCCTCACCTCTACCAATTCCATCAAAGCCCACCCTTTCAATTCTCACTTCGAGAATGCTGAGGGCTCTGAGTGGTGTTGTCGTCCCCGTTGCCTGTTGTTCGTGCGAAGCTATTCGTGTAGACGATCGGGGTGTTGTTGAACACTTACTTGCTGGACTAGTGGGAGCGAGAGGTGTGTGTTCATGTGAAGAAAAGTCTTCAACTGGTATGTTCTCTCGGTCTTTTGTTTTTATCTTTTAAAGCATGCCAGTAATTTAGTGTTATCAATGCATATTTGTATGTTCAAATGTATATGTGGAAATTCTGTCACAATGAATTGGAAAGATCCGCTTCCACTCATAGGTACTCTTGTATCAGAGTTCCTTCAATAAATTTCATTGCTCGATCCATACTGATTTATACTATGAGCTATTTCAAGCTCCCTAAAGGGTTATGTGATGATAAAATTAGAGTTTGCGCTCGATTTTGATAGGGTTTGTTTGTGGTGGCTAGGAAAGTCTATTGGATGAGTTGGAAGAAGCTTTGAGAAAGTAAAGATGTTGAGGGGGGGGGGGAGGGAGGGGGCCTTGGATTCAGAGATCTGCATCTATTCAATCTAGCAATTCTTGCTATATAAAGTTTGAGATTATTAGGCACCCTAACAGTCTCTTGGCTTATGTGCTTAAAGGTAGATATTTTAATAGTGGTGACTTTCTCAATGCTCCATGGTTAATGACCTATAATTAACTTGGAGAAGAATTTTGTGGTGTAGAGAGCTGTTAAAAAAGGGGTACAGGTGGAAGGTTAGAAACGGTGCCGACATTTATGCTTACCAGGATCCTGGCATTTGGGCAATGGTCAGATGTCCCCTATCTGCATTAATGTATGTCTATAAAATTTTAGGGTTTGTGATCCATTGGACCTAAAAGGAAGTTGAAAAATGGATTTTATCATGAAAAATTTCTCCCCAGTGATGTTTGAACATTCTTAGTATCCCAGTGAGGGGATTTGAGGGAATTAATGAGATTTTTTGGGCGATGGGCTTAAAGGCTCTTCTCAGTCAAAAGTACTTATAGGCTAGCAATCAACTCTAAAAGAGTAGCTCAAGTTGAGCTCAAACTTCTTGAAGTTTAAGCCTTTTTGGGAACTTGTGTGGGAGTTCTATGTACCACCCCCCCCCCCCCCCCCGGTGTGAAGATCTCTATGTGGAAATCTGTCCCTTATATCCTCCCACTTTCCTCTTTGGGTAATATTATCAAAAGAGGAGTTGAAGCTAATCCTTTGTGCTTGTTTTGCAAGAAAGCTCTGGAAACTTTGTGTCATGTGTTTTGGGGCTGTAAGTTTACTTAAAGCATCTGAGCTGAGTTATTTCCTCACTTATTTGGTTTTGTTAAGAATGTATTTCCACAAGTTTTATTTTACAGAAAAGTATGGGTATAAATGTTAGTGCTGGTATTCAACAAGCGGAAGTAAGTTGGATCTTAAGCACTCTAATTTCATTCATTTTAGCAATCAAGCAAGCATGTTTATATTGAGAAAATATGGTTTCTGAAGTATACTTATGATGAACTCTTCAATTCTTCAATTTTAGCTCGAAATCTTCCCTCCACAAGTGGTAGACCACCACTTGGTCTTCCTTATATCCTCTAGGACCTTAGATTGGGTGGTGGAACCTAAAATAAAGGTGAATTGAACGGAAAAAGAGAGAATTTATGTTATGTCTAGAACTTAAAGAGAGAAAACCCTTTTCTCTTCAACATTCAGAATTCATCAACCCTTTATTTCTGTTGTATGTCTTTTATTTTATCAACCACAATATGCAATCTGAGTTAATGAGGTATTGACACCAATAACACGAAATAAAAGTGGGATCAAGGTGTAGAAAGTGGGAAAAGCCCACTTTCTAAGTTATTTTTTTCTTTAGTTGTAAAATTATTTTCATAAAATCCTTTTTAAAATTGAATTTCAAATTTAAGACTATTAATTAAAAAAATTTAATTAATCAAATTAATTTAATGTCAAACATTAAATTAATAAAATATGTACCTCGAACATGAATCATATTCGTGTAATTTAATATTTAAATCATATTTAAATATTTTCAAATTTTTCAATTTTGTTTAATTCAATAATTAAACGTTTAATTATATCGCATATAACTAATAATTCCCTTAAATTGAATTTGAATGTTTCAAATTTTCTCATCATGCTATTCTAAGGTTTAATCCGTGTGTGAGCTAGTAGGGAGACCTAATGGACTTGTAGACCATGAGCTTCGACGATCCGAGATTAATTGGCTAAGCTCTTTAAACCGAATTGATCAACATTTGTTAACTACCAAGTCACTCCATTAAAGCCTTGAAGCTACTCTCTCCTCACTGTAGATATATTTTTGTCCATTTGATTTAACCATAATCATTAATTCGATCCTTCACAGGTTGTTTATTGACACTTGGGTCAAAATTACCATTTTACCCCTATAATACATCTTGCTTCTTCCTCTAATGAACAATTGGTTTATGATCCTACTAGTAAACTGAGCCCCAATAAAAAAACATCATTGTGAGCAATCTGAATGGCACTACGATTGTCACAATGAAGTATAGTGGCAGACGGCTGAGGAACTCCCATATTAGTAAGAAGCCCGTGAAGCCACAATAACTCTGATGTAGCATCAGCTAGGGCATGGTATTCAGACTTCATACTAGAATGAGAGAAAACACTTTGTTTCTTACTTCATCAAGAAAAAAGAGAGTCGCCGAGATAGAAACAGTAACTTGAGGTAGAACTTCGGTTAATAGGATCACCAACCCAATCAACATCAGAGTAGCCGAATAAGACCAGGAATGACTAGGATGAGACTTGAAGGCCATGTTCAAGAGTCCCCTTGACATAGGGAAGAATACAAAGAGCAATATTAAAATGAATGGTTCGAGGGGTAGCCATGATTTGACTTACAATGTGAACAACATATGCAATGTCGAAACTAGTTACTATTAGATAAACAAGACTGCTAACAAGTTGATGGTAGAGACATCTTCGATGGGAACGCCATCAAACAGAGTCAAGCAAACATTAGGGTCGAGTGGTGTTGGGGTTGTAGCAAAGTCAGTGATTGCAAAGTACACCAATAAGTCCAAAGCATATTTCGCTTGAGACAATGAGTAACCAGTACAGCTCATTGATACTTCAAGACCAAGAAAGTAACTAAGTGGCTTCAAATCCTTCATCTCAAAGTGTTGTCCAAGGTAGTGTTGCATATTAGAAATAGCTTGAGGATCAACCCCAGTAATAATCATATCATCAACATACAGAAAAAGAAGAGCAATACCATAATCCGTTTGATGTGTAAAAATTGTCATGACATGAGAGCTGGACGTAAATCCAAGTTAAACAATGGTGGAACTAAAAGCTGCAAACCAAGCCCGCGGGGCTTGCTTCAACTCATACAACGCTTGACGAAGGAGACACACCTTTTGAGATAGAGGAGAGATACCTGGGGGTAGTTGCATATAGACTTCCTCAAATACTGCCTCATTAAGGAAAGAATTCTTGACATTTATCTGAAAAGAGGCCACTGTTTGGCTGCAACAATAGTTAAGAGACTCCAAACGGATGTCATTCGGGCCAAAGGTGCAAAGGCCTCTTCATAATTGATCTTTCTACCAGTCGAGCTTTATAATGTTCAACAGAACCATTAAAGCAAGTTTTGATCTTGTAAAACCACTTGCAGCCAATGGGTTTCTTACCAGACGGCAAGTCAACATAGTCCCATGTGTGCATCTTGTCTAAGGCCTTAAATTCGTCACGCATACTTTGCTACCACAGAAGGTTAGTATTCACCTCATGAAAAGAGGTAGGTTCAACCAAGGAACTATAGTGTAAAAATAGTGAAAATCTCGAAGATGAGTAGGAGATGCTCTTACCCGAGTGGAGTGTAGAACAGGAGAGGCAAGATCAGGAGTATGTTCAGACTCCACAGTTGAGATAGATGAAGAATCAAGATCAACACAAACGGGTGTAGTTTGCTAGAGCTCGATATCATGAGAAGATGTAGATGAAAGGAAAAGATCAATGGAACCACCAGGAAGAAAGAGTTAAGAACCTCAAAGAGAAGCATGAAAGGTCGAGAGACTAGAGAACATCATATGCCCCTAGAAAGTGACATGGCGAGAGATGCACAATCTGTTATAAAGAAGATCCCAACAACGGAAACTTTTATGCTTGGTTCTGTAGCCAAGAAAGCAACAGAGACGCATACATGGTTCTAATTTTGTATGTTCATGTGGATGGAGAAGAAAAAACATGCACCAATAAAGACCTTGAGATTAGAGTAATCAGAAGGATTACCATATAATCATTCAAATGAAGAAACATTATGAAGGACAGACGAAGGAAGATGATTGATTGTGTAGACAAAAGTAAAAGCAACCTTTCTCCAAAATTTTGCAGGATAGGAGGCAGACATAAGATGAGCTCAAAAATAATCCAAAATGTAGCGATGTTTACATTCTACTCGCCCATTCTGTTGATAGCTATGGGGACAAGAGCGCTGAACAAGAGTGCCTTATTGGGTGAGAAAAGAAAGAAGACCGGAGTCCTTATTCTCCAAGGTGTCCTATACGAAGAGCTTGGTTGTACAAAAGAGCTAAGAGTGAACCATATTGGCAAAGTCAATATATATTTGAGACAAGACATAACGGTGTTTAAGAAAATATATCCAAGTAAATCAAGAGTAATCATCAATAAACATAACAAAGTAGCGATATCTAGTGACAGTAAAAGTAGAAGCAAGACCCTAAATGTCAGAGTGAATTAAGTCAAATGGCTGATCACCTATAAAACTGGACTGGGAAAAGGATAATGTAGGTTGTTTAACAAGTTTGCAATTCACATAATCAAAAGGAATAAACTTGGGAACATTATTCAAAATTTTAATAGAAATCAAATGATAGAGTTTGTCAAAAGAAGCATGACCAAGACGAAGATGCCACTAATATATTGTAAAGTCAGTGACTGGAACAAAAAGAGAACAAACAGACAACTGAAGTGATGTGAGCTCAAAGAATCTTCCCACTTTGCAACCCACACCAACTATCTATCGCATCTGTGGATTCTGAACTTGACCCGAGTAGAAGAAAAAGAAACAATTAAGCTAAGATCACATAACTATTTGACTGAGGTAAGATTAAAGGTCAAGTTTAGAACAAAATAAGTATTAAAAGTTGTAGCGTTGGGAGCCAACATGGGATATGGTCGTATTACCATCAAAAACATAAATAGGAGGAAGAGATTTGGTAGGAATGGTTGTAGTCATAAGAGAAAAATCAAAAGTTATATAGTCACAACAAGTGGAATCAAAGAGTCACTGATTACCTAAGGAAACCGCAAAAGTAGAGGAATTGGATGAAATCACCTGTTTAAGCAAATCTTATAAGTCACTCATTTGAAAGGTAGACAGAGAAGGTTTAGGCTCAGTAGAGGAGGCGGCAACCACAGTAGAGGCAGAGCTAGGTTTAACATGTCTTGACTTTGAAAATGTCCCAGAGGTCGAGGTAGTCAGATGGGACAATTTTCCAGGATATGGCCACACTTGTGACATTATCTGCACTCAACTTTCAGGCTGTCAGCAAATTTGTGCCCAGTGAGCTTACAACTTTTGCAGAAAAGACCACGTAAATAAGTGCTTCAAATGATCAGATTGTTGGGAAGAAGCGATGCTGATTTTGGGGTTGATGCCATGAATCTCGTAGAGTCCTATAGTTTGTAATTGTAATGTCATTTTATTTATGTAATAAAAATATTCAATGTTTTATTTCAAAATTAGTTGCATTAACCACAAACCAATAAACTAACATCCAAGGTTATCTTGTAGCTTAAACATGTATATAGAGACATACGGGTGGATCATGTTTAAGTGATAACCTAAATGGTCTGTAGTAGATGGATAAGGTTAGATACCTTATCTTAGTGACACTACAAGTATGGCTCATTTTGTAGATGTTACAATTGTTGTAAAGTGCTTCAAATGATCCAATCCTAATCATTCATGTGGAGACATATGAGCAGGGATATTCTATACAGAGAAGTTTGTATAAGACCGAACCACAAAATGTTTAGTCTCATTATATAATGGCGTTCATAAGAGAGACTTACATTTCACCAGAATGACCATAGATAACATGACTTCAATCCTGAGTGAGTTGTGAATTCCTGCCTATGAGGGCAGTCCTTTGATTTGTATGGGTGAGAGTAGCCAGATCGTCGACTCAACAAGTGATAACTGGTAGAAATACAAGTTATTATAGTCTTTTATTTAGAATTATGAGGGCTAACAAGTAGAATATGCGGTGATTATATTAAGAATTCATGTGAAAAGTGAGCTTGCGTCGATTAGCATTGAAAATCTCGGCTAACCCAATATTATGCGTTATTCTATGATAAAACGTCTATCTTTTGTAGCTATCGCAGGAACCGATCCCATGAAGTGAATCCTAGACCATCGCAAGGGGGATTGCGTATGAGTCCGTCGCATGGATGTTGCAGCTATTAATCGGATGCGTCCATCGCATGGAGGTTGCAGCTACAGAGTAATAACCATGATAGAAGGGTGATAGCAAGGGTGGTGGAATGCGATGGTACTTCGAAAACCAGGCATGAACGCATTCCTTGGGAGTATCAAAAAGATGATGTTGACATTTCACCTATCACGCCGTTAGTAGCAGAGATTCAGAGTAGGTCCATCGCGTCGTTAGTGGTAGAGACTCAGAGTGGGATTATCGATGTTGTCGGCGATTGAGCTCTATAAATAGAGCCTCGGAGTCCAAATTCAAGGCATCCGAGCTTCTGCCTTAAGAAAGATCCTTGTGATCACAGATGAGAGCGTAAGAAGACATTCTTTGAGAGTTCTTCATTCCTTCACCCATTCCGAGTGACGACTAGAGCTTTTTCGAAGATAGATCTGGAGAGAGACTACTTCACCGCCCTTCCATGGCACCACCGGCAGCCTTGACACACATCTAATGGAAGCAAGATCCATCTCTCTTCAATCTCTGTATTGTATTACATTTTGGCTTAAGACATTAATACATTTTGTGATCAATACATCTCTTTATTTCCTTCAACTCCATCTTCATTAACTTCTTCTTTATCATCTCTTACTTTCATTGCAACAAACTAAGTAAGATTGCGAGAGTAATGCATACTCAATAATGCGGCATAGACAAATGGAGCATGTAGCAAACCATTGAGAGGTATGTGTTGTAAGTATAGTGAGTAAATCCTCTTTGCTTAGTGTGAGGCTGTAGCAATGCTTGTCTATGAGCTGATCAACGACGACTAACTGCCCGAGAGGGTAAGTGGTAGTGGAACGCACTAAGCAAAGTAAGTAGTATTCCTAGAGATAGGAATAATCTTATGTTCAACTATGCTTTATGTGATCATCTTGTCTTATGAGTGCATCATTCACCCTTTGGACATATTTGAGAGAGTAGTCTAAAGATAGAATCTAGACTTGAGAGAGTCGGATTAGAATCGCATAAGCAAGAAGTAGACGCTTAGACATAAGTTCTATTGCTACTTACACAGCGCATGCGCCCTAGAAATAGGATGTGGTGATATGCGGTCACCTTGTCTTATGTGTGTTAGATCGCATAAGCAAGAATAGAGACTTAGACATAAGCCCTATCGACATTTTTGCATATGCATCGCATGCGTATATTTGTGTATAGCATGATCGAATAACTTGTGCTGGCTGGGGTTACCCTTGCGATCAAGCTTAATGATGCGGTGAAGTTAACCCCTCCACAACTTGATCTATTTTTCCATGCATCCGATTACGAGTTAACAGTTGCTACGTCTCTACCAACTCTCATAGTCATACTTCCATTGCTTGATCTGTTTAGATAGGAGTAAGAGTAGCACATAGTCCTTTAACTTCATTATTCTTTTACTTTTCCCCGAAAACACATTACTTTGCAATATTTAGTTATAAGTTCCTGAGTTCGACCTTGGATCACCTCGAGAAACTTGTGATCTCGTTATACTTGGTGAGAGAGCAAGAAAACTTGTGGCAGGAACGCATGGTCATCATATATTCTTAAACGCATATTGCATATTCCTTAGTCCAACACATGACCATCGACGCATGGAGAATGAACGCATATTTACTGTTCATTTTTCACGCATCAACAAGCCTACCATTTTAGGGATTCTTTTGATTGGGGAGTTGTAGCTACACAAGAAGGAATTCATTCCTTCCCCAACGTTAGGGTCAGTAGATAAATTGTTCCCTTAAAAGCTGATTCCGAGGCTTGAACAATGTGGTGCCAACCCTCTCCTGACTCGAGAGGGGTTCGATCATAGTTGAACTATGATTTATTGTTCATTAGAGGGATCAGTGGTACTTAAGGAGTTAGATTTACTACAGGGAAAAACGGTAATTTTGGCCCTGCATTTACGAGCAATTTGTGAAGGGTCATTGTACTGTTGATTGATTATATCCAATGGACACATAAATATATCTGTAACGAAGAGTGCAGCTGATGGTCTTTAGTGGAGTGCCCATCAGTTAATGGATGGTGAATAATTCAAATTAAAAAGTTTAATTAATTATTCACGTACCGTTGGAGCTTCAAACTACAGATCCATGAGATCTCCTCGGTAGCTCAACGGGTTTTACGGGGAATTAGTTTTTGAATTAATTTGAATTTTTCAAATTAATTGAGGGAATTAATTATATGTGATATAATTAATTTAATTTAATTATATATGATATAATTACTATAATGTATTTGATACATTATAATATTAAGTATTTATGAGAGAAAATAAATATTTGAATATGATTCAAATATTAGTTATATGAAATGGATTCATATGGTTAAAATTAATATAAATGTGATTACTATTAAAAGTCAGTGGTGAAAGAAAGATATGTTATATTTGATATAACATATAGTATAATATATGAATATATATGAAATAATTTATTAAATTAATTAAATAATTTAATTTAATTGAGTTATTTTTTAATTAATGTTATTTGGGAGGGAGTTGTAACTCTCTTCCCCTTCTTTCTCTCTAGATCGTGTATGTGGGTTAGTTACACACTTTCTTCTTCTCTGCATGGTGAAGAAAAGAAAGATACAGAAAAATATCACAGGGAGTTCTGAGATCTAAGGCTCTTCATCTCTTATCCTCTCTCAATCCATTGCCTCACAAAAATAGTCAGAGCCAACTTCTTCTGGATTCTCATCTAGAGAATTTTGAGGTTGCTTTTATGGTAGTGCTTTTTTTGGTGTTCATGATTTTCACAGTGAAGAGGAATCATGAAGATTTTGTTATTCAATGGTAAGTCTTCTATTCCCTTTTTCTCTTCTTAGTTTCTCAAACATGCTATATGCTTTGTTTAATTAAATACATGATCTATTCTATTTCTCTGTAAAATTGCATTATGTAAATTTTTTAGAATTGGGACGATCCACTTCCGCTGTGAACCCTTCACAGGGATCCTTCAGCCGATCTTCAAATAGGATTTATTGTATCGCTGAGTCCAATGACGAAAGGAGACTACAGTGTAGCAAAGCAGCACAGATAGACTTGTATTCTGGATGAAGCCTCATAAGAACCTTAATAAGATGGAGATGATCAGTATTGATTTTAGCTTGATTCAATTGTATCCAAATTGGCTGGAGTGTGGCCAAATAGTCATTAACAGATTAACCAGTCTCCTGAGTAAGACTAATAAGAGTGTTTTGCATTTGATAATAATGAACTAAACCAACAAGCTGAAAACACGTAAATAGAAAATCCCACAAACTCTTGTCATCATCAAATGCATCAAACTGAACATTGATGGTAGTTATAGAAGTATTCCAAGGCCAAGTGATGATCTGATGATTTTTACTGTCCCAATCCTCCAATCGTTCAACAAATTTATTACCATCCTCGGTGAATAACTTGATCGGTTGAGGACTATCACCGGTGACAATACACTATAGCTTACGTCCAATTAGAAAACTCTTCATTTGATGGGCTCAAGTAAGATAATTCGTCCCATCAAGAATAGTTTTAATAGGGCGAAATACATGATCTTTCTCCATGCGGCTCGACGATAGGGGAAGCTTGGCTTAATTGAGGAGAGAAAGAAAAAAAAAAGGCTCAGCACGACTTACTGGGATCGACTCGGCTTGGCTCAGTGGGGAGAAAAAACTAGCTGAATGGCTCGGTTTAGCTGGGAGAAACCAAAACTGCTCAGCTCGACGTGGTTAGCTTGATGACTTCGGTGTGGTCGGCTCAGCGTGATTGGCTCTACAGCTCAACGAGGATTCTCGAGATTGATCCAGTCCTAGACGATCTGAGAGGATTTCTTCGACGATCTAAGAGGTGTTGATTTGGGCAAGGGTTGAATCAGACAGATCCACTTGACGATCTGAGTGGATGGTTTGCTGACGGGCATCATAGAGGCGAGCAACGTATAGAGATGAAGATCTGAGGCGATGGATAGAGGCGAGCTTCATAGAGGCAACGATTAAAGTTAGTGGAGGTGCTTCACAGAGGCGAGTGATATACGGATCCAGTCGCCTAGTTAAGACGAAACAAGTAGGCTGGTTGTCGACGATGGTAGAGAGGCAAGGCAACGGCAGATGGTGGCTGGCAGGGGGAGGCGGTGGCAAGGCTGGGTTAAAGCTCTGATACCATGTTAGGAATGTATTTCCACAAGTTGTATTTTATAGAAAAGTATGGGGTATAAATATAGTATCTAGGGACTAAAAATAGACCACAGAAAGACTCAACTAACCTCAAAATTCTCTAACTACATAGACTAAGTATGTGTATACATTAACAAGTTTTTTGCGTGATTGTAGAGATTTTTGGATCCTTGCAAGATACTGCCGGTGCTTGGTGTTGCTGACTGGGTGATCGTAGCCATCTTTCTATGGGATGTGGGGAATTATCGTAATCTCATGAAAAATAGCAGTTTGGTCTTGGATGTGGGGAATTATCGAAAGCACATTAAGGAGTTTTTTTTTAAGGTTAGTCAGTCGTCATCCCTTTCCAGGAGGGAGATTCAAGCGAGTCAAGTGTTGTGGTCCCTGCCTTATTTCGATCTTTGGAATCTAAATACGGATGCCTCTTGGGTTGATCAAGAGGAAGCTAGCAGTATCACCGAAGTTGTTCTTGACTCTTTTGGATCTCCAATCCTTGTAGGAGGCTGTGAGAGTAAGTGAAGCGTTAAGAACCTTGAGATCCTTGCAATATTAAAGGTCTGAAAGCTATTATGGGTTGCTTCTATAGCGGTGGCACTCCCCTGTTGTTGTGGAGTCTGATTGTGCTGAGCTTATAAGTGCGGTTACTCAGAGGTGTCGGCTGAAGCTACATAGGTGTTGTCTTTCTCTCGGTGCCCATGATCCATTGAGGGGGTGGCGCATAGGCTTGCCCCATAGCTGTATCACATGGTTGTTGGGGGTGTCGCTTTGTTAATTCCTCTTCTTCTTTATCTAAAGATGGTGGGATCGATTCTTTTGTATTCCCAGACTGGTTACCTCCCGCGTTTTGAGAGGAGAATTGTTCTCTATTGCCTTGTTTGGCTTGAATGAATTCCTTTTTCACAAAAAAAAAAAAAAAAAAAGAAAAAAAAACTATGGATAGCCTTTGTAAATCGTTCTTATACTAAAATTTAAACTTACCTAAATGTTAATATCTTTCTTTGAAATTTCTTTCAGAAAAATATATTTCTTTGAAATCAATTAATTTTGTAAGAGACATGAGTTCTAAAATTCAATAGATGTATACGGAGAATAATTGTTTTAACAATTTTATGATAAAAGAATTGTAATCTATAAGAGAAGTAGAAATTATGACCGTTGTTACAACGCTCTCATCAAAGTTTAAGCATATAAATGATATACTGTTTTGAAGTACTATTCAAAGTGAATGAATACTTTCCCAAAGTTGAATATGGAAACACATTATTGTATGAATAATTGACGAAAAATACAGAGTCACTTGAAATTCTAACATGAGAAAACGATATATCAGCATCATAAGTCGATTGCAACCATAGACTTTCTTTTCTCTTTTCTTTTCTTTTTCATCATTTTCTCTCTTTTGCCTCTAAAAGAGAAAAAGAGAATGAAATATGGTTGAACTTGTCTGCGTTCAACCTTTTGAAATAGGGTTGAACTACACATTTTTGTTTTTCTTTCATGTCTAAACTGTATAATGAAAAAGTTGTTAGTCCCATATTGTTGCAGCGCCTTGGATGGGTTGATTGAATTATTGAAAGAGTAATGACCAGGTGTATGTCTCCATACAACCCTCTTTTATTGACGAATAAAAATAACAATTCAATTTTTTTAAAAAAATGTTTGTCCCATGACAATTTTTAATTGGATAATTAGGTAGGTTGTATAAAGATAGATACAGTTATATTTTTCTTACTAAAAGTATTAAATAAAAAAATATAGATACACAAAAAAAATATCATTTGAACAATGTTATAGCTACATGTAATTATTTTTAAATTGCTCGATCACAATTCAACCTCAAAAAATATTGCAACTAAAACATGTCTTTATAACATTATTGTGTGAGTATTATATTCTTGGGTACAACATGGATTGCACCTATCTCTATACATCCCCTACAATCATAAAAATAAAAGTTTGTCACATGCCAACTTGTGTAATTAGGCAATTAGGTTGGTTGCATTCAGTCTCATCATCGAACTCAAAGCCCAAAGTCCAAAAGTTGATCCAAGCCTAGCCGGCAAAAGTTGACTAGTTCGGCTCAATCCAACCCTATCATAAATTAGATTGGATATGGATTTATCCTTTTGGGCTAACAAGAGGAATGACAATTTTTAATACTACAAGAATTTTGGTTATTCTCGATGAAACTTTTTCCAATACCAAAAAAAGCATCGAGTAATCTCATTTCTCCCAACGGTAAATGGAGGTGTCGGGAGAAAACCCAATCCTAATGGAAAGTTCACTAGCGTCGGGATAATCAATCTATCCCAACGGTCAATAAACCTATCATCGAGCTTCTTGAACTATCCCGACGGTCCCAAGATTGTCGGGAGTTGTTTAGTTTTACCAAAAAAAATGAGAAAACTGCAATTTAATGTTCTCTCGACGATCGAAGCAACATCGTCGGGGGAAAGTCCCTTCGTCCGATGGTTCGGAACCGTTGGGAGGTAGCGAAATAGAAAATTAAAAAAAAAAAAAACATTATGGGAAACTATAAAACTATCCTGATGAATCTCGAGCGACCGTCGGGAGTCTCTACTTTCACCGATGGTGATGCAATCGTCGGGTGATTCTTAATTTAAAAAAGACATGCAAGCACACCATCGGGATATAGTTTAGTTTTCCTGACGGTATTCAGCAACCGTCGAGAGTTTATATTTCAACCAACAATACTCGAGCGATCGTCGGGATATGGGTATTTAAATAAAAAAAAGTTATGGATAATTGTAAAGTTATGTCAATAGTGTGTAAGAACACAGTCGGAATAAGGTTGAGTTCGTCTGATGGTACTTGAGCAACCATCGGGAGTTTGTAATTAGGTCAATAGTATTCGATTGACCGTCGGGATATGGGTATTTATCCCGACGGCTGACCAAACTAACGTCAGAAGAAGTTTGTTAGAAAACTCTCCCCACCTCCTTGCTACCCACAATTTCTTCCTTTCCTTCTTCTTCAATTTTTTTCTTCTCCTTCATTCTTTCTTCTCCGAAACTCACAGTCGAGATTCTCCGTCCACTCGCCGTCCGATTTTGGTACCATGATTTTTTTCCCCTTTTTTTCTTTTTTTGCTTTTCATTTTCCTTCTTTACAAAGGGATGTGTACATTTCGCTTTTTTTTTCTTTTTCATTTTTTCTTTATGCATACTATAAAACTTGTTAAGTAGATAATTTATGTACATTTTTTTCTTCAGGTTTTTTTTTTGGTACCATTTGTGTACATTTTCAAGTTGTGGACATTTGTGTAAATTTAGCAAAATTTGCAAAAATGCCCTTATGGTTGTTAGAATTTTACAAATTCAAGATTAAATTTTCAAAGTTTGACGAGTGGTAAAATTAGGCCTTTAATGATTCTTTTAAATATATTAGGATTGATGAGGTTTGATTTTTATCATTGAAATGTTTTTTAACTTGGTGTTAGGTTGCATTTGGATTCTTGAGTTTTTAAATTCAATAATTTACTCTTGATGTTTGCTTATGGTTCTACTTTACATTAGGGATAAATTTATTAAGTTTGAAAAAGTGACTGATGTAAATGCAATTTAACTCAAATTTTATGGATATATAGTCTGATTTTTCTTAATTTTTACCATAGAGAGTTCAAAGGTCCAATAATAACAATCACGATACTTTTTAAGTAGTTTGTGCAATTTGTCTAAGTATTTAGGAGTCGTTTCTTTTTTAGTAATGTAGATAATCAAAATCTTTAGATGACTGAACTTATAGATGTCTGATATTGTAGATGTGCATCATGTTTGTTTCGTAGAAATACTTCTGCAAATAGATAGAAATACTTGAATGATTGTGTTTGTTTGGTAGAACTTCTATTTGAAAATTTCTTAAATTTATATCATTTTGCCCTTGAGACAATTCATTAATTTAATATAATTTCAACTTATATAACATGTTTGTTTTTATTAACTTGAATTTCTTTTTAAATGATATAGTTTATATTATTTTTAGAAGTTATTTTTTTGAACAAAATAACATATATTAATTTAAGATTTATTATAAAATAAATTATAGTTATTGTGCATGTGTGAAGGTCTTTATTTCAACTTTTTCATTCACCAAAGATTAGTTTGTATGTTGGTTATTGAACCCAACACTTTACATGTATCTTTATTTTTTATTTTTTATTTTTTTTATTTATTTTTTTTTAGATGACTCATTTACATGTATCTTTATGGTCAATGACCCGTCCCCACAAATGTATGAAATCTAACATTTTACTTACGTATGAGCGCATTACCCCATTTTATAACGTATCAGTTTAAAGATGACCATGTCAATCGTAGTCTAACGTGATAACCATCTCTAAAAAAATTTATGTTATGTTTTTTCCATTTTCATTGGTTGAGGTGTTTTTGGGTGAGAAAAATGAATATCGCAATAGAGACAACCATTGCGTTGACCCCAAAGTGTTGACCACCTTTTCTCATTATGATTATTTTCTATAGTGAGTTCACTAGTAGTAGACTTTTCAAATTTCCTTTGGTGGGATTGGAAGACATAAAATAAGAAGTTTTTAGATTTCATAGACCTTTTTGTATTATATTATTAAAATTATAGCTTATTGTCTAAATCATACAGGTTCAACATATATTATTAAGAATGGATAAAGAGTGGAGTAAGATTAGGAACAAATTATCAGCTGAGTATGCAGAAGGAGTATACGATTCCTTGAAGTTGCAAAACTTCATGTTAATAACTCAGAAAAAACAAGATGTCCATGCAGAAAACGTATGAATGCAATGTGGAAGCCAATAGATGGAGTTGAACGATATTTATTCATTAATGGAATTTCTCCTTCATATATTCAATGGTATATCATGGAGACCCAATTGACTTGTCTAGGAGATACAAGAGTCACACATCCCAATCGACACACGATGATGGATTAAGTACAACAGAGATGAATGTTATAGATAAAGAAAATGAAATTTTGAATATTATAAATGATTTACAATGTCCAATTGTTGATGTAAATGAAGAAGAAGACAAGAATGAGATGCACATCAATGCCCAAGAAAGAGATAACAATTCAAGCTTATTTTAAGACTTAATAAATGAATCACGCAACTAGTTGTACAAATTTCTCTTCATTATTGTTCTTGGTGAAGTTGATGCATATTAAGGTTCTTAGCGGTTGGACTAACAAGTCATTTGATTTGTTACTTGAATTGTTAAAAGAAGCATTTCCCATTGGAGTATCTATTCTTAGTTTATTTTATGAAGTTAAAAGAAAATTACATGACTTAGGACTAGGTTATGAGTCTATTCATGCTTGCAAATACGATTATATCCTATATTGGAAAGAATTTGTCAATTTGCAACAGTGTCCAATAAATGATGAATCTCGGTACAAAGTTGATTATGGAAAAAGTACAAAGATTCCACAAAAAATTTTACGACATTTTCCTTTAATACCAAGATTAAAGCGATTATTTGCATCTAAACATATTGCACCTGAAATGAGGTGGCATAAAGATAAACATGTTGAAACTAATTGAGTGTTGCAACATCCAGCTGATGTTGAAGGGTGGAAGTATTTTAATCATGAGTTTCCTCAGTTTGCTTCAAACCCACGAAATGTTTGTTTAGGACTAGCTTCGGATGGCTTCAATCCATTCGAGAATATGAGTACTTCATATAGTGTGTGGCTAGTGATGCTCATTCCTTACAATTTTCCACCTTGGAAATGCATGAAAGAGACAAATTTCATTGTCTCCCATCTTATACCTGAGCTAAAATCTCCTGAAAAAGAAATTGATATTTACTTATAGCCATTGATTGAAGAGTTAAAGGAGTTATGGAATGATGGTGTGCACACTTATGATTGGATTAACAACGAATACTTTCAACTACATGAGAGCTTATTGTTACTTTCCTACATATAGTGACCTATCTGGATAGAGTACCGAAGGTTACCAAGTGTCACAGTCATGCTTGTCCAGGGCGTGTTGCTCATGGTCGTATGTCTGCCTCCACCTCCACCTTTTTTTACTATGCTTTTATTCTATATATTTCCTTTTGCTAGGTAGTTAGGTTTATTTGTACTTTTTTTAGTGATTGACCGCTTGCCCATTTCCATATGCAAGGATGGCGGATGTGTTTTTGTTCATAATACACTATATGAGGATAAAAATAACCATCACTTCCTCATACTTAGAGTAGTATGTTATAAAGCTATTGTTGTTGTTTATTGCTTTCTAGCCTACTATAATATTTCTCTTCTATATTCTTACATCCCAATTGTTTGTGAAAACCTTTTCTCCAAACCCATTTTCTAAAATCGTTTTCTCTGAAATGGGGGTGGAGGTTACAAAAGGCACTCGGTGTGCCATCGGCATTCCGAATTTGAATTGGTTGACTCTTTTGTGAGTGAAAACAAGTGCCACACAATCGTTAAGTGAAGCTTTCGAAAGTGCGATAGTGACAGTTGGTATCAGAGCTAAGTCGGCTCGTAGAGTTGAAAAGTTGTGATCATGTCTGCTACGAAGTAGTTGGGCAAGTCCCATGTTGACCGATTGGTCAAGATTGAAGAGCAAATGCTGGAGGAGAAGAAGAGAAAGGAAGCCCAGACACCGAGAGTTCCTATCAGGGGACTGGGTTCGAGTAAATTTGTGCCTGGGACAGTTTCGAAGTCAAGGAAAAAGAGAACATTGCCTCGTAAGAAGCTTTAAGAGGACCGGTGAAAGTCATCGAAGGAGTTGGAAAAACCTTCTATCAGGTGCAGTTACCATCATAGATGGAGATTCATCCTATCATCAACGTAAGTAGACTGAAATCCTATCATCCCAACAATGCCGAACAACAAAGAGAATGGCGGGAGAAGAAGCCAACGAGATACTTGTTGGAAGAAGCGACAGAGCTGAAAGACCAGGACCAAGCTGGGAAGAGTTCCTAGAGAAGTGGAGAAGCCTCCAAGACAGAGAAGTTCGTTGGGAGTGCATGGAAGCCCTCAAAGGCAGCCGCTCAACAATATGTTGAGTTCGAGCAGAATTGAGTGTGGGAGAATGTCACGGTCATGCTTGTCTGGGACGTGTTGCCCATGGCCGCATGTCCGCCTCCACCTCTTTTTACTATGCTTTCATTCTATGTATTTCTTTTTGCTAGGTAGTTAGGTAAAATATGTACTTTTCTTAGTGAGTGATCGCTCGCCCATTTCCATATGCAAGGGTGGCGGATGTGTTTTTGTTCATAATGCACTATATGGGGATAAGACTAATCATCACTTCCTCATACCCGAAGTATTGTGTTATAAAGCTATTTTGTTGCTTATTGCTTTCTAGCCTACTACGATCTTTCTCTTCTCTATTCTTACATTTTGCGAAAACCTTTTCTCCAAACTCGTTTTCTCTAAAACGGGGGTGGAGGTTGCAGGAGGCACCTGGTGTGCCATCGACATTTCGAATTCGAATTGACTGACTTGTCTGTGAGCGGAAACAAGTTCTGCACAACTGCTAAGTGAAGCTTTCGAAAGTGCGATTGTGACACTAAGTATGCCTTATTTATAAAGAGAATACACCATCATTTAGGCTAAGAGGAAAGCAATGTTTTATGGGGCATCGATGCCATTTTTCAGATAATCACAGTTGGCGCAAGAGCAAACAATATGATGGAAAATTGGAACATAGGCCTCCTCCAATTTTCGTGGATGGAGAAGATATTTTACGAGAGATGAACTTGTTAAACTTTCCCATGTTTAACAAACATTTGGAGAAAAGTGATAAAAAACGGAAACGAAGTTTAAATTGGAATAAAAAAAGTATATTTTTCCAACTTCCATATTGGTTGAAACTTTTATTAAGACATAAGTTGGATGTTATGCATATTGAAAAGAATATTTGTGATAATTTGATAGATACATTGTTAAATATTGAGGGAAAGTATAAAGCTACAACTAATACTCGTTTGGATTTAGAAGATCTAAATATATGAAAAGAACCACACCTGCAAAAGATAGGAGATAAAGTTGTAAAGCCACACGTTGTATACACATTGACTACTAATGACAAGGTTGCATTCTGTAAGTGGATGAAATCAGTCAAATTTCCTGATGGGTTCATATCAAATACATCAAGATGTGTGAGTGAGAAAGATGGAAAGCTACGGGGGCTAAAAATTCACGACTCGCCTGTTCTACTTCAAAGGCTTCTTCCAATTGGTGTTCAAGCATACTTGAAAAAAGACGTGTCCACTGTTGTCATTGAGTTACGCAAATTTTTCTGTGATCTATGTACAAAAACAATATCTATAAAGGATTTAGGTTGATTACAAAGAGACATTATAATCCTACTTTGTAAGTTAGAAAAAATATCTTCATCGGCATTTCTTGATGTAATAGTGCACCTAACAGTCCATTTGCCCTATGAAACAAAAGTTGCAGATCTAGTTAGTTATAGTTGGATGTACCCTATCGAAAGAAGCTTATGAATATTGAAACAATATGTAAGAAACAAAGCACGTCTTGAGGGTTTTATAGTAGAAACATATATAAGAATGAATAGTTGGTATTTTGAAAATTGCTATTTATCTAGTCAGTTCAATCTATAATCTGTAACAAAGTGAAATATAGTAGTTGCAAAGCTTATAAAAATTTAAGAGTGCAAGTGATATGATTGGCAATCTATAATCTTTTATCTTGTAAGAAAGAATATTTTTCCAAAACTGACTAGAAAGACATGATTGGCAATCTCTTCTTACTTCTTTTTAGTTGATTTTTTTTTTTTTACATCTCTTTTTTGGTTGATTTTATTTTTCTTACAATGTTGTACCCATTTTTTTGTATAGTCAGTCTAAATAAGGAGAATACGAGACTCGCACCCAGGTCCCCAAACACATTTGGTTGGGTCCAGGTCCAGATCCATGTAATTTTCCGTGCCAAAATCCAATTCCAGAAAGTCCATATGATTTTACAAATACATCCAATTATGTTATATGTAATTTTGCAATTTCTATCTCCTGATTTATTTAGGTCTACACGTCTATATGCAGACTTATTTAGGTCTACACGTCTATATGCAATTAACACTGAAAAGAAAGTCCATACCTGATGTTAAAGATATGAAGAAAAAAAAAGGCTAGGTATGTAGTTTTAACCCAATACAAATTCTACTTACCAACAAGAGCGTTCAATTGTAATGTTCATACTATGTACCTCAAGATTTGAGATTCGATTCTTCTACTCCATACTTTAATTACTATACCTTTAATTCTACTTACAAAATAAAAATTAAAAATATAAATAAATAAATAAATAATTGTATTCCCCTTGCTACATCACCCACCGTCCGTTCCATCACTTCAAAACACATCTCACAATTCACGTCCCTTTATAAAAACCGACAAAGATACAAGATTCCAACATCAAATAAAAACTCTTATTCATCTCTAATCTGATCTACAAAGAATTCGTTTCTTTATAAATAAAATGGGAAAAGGAATATGATCAACAGAAGAACAATGAATACTAAAAAATAATCATGACTATCAAAAATTACAAAAACAACTCTCTGAATGTCCAAGATTAAAAATAATAAGAACGATAATAATAACAATGAAATTTTGTGAAGGCAGTTTGGGTAAGGGATTAAAAAAGCAAAAGAATTCCATCAGGCATCACTCCAATCCACCTTCAAATTTTAGATCTCTTAATTGACCCAACGATCATTGTCTACGCTAAAATCACTGCGAACAGAGTTCCAGCAACAGCGATCCCGAAAGCCGCTCCACCGATGTGCGACGCCGCTCCAGCTGGGTTGTCGGCCGCCGGTGCTTGGGGTGCACTTGAAGGCACCTCGATTCCGGTGGGTGAAGGAGGAGAAGCAATGGGTGGAACTACAGGACCACCGGAAGGAGTAAGACTGGAGCTTGGAGCTGGGGTCGGAGCAGTAGTCGCCGGAGCTGGAGCTGGTACCGCTGGCGCTGGTGACGGAGCTTCCGGAGCGGGTGAGGGCGACGCCGGAGCTGGTGAAAGCGATGGTGCTCTGTTTGGCGTCGGAGTCGGAGATGGAGGGAAAACGACCGGAGAAGGGGCCGGCGTAGTTGGTAGCGGAGGTAGAGGCTGTGAAGAACCCGGTGCCGGCGCCGGCGCCTGAGCCATACACAACCTCGTCAGTAAAGCAAAAATCACAACATATCGAACCCCCGAGAATCCCATCGTCTTTATCGGGAAGAAAAAGGAAAACAGAGTATCTCAGAGAAAGGTAGTGAGGAAGTGGAAGCCAAACCACGGCGTTTCAGAAAGGAACAATTCGCTCACAGAATTCACTTTACTTGTTTTGATTTGTATCCCAGTAGATCGTGATAAGTCCATATATATAGCCTCTCTCCCTAAAAACCTTCTAGAGGAATCAGATACAGGTGGACCAAGTAAACAAGCTACTCAGATTCGAACACGTGTACGCGTTGAATTGTCTTCCCACTGATCAAAAATCATAAATTTGAAGTGGACAGTTTACAGCCGTTGGATCCACCACGCGTCAGTTCGAGGAATGTCGGTGGGACATTACTTTCTTGTTTCTTTTCGTATGCTAGTCCTACACCGCCTTGCTAGAGGTTTAGGAATTTCTGAGAAGCGTTAGTCCAGGGTGTCAAATACGAGTACACGTGGTCGATGGCCATTTGAGGAGCCTGTTGTAAATTTCAATCATATGCATTTATTTCCGTTGATTTTATATTTGTAGCCGTTGAGTTGTGTGAAAGAAGGGAGAGAAATGGAGTTTGGTAACCGCCAGATATGGAAAAAGATATAAATAATTTTCAATTCGACCCCCGGAAAATAAGGTAATAAAAGAGTCTTTTAACTCTGTTTTCTTTTTCCTTATAGAATAAGAAGCAAACACATTCATATTAGCGATCGAGAGAATATATATATATGACATTGGAAATTAACCGGAAAAAATAATAATAATAATGAGAGTGAATGAATCAGAGAAATTTTGTGTGTTACTTTTTCCTGAAATGCAGAGGAATAAGAACTGGCAATAGCTGGCGATAGTTTTATATATTCAAAAAGTAAGAAAGGAAAGCGTACACGTTTTGACGAATGCATGGTTTTTATTATTATTTCAGTAATTTTATCTGCCATTAATTTGCCAACCACGAATTGTGCTGCAAAATTGTTGGTATTCGTTGTCTTGAAAGGAAATGAAATCGGTGGGGGTTGAATAATATTTTCATTTATCTTCTTTTTTAATGTGAAATTGTATGATATTCCTATTTAGTTTCCTTTTAATCGTAGAATAACAATTTTGTCACTTTTTTACATTAGTTTTTTGTTTAAGCAAAAGATACATCATGGTCCCAAATATTATTTAGTTTTTTCCTAACAAGACTTTAAGTAAGCATTTTTATTTTTATGTTAAATTTCTTTTTTTTTTTCACTTAAAAAAACAAACTTTTCTATTTATATTCAATTTTTTTTTTAAAAAAAATTAATTTTTAAAAACTACTAAATTTAATTTTCAAAATTATGACTTTAATTTTAAAAACATTCCTTAAAACAGACAACAAATTTTTTTATAAGAAAAAAAACTATAATTTTTTTTCTTTTTTGACAAAAAAAAAATCAATAGTTAAGAATAATGTTTATAAATTTAATTTCTAAAAATTAAAATACAAATTAAATTATTATGGAACGATACATAAATTGTTATGTAGTATACTTTTTTTGTTTAATATTTTGATCATTATAATTGTTAGAATAAATTCTGGGTCAAAAAAAAAATATAAATTTGTATCTCTAAATTTTAAGAGTTGCATCGATTAGACCCTAAATTAATAGTTATATTTATAAAATCTGTACGTGTCAATTTACACCCTTTGTTGGAAAAATGGTTGGAAGAAAATTCTAAATAAAATAAAATAAAATAATATAATAGTTGGAATGAAAATGTCGTAAAATAAGGGAGTTGGGTGACCTACGCCACGGCAATGATTGAGTGGTTATATGAATTATGACGCGGAGTTGATCACACCCACACCCAACTGCTATCTGACGCGTGTACAGCCAAGTAACCTACTCCTTTTCCACATAAATCTTATTTTATTCTTTCTACGCTGACATGGCATATTCTACCCTAACTAAAATAGTATGCCCATTGTCCACCAAGCTTAGACTATTATAATTCAAATTAAAATAGTCTACACTAAAAAAATAGAGTATTATAACTCATAGATTATTATAACCAATTTAGCGCACCAAACATCCTTAAAATTCTACGAAAAGAAAGTCCAAAGTTAATTTGTAAAAAGAAGCAAAAAAATCATGAAAAATTGGATCAACAACCACACACACATAGGTTCATTTAAAAATATGACAACAAAATTTCAAATACGGGAATTATAGTGGTAGCAAAAGAAATTATTAGACTAATTGTAACTCTATATCAGTTGAATAGATCAAAAGAAGTGTATTATGACGTATCAATATTATTTATATATTTGGTACAAATATATACGATAGAGATATGTATATATATATATCAATAATACATAAACTGAAAGTGTATATCTATTCAAAAGAAAAAGAAACTAAAGTGTATTAATGGATATGTATATCAATAATATTACATGAAATTAAAATGTATCACTAGTGTATCATTAGTAATATTAGTTTATAAAACATAACATTATATCATTAATATACAATACGTCTAAAATTTATTTCAAGTAAAATATTGATGTATCCCTATTACACCAATACTCGTAAAAATTAAATTTTAGTTTATAAATAATATGAATCTATCATTTATAAGTTATTTTTATTAATGAGTTGTCTGATGTGTTATCTTTTGCATGTTTATTTTTTTTTTTCCCTATCTTTCGTTGGTTGTCTTTCACGTTTTCTTCTTAAATATTTAATGAATATGCATATAAATAACTAAAAAAAGTTAAGGCGGGTAAGTGATACAATTTAATTAAAGTATATAATTAAGGAAATAAGAGGTATATTAGTGATATTGTTGATATTTCAATATGAATTATATTAATAATAATTTTATTTGAAATAATTCAGATACATTTAAAAAATTGTTATGATAAGTTACTGGCCTAATGCGTACAAGTGATGTTGCATGCAAAATATCATGATCTCATACAGATGAAGAAGCATAACTCTCATAATTAATGGTCTTGCAATTAATTCCAAACGTCATATGAATGGTTCTGCTAATTATTTTGTGTATGAACATGAGCTACAGGATGTTCAACACTTATTCCAATTGACATACAATAATTATCAAAAGCTTGAGATGTAAATTCACCAGCATTATCAAGACGAATGATCTTAATTGTATAATCAGAAAATTGTGTTATTGACTTAATTATTTGAGCAAGTAATCTTGCAAATGCAAGATTTCAACTTGATAATTAGCACACGTGTGACCATTTACTAGATGCATCTATTAATACCATAAAATATCTAAATGGTCCACTTGGTGGGTTAATAGGTCCACATATATCACCATGAATTCGTTCTAAGAATGCAGGTGATTCACTCCCCACTTTAGCTTAGTGATGGTCTATTTATTATTTCCTTAAGAGCAAGTATCACATGATAATTCATTATATCGAAGAATCTTCTGGTTCTTTAATGGGTGTCCGTTTGAATTCTCAATAATTCTTCTCATCATTATAGATTCTGGATGACCCAATCGGTCATGCCAAATTGTAAATATGTCTAGATTCATGAACTTCAGGTTTATTGTTGCATATGTTTCAATTACTCATATATGAGTATAATACAATCCAGAAGATAAAGCAGACAATTTTTCTAATATACGTTTTTCATTTGAGACAATGGATATGATATATAGACACTACTACAGAAATTAAATTACTTGACATTTTTCCAATGTCAAGTAGAGGGTATACTTGAAGTTAATAAAAACGTCGTTATTCGACTGTCAAGTATAATGTCATAACTTGATACTGTAAAAATGTCAAGAGAAATTATTCTTGACACAATTTCCGTGTCAAGAGGTATAATACACTTGACATTGATGACATGTCAAGTTGACACTTATTATTGTGATTACTTTTGACATTTTTTATTTGTCAAATATATTTTTATCTTGACACGAAATAATGGTCAAGTAATCTAATTCTTGACACATTTCCAATGTCATGTATGCTTTTTATTTCTAAATTAAACATTCAAATTTAATTTTCATTTCTCATTTCCTGCATTACATTTGTTCCAATAAGACAATTTCAACAACTAAACAGTTGCATATATTTCAGGTCTACATATCAGCTCAATATATCCAACGTAACAATTCAGAATACTAAAATAAACAATTTCATTTTTATATTATTCATGTCTATATGAACGATTCCAAAATTTACAAGACCAATCGTAGAACAGTATATACTATATCAATCCAACCCAATACATGATAATTCTAAAATTGTAAGACCAATTTATATGTGTTATGTATTCCAAAAATCACAAGACTAAAATTCTATCCTCTACCACACATTTCTTTGAAGTATATAACCTATAATGGCTGAACAAAACATTTACACAAAAAAAGTTTTGGGAATTTCCATGTAGCCACATACACAAAATTTATGGTAAGTCCATCAGATATGGCGACCTAAATATTCAGCCTATTCCATGCGTACTTCATCCAATTCAAGTTGCGAGTACGAGCTCCTCGTATCAATCTATAAAACATAGAAAGTGAAATATACATGTTTATTTACTATTTACACTATCTATAATGTTATAATATATATAAGTAGTTTAAAGACATACCGCATCTGTGATAATATTCTTCTCTTTAGTCACGATTTCTTGTATATATCTCATAACATAATACCCACATTCGACAGTTCCCACTTGTAAAGGACACTACAATACAAAGTCAATAATTAATACACATATCATACAGATGCATTAAATAAACATCAATAATTAATACACATATCATACAGATGCATTAAATAAACATCATTCTATTAATTTTTTCAATGCTCTTATACTTACCTTTACTATTTTCCAGAATGTGGTTTTTCGAGTCTTTTGCAAATTTTTTTGAGACTGAAAAATGGTCATTGCCCTACATTTGTCAAAGAGTATAGTATAATATTTAGAATGAAATAAACTTTACAAAAGAAAAACAAAAAAAAAAAAACTAATGCAAAGTTAGCTTACATATTTGTTATGTATTTGATATCTTCTCGTGAACTTGTTCTCAATGAGTCAAGATAGTACACCACGTCATCATACACATTGATAACAATTAACGACCAATGATAACTGAATAAAATACACAACTAATTAGTATGGAACATGAAGGTAGCTCATTACATTAAGGTCGAATAGAGTACAAAGAGCTTTCAAGTAAAATGATCCCAACACAATTCTACATTGGAACAAAATAGGAAAAGGTAGAATATGAGTATAAGGTTCTGAACATGAGTATAACTAATTATACTTACCTGGGATTATAAGGAGCAACTAACTTCCAAGCTGGAGAATCTGCAGGGTGCATAAGGTTTTTAGCACATTCAACACTTCTAAACATCCGTTGAAAACATGGTATAGGAGGAAAATACTACATTATTTTGGCAAGGATTTTCTTCTTCTTATTTGTGTCTTTACCATATTTCCACATTGACTCACCACATTCAGGACACACAATTGCATTGACATATTCTTTTCGATACAAGCAACAATTAGGACATGCATGAATCTTTTCATATTCCATTCCTAGTGCACCTAATGTTTTCCTTGCTTCATACATTGATGTAGGTAGGTCATTAGTAGAAGGTAAGATATCCTTTAATACTTTTAGTAGCTCTGAGAAACTAAAGTCACTCCATCCATGTCTAACTTTCAAGTTATACAACTTCACTAATATAGATAACTTGTTGAACTTTTTGCATCCTTCATACAATGGCTTTTCAGCATCATTAAGCAACCTTTCGAATCCATTGGGATCTTTTGAATATTGCTCATGAGCAATTTCAACCATTTCTTTTATATTTCCAACATCATTCTCTTCATACCTACACTCAGGATATCTTGGCTAACTTTTGACGACCACCCTCGCTAGGTCACCGACCTTTTTCATTTGCACACATGTTTTTTGCTTTTGTTTCTACTTTGAACATCATTTTCAACAATGACGTTATGAGATTGATAGTGTTTAAAGTTGGGCCGTTGACTTTCAAAGATTCTATGAGTAAGATGGTCACATAGAATGAATGTGATGAAACTCCATACAACTGGTTTGGTGTCAAATGCAGTCATATTTTCAATAGTCATATCGTCCTACAGTTGCAATTCATTCAAATATTTATTTGGCATTAACAACTTCACTGGTACAATCAACTTTGATATTTCTCACATTGAGGGAAGTTCATCGTTGTGGACATCCATAAGTTTCTAATGACCCCCACCACTTGGTTGTCATCTTCTCTTTTATACACGCGTTCTATAGGTAACCGGAAGCGATAAGGATCATATTTGGTGATTTTTAATTTTTGCTTATGGAATGTTTAGATCGTGTATATTTGTGGTTATAGAATGTTTAGGTAGAATGTACTTGTGGTATTCAAGTTGTTTTTTAAACAATGTATCTTTGCCTTCTCGTTTGTATTTAATTTTGTTGTTTTATGGTAGTTTTGTCGTTTACTAATTAGTATTTTCTATTATATAATTTTTTTTTTTTTTTTTATAATTAAAATTTTTTTTTTATCATTTTTCTAAATGAAAGTTTAAAATTTACCATTTCTCTTGATAACCTAATAATAAATTCTTGTTGATGGGATAGACCACAATAGGGGCTCAATTGACGTGCATTCGTTTTGGAGCCCATGGGCTCAGGTCTCGTGTTTGGGCCTTTTCCAGGATTTAAATTTTAACTTCGTAATCAATCTATACGTCATTTAACATTTTTTTTTTTAAATTTAAAATTTTAAGTTTCTTTTGTCACAAACAGTTGAAGCATGACACTCGCGATACTTGGTAATGATAGTTTGTAAATGAGTTTCACCACAAGAATAATAAACAATTTAATCCAAAATAGTTTCCTTCCAAGATAAAACATGATGTTCATAGAATATTTCATTTAAAAAAACCAAATTTATATCATTTTATCATTGGAGATGACAAAATTATCTTTATAATCCATTTTAATCTCTCTACTTTAAACTAATTTTGGTATATATTCATTAAAGCTCCAAAGAAGTAGACGGTACCCAGCTGAACAAATCTCTTTAATCCACCAACTAATAAGAAAAATAAGTGTCTGTTTGGTAGAGAATCTGATAACATAAAATTGAAAACAATGAACTAAATGAAAACAGAGTTGTATTTCATATTTTCATATATGTGTTAGGTAGCATAATTAAGAAATTGAATTATAATTTAAAAAATTGCAAACTAGTTGTAGTTATCTACTAAATATTAGTTGACAATAAACTAATAATAATCTATTTATGAATATGGTTTTATGTTAAAAAATTGTATAATTATTATTTTTTAATGTCATGTAATGTATAGGATAAATTGAAACTTTTGTCCTTAGAGGTTTTATGTATTATAATTAGAATTTACTCTTGCAGTTTGATAAAAACACTTTTAACTGTATCCAAACTATAGAGACCGAATTTGGAATTTAATCTAATTTATAACAATTACATAACACATGTTTTAATATTCTTAAAAAATTGAATTGAGTTTATAACCTGACATACTATATTTCTAAGTGTTTTTTTAATCTTTATTTAATATAATTTTGCATTTAAAATTTTAAAATTCAAATTCTGGATACAATGAAATATAAAAATGTTGTTTTCAGAATTTACATTTTTTGGATCACATAATCCGAAAACAGTTTTCAAAAACAGAATTCGGGTTGTCTGTCAAATACATACTCGTTAAACTCGGTGAACCTAAAAAATCCATAAATTTCTCACATCTTCCAAATTGGAAGAAACAAACAAACCAAAATAGTTCTCAAAATCTGCAGTGAAATGAGCTATGTAGTGAGCAATTTGATTTCGAGCAGAATGAAAAGGAGAAAATATCTATATGCTTCACCAAAACAACGATCTCATCAATAATATTGTTCAACTATTCGAAGTTCTCATAGCAATTATTAATCGATTAACCACCAACCTAGCATCATATTTGATCTCAATATGGTAGGAAAGGCGAAGGAAAATTTCTTAAACCCCTCATTAATAGATTGAGCTTCCGACAATTTGATAGACCATTAATAAAGTTCCAAAACCGATACACATGAAAGATTCAAGAGAGTCACGAACCACTCAACCTAATCTACTCCATGCTTGAGCTTGGCCGTCCAGCCACACTTATAGTTTTTATAGTCGACGTTTAAATATAAAATGTGATTGAAAGAGGATAAAAAGAACAATATATATAAAATTCAAAGTATAAGCACTAACCATAAAGTTTGGAACGCTTACGCACTAGCACTTGCACTAGCCATGGCCGCAACGAGCATTGGAGCTCGGTGGAGTCTAAGAAGAGCAGCTCAATCTTCGAGTTTCCGAAGTCCCCTTGCTGTCAATCTCAATAAGCTCTCCTTCCACGAGGCCCGCTTTCCCTCTTCTCCCTCTTCTCCTCTGGGGTCCTCAGGTTTCGATTCGCTTCTTCACCATTCCTTGTTCTTGAGCAATGCAAAACCCTCTCAATGTTATAGAAAAATATGAATTGTTACTGTTTGGTGGGCGGTTTATCCTTTAATTGCATCGTGATTGCTTGCTAAGATCAAAATAATCGAACACTTAGTTCAGGCGAAAATAATCGAACACTTAGTTCAGGCGATTTTGCGATTTGTATTGGGTACCGATTAGAATTAATCTTCCGTTTCTGGACTTGTCTATAATGAGTTTAATTCCATTTTAAATGAATGACATAAAGGGTGACTGTAACCGTGATTGTTTCTATAGAAAGGATGGTGGCTAATTGAGGAGATAAGCCCGAGGAGTATTTAGTTGAGAGAGGATGATGGATGATTTAGGGCGTGTTCAGATTAGCTTTCTAAGTGTTTTTGGTGGGCAAAAAATGCTTTCCTTAAAATCTAGTTTGTTTCGTAAGTTATACTACATCATTTTTTAATAATCATATTGGTTTAAAATCATTTTTTTAAAGTTGATAATCCAAAAAAGTGATTTACCGGCAATCACTTTATGGTAATTTAGCACTATGTTTTAAGAAAAATGCTTTCTTAAAAAGTGTGTAAATTAGAACGTTTAGCACATTGTTTCCTACTGTATGAAGTGGCTGTAGCATTTCGCTTGTGCAGTTATGGTTTTCCTTTTGATGATGTCATTCAATTGTGAAAGAGATTTTTAGCTTAATATTAAGCTTGCAGGTGTTCCTAAAGGGTGCCTATTGGGTTTCAGGCCTCCACCTTCTGGTTGAGAACTTAGTAACTTAATGTCCCTGTTGTCTGTTGAAGCCCATGTGGGGCATTCGATAACTCAAATATCAGTAAAGGAGAATTATATGTTGAACTTGCAGATAAGCATAATAAATTTTGAGTAAAATAACCTTGGTTTGGAAAGAAGTACTTCCTCTTAAACTATGTATCCACCAGACTGTCTCCTACATCTATCAAATTCTTAATTTTTGTCACTTGCATTGTAACTCTAAAAATGAAAACATGGGATAAAGGAAAAGACTAAGTGCTTCTTCTAATCCTGAATGTTAACCCAAGTATTTTTACTTATACAATTCAATATTTGCATGCTAATAATCGTCCAAATGCCATTTCAGGAATATGCCAATTAGTGCAAGCTGTAAAGGGAGATATTGATGTTTTACTCAATGGAGTTGGAGATAAAGGTGTCATTGTCGACGTGAAACATATTCTTGTGATGGTATTGAATCCTGATAAACTTTTAATGACATGTTAGTATCCAAGACTAGAGCTTTAACAATCTTGTTGCACTATATTTTCTTTTTCCTTGCCTTCTTTAATCATGCTGTGAAGACTGAATAAGCACGACTCCACAAATTTCTATAGATTTGAAGGGAAAAAGCTAGTCCTTTTTCTTCCCCTTCCATTTTGATGAAATTTGTATAAGAAACATCAATATAGTAACCCCTTTGTCTCTTGGTTGTGACTTGTGAGGGATGATTCTTGTTCTTCACTCCTTTTGGTTTCATCTAGGCCAAACGTTCACTATCAAGACGAGTAGTTCTCCATACAAATTTTCTCACCCCACCTGTGGTGAAAGAGTCAATACTAGCTTTACAAAAACTAGCTGACGTGAAAGCAATAGCTCAGGGAGGATACCCAGAGGTGAAAATATAGAAGTTTTGCTTGTTTTCTTCAATTGGGGATTGGGTTTATGAATCTAAGATATATTGCTGACACCACACGTCTTTCAAGTTGCCAAAATCTTTAGGCAGAGCGCTGCCGGATTTCTGTTGGGCATGCAGATGAACTACTGAGTGATCCAGACATAGTTTCAGCATTGAGGTATCGTTCTTTAATCCTTCACTTTTGTCCATATATTTGAGCGGTAAAATCAATTACTATTTTGTTCTACTTCTTTTTGAAGGGTTTTTTATTTTTATTTTTATTTTATTTTTATTTTTATTTTTGTCCTAGTATCACAGGAAATTTTATGTTTCACCCTTGCTCACATGGGGACTTCCTTGGAGCAATTCTTGGAACAGGGATTGCTAGGGAAAAGCTTGGTGATATCATACTCCAGGTATCATTATATTCAGTATTAAGTATAATTACAACTATTTTGTTCTCATTCTTACTGCACATTTGATGCTTCATGTCCATTGCTATTGATGGTTTCTTTCTAATGATTTGTTATCTTATAATAATTGTTTGAACTTGTGACTCATGAAGTATTATAAACGCATTACACTTTGGTCATCTGTGGGTTGGTTTTATTTTGAGAAAGTATAAATTTCTCTGACAAATCCCAAAAACTGATGGTAAAAGTTGTGTTTTGGGTTATCATGCTCTTGGCGCCTACTGATAGAGTCCAAAAGTTTGATCAGAAATGTGAATATATTAATTTTATTTTTTCAGTCATTTCACGTGGAACAAAATTTATGAAAAAGATTCAGTTTAGATAAATGCTACAACGGCAAATTCCATGCCTTGTCTATTTCCAGAAGTAGCTTTGTGTAAAATTTGTAGGTTTTCGATAAAAAAATTTCCACATGGCTATCATGGCCAGTCTCTCTCTCTCTCTCTCTCCCTCTCTCTCTTTCCCCTCAGTAACAAAAGTTTGATCAGTGTTACCTTTTTTTCAGGAAGAAAAGGGAGCTCAAGTAGTCGTTGTTCCAGAACTTGTTGACTTCCTGGCATCATCACTGCGCAAGGTAGTGTCATTATCTTGGGTGGTTCCTTCTACATGACGTTACATAAATTAATATGTGAATGAAAAAATGTTTTACCGGAGATTTGGTCCTTTGCTTGCCTCCATGCCTCTTTATGGACTTCGTTTTCTTGTGTGTATTAAACAAATTAAGATATCTATTGGTGAGGCCTGCATGGCCGAATAGATAATAAAACTCTTTGAAAATTTTCTTCACCGATCTCTTTATTTGTTATGTCATTTTTAATTTCAGGTTGGCAATGTCACAGTTTCTTGTACGAGGATTCCATTGACAGCTCTTGATTATGAACCACCTAAGTATGAATTTATACCGGTAAATTTTGATATTGGTTTCCATGATTATTTTAATGTAGTGTTTTCTTATTTCATTTGCAGGACTAAGACATTTAAAACCATTGAGGCATCTCTTAGGGTGGATGCTCTAGCAAGTGCTGGATTCAAGATTTCTCGATCTAAACTGGTGGATTTAATCAGGTAAAGTTGCTTCCAGTCTTCTACTATCATATTTATTTCACACAATTAATGTTAGTATGGAATGAGTCAATTATCTATTTTTGTACCATATTGAACAAAAACAGTAACATTGTTCCTTCAGAGTTCCATTTTTCTTGGAAGTGTCAACCATTATATAAGAAGGATTAAACTTTTCAAATGGACAATTTGCAGAACTCTTGTCTAAGTTGCAATCCCTAAAGAGAAAATGTATAATTTTATAACATACTTTTTATGTTGACTTCTACGCAATAGTGCTTCTCTTCTATTCCCCATTTTTACTAGTGGAATGGAGCTGACTTAACCCAAAAGTGTACACCTTTTGCTCGAAACCAAAGAAAGCATTTGAGATTACATTAATTGGGTGATACATGACAAACTTTAATGTAGGTTTGCTTATATCTTTTGCTGATTTGCCTGTTTGAACTTAACTAATCTGAAACTTTAGACATCGTCTGTAGTATTTGTAGATGGTTAAATTGTGCCTTCATATGATGATGAATGATAAATTGACAACTTTCTTAAAGTTTCTGGGAAATAAGATGTTGCTATGCCTTATCTTCTATTTCTTTTGTGAAAGTGTATGAACCTGAAATTGTTACATGAGCAGTAGTGGGGATGTTCGTGTCAATTGGACGCCAATTACAAAAAATGGAACCATTTTGAAGACTGGTGATATTGTTTCTGTTAGTGGAAAAGGGAGACTAAAGGTGAGCTGAGCTTTTCCAATTGAATTGAAACCAAAACTAGTGGCACTGAGTTTGTAAATTCTTGAGCTTAGCATTTCTAACTTCTGGTTATTTTCCTCATATTCAGATTGGAGAAATAAATTCAACAAAAAAGGGAAAATTTGCTGTTGAGCTTATCAGGTATGTGTAAGCTCTGGTGATATTCAATCAGTTGGAGGTGAAATGGGTAAAGGATGTCATGGAACCTCTTTATGGGGTGAAATCAGGATTGCTTCCTTAGGAACAATAAAAGTAAGTCATTGTTTAACATGACATTAATCTGATTGTATATGTTAAAATCCGAACATGCATTCATCCATTCTTAAAAGTTTCATTGGGAAAATCTGTCTCAGCATTTCAATGCCAGGGCTTATTAGTTCTTTTGTTTTTGGGTTGTGTAATTTTCTTTCCTGGAATGAATTCGTTCGAACTGATGTAGTCTAAGGAGGATAAATGTAAGCACGAAGTTATAGCTTCACATTAACTATTTGTTTATTCAACGATTTATCTTATTTCCATTTCGTAATATGCAGTTATTGATGTGTAGTAGTTGGTGCATAAGTGTTTTTCCCCCTTAAATTTTAAGAGATAAAGGAATATATTGGTTGTGAGAAATTCATATTGTACCCCTGCAACGGCTAAGAGGGTGTTTGGCCTCGACTCAAAGTTGGTGAAATGAGCTATTATAGCTCTCTCTATGTTTGGTGTTCCAATTATTATAGTTGGTGTTTTAAACCATTATAACCTATATAATTAAGTGCAGTGTTACTATTTCAAACCATTTTTTTGCTACAATGTTTACTATTTCCTATTCATTTTATCTGGTCTTTGTTACAATGTTTATTATTTTTTATCAAGACTAAAATAGTTTGCATCTTAAATAGACTATTATTATCTCGACTAAAAATACTTCTAATACATACTATTATAACCTACAAACTAATATAACCGACAAACTATAACAACCACTAACTATAATAACCAACTCAAGGCATTTTATCAATTAGTCACAATATTAATAATTTTCAAACCAAGATTGGCAAAGATAAATCTAAATGATTAATGTTATTCCCAATTCATTGGCTAAATCTTTTGGCTTTAATTGGTGATTTGGACGTAGTTAAATAGTTCTTCTAAAGAATACCTAACGAATCAATGCTAAAATGGGCCATAGTATCTGTTATTTGCTTTACTTACAACACTTCAAAAGTGAAAAACTGGCATTTTGATCCGAGTTTTGTTACATAGGCTTGCCCTAGACAAGATTAAGTACAACCACTATTGTACATACAAAAAACATTTCTTCAGTTCAAACTTTAAACAACAATGGCTGAGGGAGAAAATGGGGGAAACTCTCTGAACGGAACAGTCTTTCAGGGTGAAGTTGTCAAGCTGTGATGTAATTGATCATTTGCAGGTTTCTTTGGATGTAATTACAAAATGTAGTTTCTCATTTCAGATTTCAGAGAAGGAAGTGATTGTCTGGAAGCCGTGATTATCAGGCAGTGGACCATTTCCTGGCCGGATTGAGATCGCCACCTGCAGCCCTGAAACGTCGTGGATTGCATTCGAAGAAGTATGAAATTAGTAAATCTGCAATTTTTTTGGAACTTTATATGATGGTTTTCACAAGAACTTTTCAGCCAAATGCAGTTTGGTTATAGCACGAATGGATTATAGAAAAGAAAAAGGGAGGTTTTTACTCATTTTTCGTCCATAAACTAACAACAAAGAGTAGCTAAAAGTACAGACTCATTACCTGCTGCTTTTGCTGCTACAGCTTCCTGACAGACATCTGTGATGAACAATATCTCTGATGGCGTATCAACTCCGACAGACTCCGAAATCTCAACATAACTGCTTATTTCTCTTTTGTTCCTGAGATACAATAGCAGTTCCACCATCATTTTTGTAATATTGA